>NC_083224.1:20108795-20444438 GCF_032191835.1 Heteronotia binoei | reverse complement strand
CTGGAATGGCCTTGGGTCAGCCATAGCCCTGGCAGAGGTTGTCCTTGAAAGGGCAGCTGCTGTGAGAGCTCTCTCCAGCCCCACCCACCTCACAGGGTGTCTGTTGTGGGGGAGGAAGGTAAAGGAGATTGTGAGCCGCTCTGAGACTCTTCGGAGTGGAGGGCGGGATATAAATCCAATATCTTCTTCTTCTTCTTCTTTATGTGCGTCTGACCTCGGCTTAGGTCAGTAACTAACCTGTACAAGATGTTTTATAGATGGTACTTGGCCCTACAGAAATTGTGTAAGATTTATACTAATATGTCTAACAAATGCTGGAAATGCACTAAACAGATTGGTACCTTTTACCATATGTGGTGGACGTGTGAGATGGTGAAAGATTATTGGAAAATGGTGCATGAAACGTTACAGAAGATTATGAAGACTCAGATTCATTTCAAACCAGAACTATTTTTATTGAACATATTTCCTGAGGACTATTCTAAAGAGATGAGACATTTGCTGGCACACTTTAACACAGCAGCTAGGATCCTTTTGGCGCTGAGATGGAAATCTCAGGAAATTCCCACCCAATTGGTTTTTCTGTAAATCTAGGTGAATCACAAAAGGACGTGTATTCCCTATTGTAGTCCTTTTGTGATTCACCTAGATTTACAGAAACACCAATTGGCAGAGGATTTTATTACCTTTTATGGCTATCCAGACCATTTGGCCAAGCCACACTGGTTTACCATGTGATCAGTCTGCATGCTTAATCAACAAAGTGCTTGTAGTTCAGTCCACAATAGAAGAAGAAGATGATGAAGATATTGGATTTATATCCCGCCCTCCACTCCGAAGAATCTCAGAGTGGCTCACAATCGCCTTTACCTTCCTCCCCCACAACAGACACCCTGTGAGGTAGATGAAGATATTGGATTTATATCCCGCCTCCACTCCGAAGAGTCTCAGAGCGGTTCACAATCTCCTTTACCTTCCTCCCCCACAACAGACACCCTGTGAGGTAGATGGAGATATTGGATTTATATCCCGCCCTCCACTCCGAAGAGTCTCCGAGCGGCTCACAGTCTCCTTTACCTTCCTCCCCCACAACAGACACCCTGTGAGGTAGATGCAGATATTGGATTTATATCCCGCCCTCCACTCCGAAGAGTCTCAGAGCGGCTCACAATCTCCTTTACCTTCCTCCCCCACAACAGACACCCTGTGAGGTGGGTGGGACTGGAGAGGGCTCTCACAGCAGCTGCCCTTTCAAAGACAACCTCTGCCAGAGCAATGGCTGACCCAAGGCCATGCTAGCAGATGCAAGTGGAGGAGTGGAGAATCAAACCCGCTTCTCCCAGATAAGAGTCCTCGTACTTAACACTACACCAAACTGGCTCTCCTGATCCCCTTGTCTAATGAAGTGTGCTTAGAGAGCACACGAAAGCTTACGTTCTGAATAAAACTTGGTTGATCTTAAAGGTGCGACTTGAATGTTGCAAGTAGTGTTTTAAAAACTCTTGAACAACAACAACAACGACAACAAAAATTGTGGCCAACTGTTTGTATCCTCTTTCTCCCAGAACATGAAGCAACAGCCAAAGCCTTTGAATGCTTTCTCCTGCAGCGCAAACCGCGCCACCTCTTTCCTGGCTCCTCACCCCGGGCGCGCTGAAAACAGCTTGATTGCTCAAGTAACAATTAGCTCTCCTGTCACTCGAGGGGGTCTCCGTGTGACAATAACCATCTCCAACAGATCCATACAGATTCATCACCTTGGATAGATTAATGGGGACAGTGACGCTGGACCCTGGAGAGCAGGGACTTGTTCGCACTGGAACTCATCCTGACTCAGAGCATGCTGGCATGATGTACTTCCCCCTAACTCTGCCCCGCCCCCCGCCCCTCCCTTGCACACCCACACACTCCTCATGTCAAGGAAGGTATTAATTTATGTTCAAACCAGATGACAAGGTCTACGGTGACCTCATTTGTACTGTGGAGCAATCTATACGCAGCTCTCCAAAGAGGGTCTTTTTATACTTTTCAGGGCATGAGGATTCTTTGTTCGAGTTTCCTGGCTTCTGTACACAGCTACAGTTCCCAGAATTTGGAGTGGTGGGGGGGAAGGGCTGGAGACAGGCCTCATTTTTGGGCAGGAGCTCACAGGAGCAGAGCTCCAGACCCTTTAAATTTTATGGTGCTCTGTCTTTCTTACCACCCCCCACCAACATTTGCTTCTGGGCTCCATTGCTCAAACCCACCTGGAGACTTGGGGAAAAAACCACAACTCTCGGATTACAGTGACCGCAATTACAAAATATCATAGAATCATAGAATTGGAAGAGACCTCCAGGGTCATCTAGTCCAACCCCCTGCACAGTGCAGAAAACTCACAAATACCTCCCCCTAAATTCACAGGATCCTCATTGCTGTAGAAGTACTCTGTACTTCAAAAATAATGACAGGTAAGGACAATATTATTGCAGGGATACCTTCACCAATGCTAAAGATAATAAAGTCCAATACATTTGTAGAGTCCCAATGTGCAGGAAGGCAACTTGGCACTCCCGCTTTGAAAGAGCTTACAGGGGTTCTTCATACAGGGCCTACTGTAAGCTCCAGGAGGATCGGCTACATCAGGGGTGTGGCCTAATATGCAAAGGAGTTCCTGCTACAAAAAAGCCCTGCGTACAACAGGACCTCCATGTAAATCATTCATAAACAAATTAATGTAAAACTTAATTGCATGTCCAGTGTTTTCATAGAAATATCCTGAGCTACTGTTAAGAGAATTTAGAGTACTAAACCATTTAAGAGACTTTTGGAACTGAGTATATATTTATGAAAACATTGGACTTTTATACCTCTGTGCAATTCGGTTTTACATTAATTTGTTTATGAATGATTTACCCGGAGGTCCTGTTGTATGTATTGCGAGAGAGCTGTTTATGGGAGTGCATGATGATATTTGAAATGTTTGTAAATTTCTTTTGAAGGGGTGTTATTTGACTCAAGCTAGTGCTGGAGAAGACTTGAGAGTCCCTTGGACTGCAAGAAGATCAAATCAGCCAGTCCTAAGGGAAATCAACCCTGACTGTTGAGAGCCAGTTTGGTGTAGTGGTTAAGTGTGTGGGCTCTTATCTGGGAGAACCAGGTTTGATTCCCCACTCCTCCACTTGGCACCTGCTGGAATGGCCTTGGGTCAGCCATAGCTCTGGCAGAGGTTGTCCTTGAAAGGGCAGCTGCTGTGAGAGCCCTCTCCAGCCCCACCCACCTCACAGGGTGTCTGTTGTGAGGGGAGAAGACATAGGAGATTGTAAACCGCTCTGAGTCTCTGATTCAGGGAGAAGGGCGGGATATAAATCTGCAATTCTTCTTCTTCTTCTGTTCCCTGGAAGGTCAGATGCTGAAGCTGAAGCTCAAATACTTTGGTCATCAAATGAGAAGGGAGCCCTTACTGGAGAAGATCCTGATGCTGGGAAAGACAGAAGGCAAAAGAAGAAGGGGATGGCAAAAGATGAGATGGCTGGACAGCATTACTAATGTAACTAACTCGAATTTCACCAGACTTCAGAGGATGGTGGAAGACAGGAGGGCCTGGTGTGACTTTGTCCATGGGGTCGCAAAGAGTCAGACTCGACTGTGCGACTGAACAACAAACATCAATACAGGATATGAAGTCTCAATACAGAAATTCTTAAGATGGGCAACAGCCTTGGGCCTGTTTGGAGCCTTTGCCCGTAATACCAAATCGGCTCTACAAATTTATTGGGCTTTTATTATCTTTAGTATTGATGAATGTATCTTTGCAATAATATTGCCCTTACGGGTCATTATTTTAGAAGTACAGAATATATTTAGTAATTGCAGTTACTATAACCCCAGGGTTGTGGGGTGGTTTTTTTCCAAATATTCCTCTGTGACCTCTCTTGCATTTCTCCCACCTGTAGACTGGTAACTCTGGCAAAGCCAGGTTTTTGCACTTTTGCCCAGCGAGCAGATGGCTGGGACTAATACACTTTCATCTGTGCCGGCCTTGTGATTCTTTGAACTGACTCGTACAATGAGAACTCGAACACTCTGGCCACTCAGCAAGTTGCACGTTGCTGCACACAGCAAAGGGATCCTTTTATTCTGGTGTGAGGACAGCAGGCAGGGGCAAGCCGGGACACTTCTGCGCTGAAGAAAGGAACAAGGAACTGTTTGTTGACAAAATCTGTCTGGACCAGCGAGGGCAAGGCTGAGATGGGGGCAATCCAGGGGTGGCCAGACTTGCTTACTGTAAGAGCCACGTAGAATAAATGTCAGGTGTTTGAGAGAAGGGAGGGAGGGAGGGAGGGAGGAAGGAAGGAAGGAAGGAAGGAAGGAAGGAAGGAAGGAAGGAAGGAAGGAAGGAAGGAAGGAAGGAAGGAAGGAAGGAAGGAAGGAAGGAAGGAAGGAAGGGAAGGAGGGAGGGAGAGGAAGGAAGGGAGGGAGGAAGGAAGGAAGGAAGGAAGGAAGGAAGGAAGGAAGGAAAGAAGGGAGGGAGGGAGGAAGGAAGGATGGAAGGAAAGAAGGGGGGAAGGAAAGAAGGAAGGAAAGAAGGGAGGGAGGAAGGAAGGAAGGGAGGGAGGAAAGAAGGAAGGAAGGAAGGAAGCCTCACCTAACTCACAGGGTGTCTGTTACAGGGGGAGAGGAAGATAAAGAACATTGTGAGCCATTCTGACACTCTGAGACACTCTGAGGCGGGATCTAAATCCAATATCATCATCTTCTTCTCCTCCTCCTCCTCTTCCCCTCCAAAAATTACTTGTCTACAGAAAAGGAATTTAATTCTGGAACCAGGTGGCAGAAGGAGGACACTCCTTGGACTCTACCGGACTTTCCCTATGACCGCTCTTCTGTTCCCTACCCCAAACATTATATTCTAGAGGGATGCTATTATTGCAGCCGGTCACACCGCAGTGAGCTAGAATCAGCCACTCTGCATGCCTGCCAAAGTCTGCCAGCTTTCTTACGTCCCCACACCATTATTTATGTGCTTTGTGAAACGGCAGGGGGGTGAAAATGAAGTCCCTGTGGCTGCCAACCCCTTCATGCTGACACACATACAAAAAAATTCCACAAACCATACGATAAATATATATGGTGTGTATCTCTCTCATTCTCTGTGTGCTATGGGGGGGGGGGGGGTGTTTCAGTGTGAAGGTGTGTGTGTGTGTGGTGGTGAGTCTGCTTACTGCAGCAGTCACTGAGGAAGGGCGATGGGAAGGGAAACGGAGGCTGGGATTTACAGTCTCATGCTGTTTGCGTTTTGCCTCATGTACTGAACGTGAGTGACTTCAAAAGCTGACAGAAAAGCTCATGGAGACAATGGTGTTCGAAAACAAGGGCTTTTTTTTAGTAGGAATGCACAGAAATGCAGTTCCAGCTTGGCTTGGCATCAGGGGGTGTGGCCTAGTATGCAAATGAATTCCTGCTGGGCTTTTTTTTACAAAAAAAAGCCCTGTGTTGAACAATGGTGACATCAGGGGATGTGGCCAAGTATGCAAGAAGAAGAAGGGGAAGATATTTGATTTATATCCCGCCCTCCACTCCGAATCTCAGAGCGGCTCACAATCTCTGTTATCTTCCTCCCCCACAACAGACACCCTGTGAGGTGGGTGGGACTGAGAGGACTCTCACAGCAGCTGCCCTTTCAAGGACAGAGAGCGGCCTACAATCTCCTTTCCCTTCCTCCCCCACAACAGACACCCCTGTGAGGTGGGTGGGACTGAGAGGACTCTCACAGCAGCTGCCCTTTCAAGGACAACCTCTGCCAGAGCTATGGCTGACCCAAGGCCATTCCAGCAGCCATAAGTGGAGGCGTGGGGAATCAAACCCGGTTCTCCCAGATAAGAGTCCATGCACTTAACCACTACACCCAAATGAGTTCCTGCTGGGCTTTTTCTACAAAAAAAGTCCTGTTTAAAACAATAATCAAAACAAGAAGCAAGGGAAAGCGTTTGTTGCCTCCTGAAGGATTGGATCTATCTTGAACTGGAAATCCTTTCCCCACCCCCTCAAGCCTTTCAAAGATATCTTTAATTTGTCTTTTAAAAGAGCCCAAATCCAGTAAGATGGCGCTCTTCAGAGGAAGTCCATCCTTGAACTGGATAGGAGTTGCTGCTTTCAGACAGTCACAAGTCTCAAAGGCTGTGATCACACACACTAAACCAGGGGGTGGGGCTAACTTGCTTAGCATAAGAGCCACACAGAATAAACGGTAGAAGCTTGAGAGCTGCAAGACATAAACATCAGAATTTTGAGAGGAAGGAAGGAAGGAAAGAAGGAAGGAAGGAGGAGGGAGGAGAGAGGGAGGTGGAAAGAAAGCCACTTTAATTTGAAATGCATTCTTCAAGCTTCCAGCTTGGCTTAGAGATGTGATTTGAAGAGAGAAATGCCTTCTCCAAGCCAGCTGATAGGGCATTAGGGGCTTCAAGAGCAGCGCAATATGTGCACTAAACGATGCATTTTCAATCCACTTCCGATATACTTTCCGACTGGACTTTCCAACAGTAAAATCCAGTTGGAAAGTGCACTAAAAGTGGATTGAAAGTGCATTATCTAGTGTGTGTGTGTGTGTATGTGTGTGTGCACATATGTGTGATCACAGCCAAAGTATTAATCCTGAAAGGTCTTGTTATGTATCGGACTCTATGCATGGTGGGAAACTTTCGCCGGCAACCGCGGGGAACGCTAGCAATACAATATTTCCGTCTGAGATCTGGACTCTTTTGAAGTAACCAATGAGTGGTCAGGGTGGGAAACGTGACTGCTGTGATTTGGTTTGGGAAGTTGGGGTGTGTGTGGTCCTTTCTGCATGCATATAAGCGGGGGCATGGCCCTGCCAGGTGTCTTAGTATGCAGTTGCCAATAAAGCTGGTTTTGTGTGAACTCCAGATATATCAAACCCGGTATTTAACAGGTCTACAGATCTGCAGAATAAAAAACAAACAGGCAAATCTAAGGGGTGCAAATGACTGTGGTTTGAATTCTCTTGTGAACCTGCCTTGTACAGAGTCCGACCGCTGGTTTATCAAAGTCGGTTTTGTCCCTTGTGACTGCCAGCAGCTCTCCGGGGTCTCAGCTAGAGATCTTTCAAATCACCTACTACCTGATTCATTTAATGTGGGGGGGGGACCTCCATCCTGAGAGCCATATACTGCCCTTGAGGTCACTTGGTGTGGCCCTCGGGGATTGCTGGGCCAAACCGAGCCATGTGGCAGCCTCCCTGGGGCCTGGCTGGCTGGCCAGAATTACTGCAGGGCCTGAAAAAGTTACTGTCACAGTTCAGTTTGCACTTGATTGTCCCTAATATGCTAATGAGTGTGTGACCTAATATGCTAATATTAGGGGATATGGTCTAATATATTACTGAGTTTCTGCTGGGCTTTTTTTTACAAAAAAGCCCTGGACCTATGCATTTGCCTAGGGCAGTGGGCCAGGTGTGTGTGCCAGATTAGGCTCTCCCACATGACTTCAAATAGAAAAAAACAATTATTTGCATTAATTTTGCTGGCCTGAATCATTCTCCCTTGGCGGAGCACTGTTTTTTAAGTTGATAATTTTTTATGGCCCATGAATGATGTTATAAATATCCACATGGTCCTTGGCAGAAAAAAGTTGATAATTTTTTTTAAGTTGATAATTTTATGGCCCATGAATGATGTTATAAATATCCACATGGTCCTTGGCAGAAAAAAAGGTTCCCCACCCCTGATTTTAACAGGAAGTGCTGGGGATTGACCCTGGGAACTTCCTCATGTAAAGCAGATGCTCTTTTACTGAATTACAGTCCACTCCCTTGTTGTCACTTTTCTCCTTTCTGTAGTCTCATGGCTAGGGTTGTCAGTCCCCAGGGGGCTAAAGACAGCACAACCAAAGTTATACTGACCGAATAACTAAGAATGTCTTGAAACAAAATCATACAAACATGTTCAGTAGAAGACTAAATAGCAATAACAATTCCCCAAATGTTTCACAGTTCCATCAAAAGAGTCCCAATGAACAGAAGCCAACTTGATTATTCCTGCTTTGTATCCTCTTCTAGCATAGGGTGCTCCAACCACATATCTCAACCAAGGGCAAAAGCTCAGAAAAAAAATCAAAGTGTTTCTGATGCATCAAAAAGTTGCAAAACCCACAAGATTCTTTTTCGGCACGTCCAAAGACTGCACATAGAATTCCCAATGGACAAATGGGACAGAAAGTCTCCAGGAAGATTTCAAAGTGGCACGGAACTCCAAAAGGCTCAAGGGTTATCAGAAAGCCGGGGGGGGGGGGGGAATGTCTGCTGGCCACTCCATTATTCCGTACGGAGATCGATTCCCATAGGTTATAATAGAGAATTGATCCGGGGGTATCTGGGGCTCCAGAGGGGCTGTATTTTGAGGTAGAAGAAGAAGAAGAAGAAGAAGAAGATATTGGATTTATATCCCACCCTCCACTCCGAAGAGTCTCAGAGCGGCTCACAATCTCCTTTCCCTTCCTCCCCCACAACAGACACCCTGTGAGGTGGGTGGGGCTGGAGAGGGCTCTCACGGCAGCTGCCCTTTCAAGGACAACCTCTGCCAGAGCTATGGCTGACCCAAGGGCATTCCAGCAGCTGCAAGTGGAGGAGTGGGGAATCAAACCCGGTTCTCCCAGATAAGAGTCCGCACACTTAACCACTACACCAAACTGGCTCTCAGGCAGCAAATTCTCAACATAGCATCCAGTGCCTCTCCTCAAAACAATTCCCAAGTTTCAACAAGATTGGACGGGGGGTACAATTCTATAAGCCCCAAAAGAAGGTGCCCCTACCCTCCATTATTTCCTATATAAGGAAGGCATTTAAAAGGAGCGCGGCCCCTTTGCATGTGATTGCCGGAACTCCCTTTGGAGTTCAATTGCGCTTGTCACAGTCTTGCTCCTGGCTCCACCCCCAAAGTCCCCAGATATTTCTTGAGTTGGACTTGGCAACTCTACTCATGACCTTTGAACCCTGTTATGACCAACTATCTCCTTTCTTGCAATATCTTCTTTTTTTCTTCCATGGGAAAATAAGCGCACAGAAGCAGGGCACTTTTATACGTCTTTAAAACTGCAGAGCCTATAATGAAATGTGAGTATGGGTGAGACAGGTAGTGAGGGAGACAGTCTGAAGTCTTTCGCTGAAGCCATTGGCAGGACTAAAGGAACAGAACAGGGATGGGATGGCTTAAATTTGAATAGATACATGGATTTCTTTCTGGGGCAGGGATGGAAAGAAACACCGGTTTAAGGAACAAGATAGAAATCACAGGCAAATGTCCCAAGGTGAATCTGTCCATCTGCATTCTCATGACATTTGGGGAGGGATGGTGGCTCAGTGGTAGAGCATCTGCTTGGTAAGCAGAAGGTCCCAGGTTCAATTCCCGGCATCTCCAACTAAACAGGGTTCAGGCAAGTAGGCGTGAAAAACCTCAGCTTGAGACCCTGGAGACCCACTGCCAGTCTGAGTAGACAATACTGACTTTGATGGACCAAGGGTCTGATTCAGTATAAGGCAGCTTCATATGTTCATATAGGTTCATATGTCCATTGTTGTTCCCAAATCTTCTTCAGTATCATGGCCTTTGAATCCTTTTATGATAATGGTGATGAAGAAGACCGCAGAATTATACCCCGCCCTTCTCTCTGAATCAGAGTCTCAGAGCGGCTTACGATCTCCTTTATCTCCTTTGCCCACAACAGACACCCTGTGAGATGGGTGGGGCTGAGAGAGCTCTCCCAGAAGCTGCCCTTTCAAGGACAACTCCTGCGATAGTTATGGCTAACCCGAGGCCATTCCAGCAGCTTCAAGTGGAGGAGTGGGAATCAAACTATCTCATTTCTTTGTTGCTTATTGGGGCACAAGGTCGTTGTGTATTTGTTTCTTGGGGTACAAAGAGGCTTGTCCAATGACTTGTGACTGCATCTTATATACAATAAATTAGCCTTTGTGATTAAATAAATAAATAATAAATAAATTTTATTTTTATATCCCGCCCTCCCCCACCAAAAGGCGGGCTCAGGGCGGCTCACAGACATGACTACGTCATGATTCAATTAAAAGCAGATAAACATTACTGCTTAGCAGCGCCTTCATTAATATGCACATCATAATCTCATTTGCTTTGCATCACTTTGATCTTCGTGCCTGTATTTTGGAGCAACTGGGTGACTGTTGGTTTCCAAAGGTTTCCGCCTCCCTTATCTGCACTCCTCCTTCCTTAGCTGTATTGCGCCTCTGCCTGGCCCCATCCACATTGTTCGATGGCATGGCTGCTGAGGAAAGAGCATAAAGGGCAATGCTCCTTCAGTGCTCATGCATGCATTTCTGGAGCAATCAATGGGCTTTTGTCATCTACCTATGTTATGCACAACAATACAGTTACAAACAGTGGGAAGAAGAAGATGATGATGATTTTGGATTTATATCCCGCCCTCCACTCTGAACCTCAGAGTCTCAGAGTGGCTCACAATCTCCTTTATCTTCTTCCCCCACAACAGACACCCTGTGAGGTAGGTGGGGCTGAGAGAGCTCTCCCAGAAGCTCTCTGTGAGAGCTATAGTTGACCCAAAGCCATTCCAGCGGCTGCAAGTGGAGGAGTGGGGAATCAAACCCGGTTCTCCCAGATAAGCTACTTGGCTGGTACTGAGAGGACTCTCACAGCAGCTGCCCTTTCAAGGACAACCTCTGCCAGAGCTAACCCAAGGCCATTCCAGCAGGTGCAAGTGGAGGAGTGGGGAATCAAACCCGATTGTCCCAGATAAGAGTCTGCGCACTTAACCACTACACCAAACTAAATCAGAAGAAGAAGAAGAAGAAGAAGAAGAAGAAGAAGATGATGATGAAGATGATGATGATGATGATGATGATGATGATGATGATGATGATGATGATGATGATGATGATGATGATGATGATGATGATATTGGATTTATATCCTGCCCTATACTCTGAATCTCAGAGTCTCGGACCGATTTCCCACTCCCCTTGTTTCGGTCTCATTGCTCCTTTTCCCTGCAGGGTTGCTACTAGATGTTGCACAAGCTGCCCTGAGCTGGTGAGTTGCCCAGCCCCTTTTCAAGTTCCCTTTGCGGCAGACAGAAACCGGTTTTCAGAGGATCCTGCCTGCTGCGGAGGGAACTTGAAGAGAGGCGGAGCAACTCGCTGGTCCGGGGCAGTTTGTGTGAAATCCAGCAGCAGCTCTGCGGAGAAGAGGAGAGTGAGAGCGGCGTAATTTTAGTGGGAAATCAGTCTCAGAGCGGTCACAATCTCCTTTTACCTTCCCCCCCACAACAGACACCCTGTGAGGTAGGTGGGGCTGAGAGAGCTCTCCCAGAAGCTCTCTGTGAGTTATGGTTGACCCAAGGCCGTTCCAGCAGCTGCAAGTGGAGGAGTGGGGAATCAAATCCAATTCTCCCAGATACGTGTCTGTACAGTTAACCACTACACCAGATTGCAAAACCCAAATCAGAGGTGATGGGGAAAGGAAATACATGAGATGAGGAGGGCTTCAGCTCATGGGAGGTTAGTTCATTTGCCTTTGTGGTGCCATCAGTCTCATCACTATTTTGCCTGAAATACTGCATCACAAAACCCCGAAACCCCTAAAAACTGAATGTTGAGTCCTTGTGATGGGGCTGTTTTGTTCTTGTTGTCATAAGAACATCAGAAGAGCCCAGCTGGATCAGACCAGTGGTCCATCTAGTCCAGCATCTTGTCTCACACAGTGGTCAACTAGTTCCTCCAGAGGTCCAGCAGTTCAGCATGTAGGCTGAGCAGAAGAAGAGCTCTGCCAGATCAGACCAGTAGTTCATCTAGGCCAGCCTCCTCTCTCACACAGTGGCCAACCAGTTCCTCTGAAGGGCCAACAATAGGGCATAGAGGAGAAGACCTTCATCAGAACATAGCTTGATGGTCTTTATGCCAATGGCATTCAGTGTTCCCTCTAAGCTGAGTTAATGTGAGCTGGCTCACAGATTTTTTTAGCCAGCTCACGCATTTTTGCCTTAGCTCAGGAAAAATGGCCCCAGAGTGAAGTAATTTATGCAGTAGCTCACGACTTTAATGCCAGTAGCTCACAAAGTAGAATTTTTGCTCACAAGATTTTGCAGCTTAGAGGGAACCTTGCTTGCCTCCCTTTGCCCGCTTGGTTTTCTTCTGCCCAGAAGCCTCTCCTGAGCCACCTCGCTTAAGTGCATGGCATTTTTTGCTATTGGCATTAATGGCATTAAGTACCATCGGCATTTTGGACTCTCAGTTTTGGCTCTCAAGATGGACTTTCTCTGATGATGGACTTGTTATCAATTGTTTCTTGTTATACTCGGTACAATATATTGTGCTCACAATAACGTTTTGCATGATTATGTCACATTAGAGAATAACCACTCACAAAAAGTCCAGGCGGTTATAAGTCTTGTATTCATTGTATTCATTATAGCACCGTTTTCTTCAGTTTTGTTTAACCTAGCTGTGCTCCTGTTATTTTGTTCCTCACCTGGAGGTTGACATCCCTAAGTCAAGTAGCTTCTCAAAACAATACCATATAGGGGGTGGAATTCAAATACGGGGAAATGACCCTCAGAATGGAGTATCCCAGTTCTCAACCTGGACACATTGATCCAAATCCCTCCCAAAATTCTGCAACCGACTTGTCACCCCTTTGAGATTCAATGGGACCCAGCAAGGGTCGAACGTGAAATGCGAAAACTGGCCGTATGAAAGTAGACAAGTCTGAGGAAGGCTAGTTCAGCAGTGGCTTAAAAAAAAGACAGAGATGGAAGATTACAGCCGTGCAGAAATGTTGCTCCCGGCTCCCAGCTTTGTCTTAGGAGCCAGCTTTCTCTTTGCCTTGGGCTTTTGGTCTACCGGTAGCTAATGCGAGATGACAGGCCAGAATCCCTCCGGGACTAACGTGGGCAATTGCAGTCCCGGCATTTCAATTTATCTTTAACCAGCAGTTTTCAAAAGGGTAGAGCTAAAAAAGAACTTGGCTTGGTCTCTCTCTCTCTTTCTCTCTCTCCCTCTCTCTCTCACACACACACACACAAGAAATCAGCAACACAAGACTCATTTCAAAGGGATTAGCTCCAGAAGAGTAGGCTTTATGGGGAGCGGATCAGCATCTTCGAGGTCTTGAGTTTCCCTTCGGCCTCCCAGTTTTGGCGTGTTCCTCCCATCCAGGTGAAGAGCTTTCCTCTGGACTGCATTACTGTCAACTTTGTCGCTGATAAGAGCTGTAGACAAAGAATGGCCCAGCTTCTCAGCTAGAAGAAGAAAATATTGAATTTATATCCCACTCTCCACTCTGAAGAGTCTCAGAGCGGCTCACAATCTCCTTTCCCTTCCTCCCCCACAACAGACACCCTGTGAGGTGGGTGGGGCTGGAGAGGGCTCTCACAGCAGCTACCCTTTCAAGGACAGAGAGCGGCCTACAATCTCCTTTCCCTTCCTCCTCCACAACAGACACCCTGTGAGGTGGGTGGGGCTGGAGAGGGCTCTCCCAGCAGCTGCCCTTTCAAGGACAGAGAGCGGCCTACAATCTCCTTCCCCTTCCTCCCCCACAACAGACACCCTGTGAGGTGGGTGGGGCTGGAGAGGGCTCTCACAGCAGCTGCCCTTTCAAGGACAACCTCTGCCAGAGCTACGGCTGACCCAAGGCCATGCTAGCAGGTGCAAGTAGAGGAGTGGGGAATCAAACCCGGTTCTCCCAGATAAGCGTCCGCACACTTAACCACTACACCAAACTGGCTCTCCAGAATCCAAAGAGCTAGTTTAAGTGTTTCTAAGCCTGGGCACATCTTGTAGGGTTTTGCCTTTATTCCACAGTTCCCTCTGTTCAAACGAAATGCTTTGGAATGGCTTCAAAGTTGGGTCAAAGTAGGTTGCCGTTGAATGGGGGGGGGGGGTAGGTTTGCCATTTGCCCGCAAGCCATGGATCAACCTCTAGCCTTGGTGCCAGTCCCCAGCTCTCGTGAAACTGTGGAGCAGAAGAAAAAAATGGCTGGAATATGGCTTTTAGAGTAATGCTGGAGGATTTCCCTATTATCTTTATAAACGAAGGAAAAAGGGAAACAAACTCGACCCAAAATATACAGATTACTCTACAAGGGTCAAACTACCACAGATAAAATGATATAAAAATAAATATTTATTCTATGATGGACACAACAGTAAAATTAAAAATCATAAGGCCCGAATACCAGGCTGTGTTAAGGGTAAGAACAAGCTTTACATAAGCTGTAAACATCTCCCATTCATAATTGATGAACACATCAAATGACTGACACAGACCAACGACGCGTTTTGGCCTCAAGGGCCTTCCTCAATAGTCAATAATATATACTACTTTTAAAAAACACATCCAGAAATTATACTATTTAAAAACACATCCATTCAGCCTGGCTCTGGAGATTTAAAGGCACACACACCCTTTAAACAGCAAGCCCTTCCCACGTCTTCTAAGCCTTCAGAGGTGGAAAGGCACTTGGTGGCTGTGGGGGCGGGCCTTCCCTCCACCGACCAGCTGACTGGAGGTGGGAAGGAGATTGCAAAACTGGTTGAACCCCTGCTGGGATCTGGGGATTGGCAAGCCTATGTCAGAATTTCCAAATATGTCCACAAGCTCAACAAAATGGGAGACCCCTGCAACAGAGATTTGGAGGAATTCCTAGATAGTTACCTGGAACTAACATCATGTCCTCCCCAAACTCCACCTTCCTCAAGCCCCAAAGATGGTTCCCCCTCTTCCTCCCCACCTACCTTGTCCATTAAATAGTAGGTGCAGCTGAATAACAATCCCTGGATTAGGAGAACGGGCAGCCAGCCAGCCACCAGGGGCTTTGCCACACCCCCAGCAGCCCTCATTAACCCCTGGAGAAGCCCGCACCATGCTTTCTCCATTTCTGTGATTTTTGGTGGCAGGTAGTTTGCTGGCCTTTTGATTGGAGGGGCGGCCCAGGAGAGCCCCAGGCAAGTGAGGCCTGCTCGGGCTGTCTGGATCTCTAGCCAGGCCAAGCAGGCCTCGCTCGCCTGGGGCTCTCCTTTCTTGCATGGGGTTGTTCTGGCTGGGAGGGCGGCATATGCTAATGAATTATGCTAATGAGCTCCACGACCTATTTTTCTACAAAATGACCCCTGCCCTTAGCCATGTGCAGAACAAGTTGCACAGTCTTCTGGATCTGGGTCTTCTAATTTATTTATTTTTTGTTCCTGGCTACTTTACATTCTCCAGTAGCAATAAATGCACATTGAAAAGCTAACCGTTCCTCTTTTTACCATCAACCTCTGTTAACCGTTAAAACCTATTAATGATGGGCACGGATTCATTCAGAACGTGCATTTGGAGTGCATGAAAGACCAAGCAGAGAGGAGATGCTGCCCAGCTATTTTGACAGATGGGACTTTGGTCCCAATGTAGAGGATATTTTCAATCCACTTTCCCGCGGGCTCTGTTTGCAGTGCCCAGATGCACAGCTCTTCATCCGCTCTATGGTTGGAGGCGAGGATGAAGCAACTTTCCACGGTGGCATGATCAGCAGCGACTAAATTTAGGCTAATCCTTCTTCTTGCCGACTCCCATCCAACTCGCCTGCTGCGGATTCGTCCAGATACTCAGAGCAGCGCTTTAAAGACAAAGTGAAGACAGAACAATTAGTGAAATGCATTTTCCCCTGGATGACATAACAGCCCTAGGCTGAAGCAAGGGAAAAAAGACAAATAAGACAAAGCCGAACTTGAGTGGCAGCTTTTATTAACTGACAGCAAGTGAACCTGATCTCCCAGTGGTTGGAGACATTTTTTGGCCTCCATCCCTTTTTACCCGCGTGTGTTAAATGTCAAGTCACTCCTGAGTTATGGTAACCTTATGAAGTAATGACCTCCAAAATGTCTGATCGTTAACAGCCATTCTCAGGTCTTGTAAACCTGGAGCTTTATCAGTGATGGAGTCCAGCCATCTCATGTTGGGTTGTCCTCTTTTCCTGCTGCCTTCAACTTTTCCTAGCATCATTGTCTTTCCAGTTTGGTGTAGTGGTTAAGTGCGCGGACTCTTATCTGGGAGAACCGGGTTTGATTCCCCACTCCTCCACTTGCACCTGCTGGGATGGCCTTGGGTCAGCCATAGCTCTGGCAGAGATTGTCCTTGAAAGGGCAGCATCTGTGAGAGCCCTCTCAGCCCCAGCCACCTCACATGGTGTCTGTTGTGGAGGGCAAAGATATGGGAGATTGTAAGCCGCTCTTAGTCTCTGATTCAGAGGGAGCAGGATATAAATCTGCAATTTTTCTTCTTCTTCCAGAGACTCTAGAGAGCCAGTTTGGTGTAGCGGTAAAGTCTGTGGACTCTTATCTGGGAGTACTGGGTTTGATTCCCTACTCTTCCACTTGCAGCTGCTGGAATGGCCTTGGGTCAGCCATAGCTCTCGCACAGTTGTCCTTGAAAGGGCAGCTTCTGGGAGAGCTCTCAGCTCACCCACCTCACAGGGTGTGGGGGAAGGAGAGAAAGGAGATTGTAAGCCGCTCTGAGACTCTGATTCAGAGAGAAGGGCGGGGTATAAGTCTGCTGTCTTCTTCTTCTTCTTGTGATGTATCCAAAGTAAAACAGCCTCGGTTTAGTTATTTTTGCTTCTAGGAAGAGCTCAGGCTTAATTTGATTGAGAACCCTCTTGTCTTTTTGGTGGTCTGCAGTTTCCATAAAACTCTCCTCCAACCCGAAATATACTGATTTCATAGGCACTGACTTTCTTCCTGTCAGCTTTTTGCATTGTCCAACTTTTACGCCCGTACATAGTAATGGGGAAATACTATGGCGTGAATTCACTTCATCTCAGGTGCCAGCAACACATCCCTACACTGAATCTTTTCTAGCTCCTTCAGTTCTGGGCTCTGACTCGAAAAAGAAGGCTGATTCCAGTTGCCTCACCCTGCCTCCTCCCCCACTTTGGAGTTCATCTTGAAAACCAGCACCTCTGCTCTCATACTAGTGACCTCAGCGATTCCTTTTTAAATCTTTTTATTACAAGGGGTTTTTTTTATTTTTACAAAGCAGTCTTTTCTCTGCCTAGCAATATCTCCATTTGACCAAATATTGTAATGGGTTCATATTATATGCATATATATGCAAGAAGAACTAGCTTAACTTATGTTCTTATGTGACACAGAGTGTTGGACTGGAAGGGCCATTGGCCTGATCCAACATGGCTTCTCTTATGTTCTTATGTGACACAGAGTGTTGGACTGGATGGGCCAATGGCCTGATCCAGCAGGGCTTCTCTTATGTTCTTATGTGACACAGAGTGTTGGACTGGATGGGCCACTGGCCTGATCCAGCAGGGCTTCTCTTATGTTCTTATGTGACACAGAGTGTTGGACTGGATGGGCCACTGGCCTGATCCAACAGGGCTTCTCTTATGTTCTTATGTGGCACAGAGTGTTGGACTGGATTGGCCACTGGCCTGATCCAACATGGCTTCTCTTATGTTCTTATGTGACACAGATTGTTGGACTGGATGGGCCATTGGCCTGATCCAACATGGCTTCTCTTATGTTCTTATGTGATACAGAGTGTTGGACTGGATGGGCAATTGGCCTGATCCAACATGGCTTCTCTTATGTTCTTATGTGACACAGAGTGTTGGACTGGATGGGCCATTGGCCTGATCCAACATGGCTTCTCTTATGTTCTTATGTGACACAGAGTGTTGGACTGGATGGGCCATTGGCCTGATCCAACATGGCTTCTCTTCTGTTCTTATGTGACACAGAGTGTTGGACTGGATGGGCCATTGGCCTGATCCAACATGGCTTCTCTTCTGTTCTTATGTGACACAGAGTGTTGGACTGGATGGGCCATTGACCTGATCCAACATGGCTTCTCTTATGTTCTTATGTGACACAGAGTGTTGGACTGGATGGGCCATTGGCCTGATCCAACATGGCTTCTCTTATGTTCTTATGTGGCACAGAGTGTTGGACTGGATGGGCCACTGGCCTGATCCAACATGGCTTCTCTTATGTTCTTATGTGACACAGAGTGTTGGATTGGATGAACCATTGGCCTGATCCAACAGGGCTTCTCTTATGTTCTTAAACTGTGTGAGATTTTTAGAAGAAGAACCAGACTTTTGTATGTAATATCAGGGTTGTTTCTGCAAAACGTGGACCAAAGTTGTTGTTGTTTTTAATGTGTTTTGGAGTTGGAGCTCCTTCATGATGTGTCACGGCTTCATCACCTGTAGCAGCTACCTGTTCCATCTTACAGTTCTTTCCTACTGTAGGTTATTCTCACTGGCGCTCTCTAACACACTCCCTTTGGCAGAACCTCATGGTAGATTTGTGGCAGTTCCCTAGGAGCAGGGACAGTGCCCCGAGACTAAAATCTATCCCCCGTTTTTCATTTTTCTGTGACCTTTATGCCAAGCCAAAAGCCTTTATCTTAGCCCCTGTCATTGTCACCTTCCCTATTCACTCCACAAATTATCTCTTTTTAAATATTCTTTGGGGCAATAACCAAAGGGTCATGGAAACTGTTGCTGAGCATATCTCAATACCTTTGGAAAACTCATGCCAAACTTCTGGTGTTCGTTTTGTATTTTGAATTTTGCATACATCTGTACGTGCCATCAAGTTACAGAAGACTTATGACGACCCCAGCAAGGCTACTGTGAGGGAAGCCAGTTGGAAGCTATAGGGTGGTTTAACCATAAAGCATTGGGCAAAGGCTAGATCACCACCCAGCATACTGATGTCCGGGGGTCATTTTATAGAAAAATAGGTGGCGAAGCTCATTAGCATAACTCATTGGCATATGCTACCCCCCCCCCCCCAGCTAAAAGCAACCCAATGCAAGAAAAGAGAACCCTGGGCCAGAGAGGCCTGCTTGAGTTGGCTAGAAATCCAGCCAGCCCAAGCAGGCCTCACTTGCCTGGGGCTCTCCCCCGCAGTCCAAAGGCCAGCAAGCCACCCGCCGCCCAAAATCCCATAAGAAGTGGAGAAAGGGTGGTGTGGGCTTCTCCAGGGGTTAATGAGGGCTTCTGGGGACGTGGCAAAGCCCCTGGTGGCTGGCTGGCTGCCCACTCTCCTAATCTAGGGATTGTTATGCAGCTGCACCTACTATTCAATGGACAAGGTACATGGGGAAGAAGAGGGGAAACCCTCAGAAAGGTTCAGGAGCTGAGCTCCTGCTGAATCTGAGGCTTGCTGATGTCGCTTTCGGATCACCCTGGAAGTGATGTCGTTGTGCTGAAGATGACTTCCCCTCCCCCCCATTTCTCCCAGGTATTTCCTCCTGCCACCCAGTTGGGCAGTGATGGGCAACAGGAGCTGGAGGTGAGAGATGTTCCAAAGGGAAGCTAGCAACTCTGCCTCCTCCCCAATCAATATGGGTGGCTTTGGGGGATTGGCTGGCCAGCATCTTCCTTGCTGTACCATGCAGGGGGTTTCAAGGTTGGGCTGACTGACCACTTCTTCCCCACACCAAGCAGGTGGCTTTGTCACCTGGCTGGATGGACGTTTCCTTCCTGCTGAGGCTGCAAGTGATGCCCCCCACCCCAAGATGGGGCCCAAAGCAACTGTCTTAATAAGCTCCTGGAAGAGCACTACATTCTAGTAATAAGAACCTCCTGATGATCCCAGGCCTAAGAGAAATCCAGCTGCCCTTGATTAGGATGGGGCCCAAAGCAACTATTTCAATAGGTCCCTAGAAAAGCACTACACCAGGTGTGTCAAACATGCGACCCGTGGGCCTGATCAGGCCCCTGGGAGGCTCTTATCAGGCCTCCGAGCAACTCATTGTCATCTGCTTCTTTCTCTCTCTCTCTCTTGCTTCCTTCTGCATCACAGCTTCCTTTGCTAGGCTTCCTCAATCAAGCTACAGAGCAAAGCCTCTTTTTTCTCCACTGGCTGACCAGCACAGGAAGCAACTTGTGTACAAAAGCTCACAATGCCAAGCCGTATCCTGTTTTCCCCTGGGTCTTAGGCTCAAAGCACTGACCATGAGATTTCTGTTATGAATGTCAGTAAATCAAAAGTAGATTTGCAACTAACAGATACACACCTGAACAGCACCTGAACAGCACACTCAAGATTGCTACAGCACAGACATGGTCTCCAGATTTTGATGCAATAATTCAGAGGAGGAGGTGTCAGTTATCAGAAACTGCTAAAGAAACAAAATATTGCAAGAGTGCTGAGTTTTTAAACATGCTTTAAGGGTTTTATCTTTTTTAAAAAAGTTTTTAATTGTGTTTGTGTCTTTTATAAAGGTTATATCTCTGTTACTTGGTGTTACATTTTATGACACACATGGCCTGGCTTGACACAGTTTCATTTATGTCAGATCCAGCCCTCATAACAAATGAGTTTAACACCCCTGCACTACACTCTAGTAATAAGAACCTCCTGGGGGTCCACGGCCTGAGAGAGATCCAGCTGTCCTCGACAGGTGCAACTCTCTGCCGGAGAACATCCACACCTTATGGGATTTACTACCTTTCCATAGGGCTGGCAAGGCAGAAATGTTCCACCAGGTACTTAGCTGAGGACAGCAAAGATCTGGCACTTTCATATTTCAACCTCCCCCTTTATTCCTCTATATCCCCTCTACCCAGGAGGCTGGAGGAAATTGGAATTCTTCCATCATCTTGAACAAAAGAACATAAAAGAAGCCATGTTGGATCAGGCCAATGGCCCATCCAGTCCAACACTCTGTGTCACACAGTGGCCAAAAAAACCCAAGTGCCATCAGGAGTTCCACCAGTGGGGTCAGGACATTAAGAACATAAGAACATAAGAGAAGCCATGTTGGATCAGGCCAACGGCCCATCCAGTCCAACACTCTGTGGCACACAGTGGCAAAAAATTTTATATACACACATACACTGTGGCTAATAGCCACTGATGGACCTGTGCTCCATATTTTTATCTAAACCCCTCTTGAAGGTGGCTATACTAGTGGCTGCCACCACCTCCACATTAGAAGCCCTCGCACAGTTGCCCCCCAAGCACCAAGAATACAGAGCATCACTACCCCAGACAGAGAGTTCCAACAATACCCTGTGGCTAATAGCCACTGATGGACCTCTGCTCCAGATGCTTATCCAATCCCCTCTTGAAGCTGTCTTTGCTTGTAGCCGCCGCCACCTCCTGTGGCAGTGCATTCCAGTGAATTATCTTGGACATACTCAGGGCTTTTTTTTGTAGAAAAATCCCAGCAGAAACTCATTTGCATCTTAGGCCACACACCCCTGGCACCAAGCCAGCCAGAACTGTGTCCCTGTGCGTTCCTGCTAAAAAAAAAAAAGCCCCTGGATATAGTATTGTTTTCTTATGATTGTGTTGTGCTGTGTTAATCCTATTATATTGTATTCGCCCTTGACGTAAGCCATCCCAAACCCTAATGGCAAGGAAGGAGAGCCTAGCAGATCAAATGTAACAAACAGAAACAAATGCCCTGGATGCCCTGTGTCTAAAACCACCCCTGCCAACAAAATATTCCTCTTGGCTATATTCAGGGCTTTTTTTGAGCAGGAACTTGCAGGAATGGTCTGGCTTGGTGTCAGGAGGTGTGGCCTAATATGTAAGTGAATTCCTGCTGGGGGTTTTCTACAAAAAAAAGCCCTATGTGAAACAATAGTTTAGTTTATTATTAAATGGTGATGTCAGGGGGTGTGGCCTAATATGCAAATCATTTCCTGCTGGGCTTTTTCTACCCACAAGGAAAGCAAATGTCCCCTGTGCAAGCACCAGTCATTTCTGACTCTGGGGTGACGTTGCTTTCACAACGTTTTCACGGCAGGCTTTTTTATGGGGTGGTTTGCCATTGCCTTCCCCAGTCATATACACTCTGCCCCCCCCCCCCCCGCAGCAAGCTTGGTGCTCATTTTACCAACCTCGGAAGGATGGAAGGCTGAGTCAACCTGGAGCTGGCTACCTAAAAATCCAGCTTCCGCCGGGGATTGAACTCAGGTCGTCAGCAGAGCTTAGGACTGCAGCACTCTGCGCCACGGGGCTCTTTTTGGTGTCAGGAGGTGTGGCCTAATATGTAAGTGAATTCCTGCTGGGCTTTTTCTACAGAAAAAGCCCTATATGAAACAATAGTTTAGTTTATTATTAAATGGTGATGTCAGGGGGTGTGGTCTAATATGCAAGTGAGTTCCTGCTGGGCTTTTTCTACCAAAAAAGCCCTGGCTATATTCTTCTGCTGTGCCCGGCTTGCATGCGGGGGGGTGGGGTGTCGGTGCAACCTTGGAAGCAGGATGCCATGCCGAAAGCTTTGTGCACAGACCACATCTCACAAAAACCCACTCTTTGTGGGTTACACTCAAGGGATCCCAGGTAGGTTCTGTGATAGGAACTGCTTGAAGCCAGTGAGCGAGGTTTCACTGCATTACAGAAGGGCTGGACGGAGAGATGTCTAATGGGGGGGGGTGTAGAAAAAGCCCAGCAGAAACTCATTTGCATATTAGGCCCAGCCCCCTGATGCCACCATTGTTTCACACAGAGCTTTTTTGTAGAAAAAGTCCAGCAGGAATTCATTTGCATATTAGACCACAACCCCTGAAGCCAAGCCAGCTGGAACTGTGTTCCTGCTCAAAAAAAGCCGTGTGTCTAATGCAGCAGCAAAGGGAACTGGAGCGGGAAAGAAACCTTCCAGGCTGGCATGGGTTAAAGTACTCTTTTTCCCCCACTCACCTTTTCCATTTCCATTTTGCCTCTATTCGCCCCCCTCCCCTCCCCTTCCCCGCCTGCACTGCAGCCTCCAGAGATGCCGGCGATTTCAGGCACAATTCTAGCAGATGGTTTGGGTGATATACAGCACAAGGGGGTTGCTCCCAGGGGCTGGGGAGTCAGTTAAGTTAAAAATGAACCGAAGCATACACAATGCTTCATCCTTTCTTCTGGCCTACTTCGGAGGCCTCCTTGTACAGCCCAAGCACAGTTGTGTAAGTAGAAATGGAGAGAAACGACAGCCACAGAAATGCTTCTCTGTTTCTTTCTTTGCTTCCTCACTTTTCCCTTTTTTATTCTTTTTTCCTTTCCTTTTTTTTCAGCAGTAGCCACAAGATAGATTGATTGATTGATTGATTGATTGATTGATTGATTCCTTCCTTCCTTCCTTCGAGCCAGTTTGGTGTAGCAGTTAAGTGTGCAGACTCTCATTTAGAAAAACCAGGTTTGATTCCCCACTCCTCCACTTGAACCTGCTGGAATGACCTTGGGTCAGCCATAGCTCTGGCAGAGGTTGTCCTTGAAAGGGCAGCTGATGTGAGAGCTCTCTCAGCCCCACTCACTTCACAGGGTGCTTGTTGTGGGGGAGGAAGATATAGGAGATTGTGAGCCGTTCTGAGACTCTGAGTGGAAGGTGGGATATAAACCCAATATCATCTTCTCCTTCCTTCCTTCCTTCCTTCCTTCCTTCCTTCCTTCCTTCCTTCCTTCCTTCCTTCCTTCCTTCCTTCCTTCCTTCCTTCCTTCCTCCCTTCCCTTCCCTTCTCAGTTTTTTTTTTGTTAGCAGTAGGCCCTAAGAATGAAAATCAGATCACTACAGTCAAATCACCTAAGATTCATTGTCAGACAAAAAAACTGCAATGACGGTTTCACTCCTCCCCGCCTTCAACAGTTTCGCTTCAGCTGACTCGGTGTCAATGTTAACATACGTTATATTTTTTATTGATTCATTCCTCTGGTTTGTCACATGGTCTGTAGGTTGGGAAGCCAGCCACTCACCAGTTCTATAAAACATAAGTGTAAGATTCCTTCCAACCAAGTCTCTTTTTTAAAAAGGCATTTAAGCAAAAGCAAAGTTAACCTTTGGTTTACTTATTGTAAGATTCCCTTCACCTTTCCCTTCATGGCAGATATAAAGGGCTTGACCTCAGCTAGCAAACAAAAGACCTGCCGCTGGAGTTAGCTGGATAAACAGAATGGGAGGGGGAGAATAAATTTTTATAATGCCCACAGTAAACAATTTATTACTTTTATTTATTACTTTAAATACAATCAAAAATGGAAATAGAAAAACAGTGGTACCCTCACCTTTTCTCCTTGATCTGACTTGATTTTGTTAATTTAAGTGAGCGCCCAGCCAAAAGTTGCAAACGGGCAATGTTAGAATACATTATATTTTCAAAAGATTCCAGCAGGGTGGTAGCAAAATTAAACGGGAGGCCAGTGGCACCTTCAATCCTGACAAAATTTATTTCCTCATACGTTTTTGTGAGTCAGAGCTCTGGAAAGCTTATGCTGAGATAAACATTGTTAGTTCTTAAAAACCCACTGGAATTCCGTTTCAGATTTCAAAAGAGATCGCCCATATGGTTTTTAGAAACAAGATTTTTTTTTGCCCCACCAGAATAAACCCAGGTTCCATTTCTGCCAATTCAACATGCTAAGGCAGATCGAATCGTTCTAGCCCTACCTAGCATTTTCTCTGGCCTAGTGTTTTATATATAACAGGAATGCATTTTATTCATGGGTGAAATGATTTGAAAGGAAGCAGAAAAGGACCTGTAAACTTCAAGCCATTCTAGGTTCAAAAATCACACGGGATGACCTTCCGACCTTCCATTCTAAAGGGTGCTCTTGAGCGTTTTTCGCCCGGATCCGCCCATTGTTCAAGGGTGAAAAGGTTAGTCTCTGTTTAAAACGGCACAGCAGACTCAGACAAAATTCTATAACTAAACACAATATATCACAACAGGAATCAGAATTACAGCCAAAGCACAGGACTGAAAACACAAATATGAAAGTACAGGCGCTGGTTCTTATTTGTGAATGGATCTTCCTCCACAACTGTGGATTTCTCTTTCCTGCTCCTTTTATTTGTAGAGAGCATGGAGCCCAAACTGAATGCAGAACCCAAATCAATACATTACTTCCCCCATCAAGAACAAATATTTCACGGCAGAGAACTTATTATTAATTACCCGCAATTGTAAGTGATTAATAATTAGAGGCACCCTCCTTTCTTTCTGATTCCTTTGTTTTTTCCTAAATGTCTTATGAACAGACAGCGGCTGTAACCATTGTCATAATGTATCTACATCCGTATCTTGTATGTTATTAGGGGAAAGTCTTTCCAAATGCAACGGGAAAACAGATATGCACAGCCCAATCAAGAGAGAGTAAAATTGCAGTCGATTTTTCTGCTTAGGCGAGATGTCCAAAAGAGTGCCGCAAAATACGCTGCGACGGCTCTCACGGTTTCATTGACAAACGTTATTAAAAATTGAACCCTCGTATTGCCGACCGTCCCCCCTTTCTGAGAAATTATTTAAATGGTTTTTAAATATACACGAATCTTCACTAACATAGTCCATGGTGATGAGTTAATGTCCATTTTGACAGAAAGTAAAGCAATATAATTCCTTTAAAAAAAAAAAAAACCAGCCATTGCTGGCAAACACAATAGCTCACTGCCATTGTAATACAGGGCACTGAAGTAAACATGGAGGTCCAGGTCAGCCCCTGGTGTAACTCAAGGAAGGGATAGGGAAACTGCAAGTCGAGAGAAAATGGACCCTTTCACCAAAGTCTGCTGCTTGGTTTCTCCCAAGCAGGCCCTCCGACCCCTTGACCTCAGAGGCAGCCATGAATACGGCTCCCTTCAAACAAAGGCGCTCCTTCAACAAAGGTAGAATCTCTCTCCCCACTCCCCTTTTCTCAATGTCTCAGCCTAAAGATCAACTGCTGGAGGCATTAGATCGCTAACCCATCAATCCACAAACCAATCTTATCATGCTAAATTCAAGCAATTTAAAGCTCAACCCGCGCTTTGAATCTCGGCTGTAAAAGTCTGTGACAATAAGATGGTTCCCCTACTCATCCCACCCCCCCCCCACCCTGGGAAACACTGAAAAAATCTATGAACAGGGTTTTTTTTAAGGCACATTAAAAGGTAGACAGCAATAAATATTGGGATGGAAGAAGGAGGAGGAGGAGGAAATTGGATTTATACCTGAAGGAGTCTCAGAGTAGCTTACAATCTCCTTTCCCTTCCCCTCCTCATAACAGGTACCCTGTGAGGTAGGTGGGGCTGAGAGCTCTGACAGAAACTCCTTTTTCCTGAACAGCTTCTGACAGAGTTATGACTGACCCAAGGTCACTACAGCAGTTGCATGCAGAGGAGTGGGGAATCAAACCTGGTCCTCAGTGCTTCTAGAGTTACTGGGCATGGCAACCAGCAAGAGACCTGCTCAGGGGTGGGTGGGGGGAGACATACGAGCTATCAGATACAGTATCACTTCTGGGGGGAAAAACTGGAAGTGATGTCATGGCTTTCTAGGAATCACTGGAAGCTCTATGGTACCATAAACTTTCTGGTGATTCCGAGAGAGGGCTGATGTCACACCATCACGGACAGCATGTTTCCACCCCACCCCCACTAACACTATAGAGTTTGCAGCGATTCCTAGAGAGGACTAGGGTTACTTCTGGCCATTAAAAATAAATTCTGCCACTGCCACTCCAGACAAGAGACAGGTCTAGTTCCTGCTGATCCAGTTTATGTAAAGGATTCTTGTTCCAGATGAAAGCATCGTCATTGGCGGAATGGCTTTGGGATTCAGCCACAATCTCCAGCTCCATCTTGGGAAGTTCCTGGAAATTGTAGAACAGAGTCTGGAGACAGTAGAGTGTGGGGAGGGGAGGGAGCACAGTAGGGATGGATGCTACACAGCCTGCCCTCCTAAGCTGCCTTTTTCTTCAAGGGAACTGATTTGTGTTGCCTACAGATCCGTTGAATTCCAGGAGAGCCCCATTCTCCACCTGGAGGCTGGACAACCCTGGATTCAACCCATCTATATCACTTTTTGAACTCAGTTCCCAAGTCTATGTAACATGAGTCCATTATTCAGAGTATTCCTTTGCATATTAGGCCGCACCTCCCAATGTAGCCAATCCTCCTGGAGCTTACAGGAGGCCCTGTACTAAGAGCCCTGTAAGCCAGGGGTGTCAAACATGCCTCCTGGGGGGCGAATGAGGCCCCCGGAGAGCTCCTATCAGGCCCACAAACAACTGGCTATCATCTGCTTCCTTCTCCCTCTCTCTTGCTTCCTTCTGCATCACAGTTTGGTTTTCAAGGCTTGCTCAATCACACAGGAGCTACAGAGCAAAGCCTCTATTTTTTCCATTGGCTGAGGCTCCTCTCCTGGGGAGGAAGGGGGAAGGAATAGCTTGCTTTGCCAGGCTCTCTCAATTGCACAGCAGAGCTACTGAGCCAAGCCTCTCTTCCTTCTACTGGCTGAAGCTTCTCCCCTTCCCGGTCTCTTGGGGAAAGAAGGAAAGAGCCAGAGCTTCCTTTGCCCAGTTCCCTGGATCCCATGAAAGAAATACAAAGAAATCACCTTTAAGACCAATGAGTGCTAATGTTTTAAGCATGTTTTATTTATTTTTAAAAAAACCTTTAATCATGTTTGTCTGTGTCCTTTATAAAGTTTATATCTCTGCCACCTAATATTAAATATGTACACACATGGCCTGGCCCCACATGCCCCGGCCCAACAAGGTCTCATTTATGTCAGATCTATCCCTCGCAACAAATGAGTTTGACATCCCTGCTGTAAGCTCCAAGAGGATTGGCTACATCAGGAGTGTGGGGCCTGATATGCAAAGGAGTTCCTGCTACAAAAAAAGCCCTGCCTTAATTACCGTCAAATGCGATCTTAACCTTTTCCAGCTCACAGAAGATTCTTGCTTTCCTTGGCCTAGGAGAGGTTTTCCCAATGTGGTGTCCATGGGCATCATGGTGATGGTCCAGAACTCCCCTCAGTGCCCTCTGAGCTTCTCAGGAAGTGGATGGAGCCATTGAAAGGCAGAGCTTGTTCCTGGCAGCTTTCACTCAAACGAAACACTTTTCCACTGAAAGGTCAGGAGGTCTGGCGAATACCGAGGCTTCCTTCAGTCAGTGTGCAGTTCCATCCCCTCTTCGGGCTTTTCTTCTTCCCAGGAGATGTGAAAAGGAAGGTAGTCCATTTTGCTCCACCTCCTGTGGCAACCATTTCTGTTTGACCCCTTCTCCTGGAGCAGCCATTTTCGGGTGGCGCTGAAACCCCACTTCTCAAAAAAATAAAAGTGCCTGCAGACAGGGCTTTTTTGTAGCAGGAACTCCTTTGCATATAAGGCCACACCCCTGTGATGTAGCCAATCCTCCTGGAGCTTACGGTCTCGGCTTGACTTTGCGAACGAAGATTTAGGAAAGGTGCAGTAGTCCACGTCTGCTGCAGGCTCGCTGGTGGCTGACAAGACCAATGCGGGACTTGTTGTGGGTTGTGGATGTGGATATGCCCTTCAGGCCTGCGCAGAGGAATTTTTAGGTGAAGCCCAGTGTGCGCGGTACTGGCTCCACCCTTTCACCTTGGGGTCATCTGCCATGGCCCAGTAAACCGGGACACCGGCAGCGAGTCCTCCAGGTGGTAGGTGTTACATTAACGAGCTCTATCTGCCCGGGTTTGATGTTAGAGTTTTCCTTCTCTTGGCTGGCGAGGTTGGTGAGCCCAGCCTGCCCATCCGGTTATACCGCCGGACATTCGGTCGCACCATGACGTGGCAAACTCTGTGAAAAACGGGGGGGACCAGCGGGAAGGTGTTGCCACAGATGCAGTAATGCAGGAGAGGCCATTGCAGTGACCATCTGCCAGGCATAGCCGGACAGTGACCACGCGGCGTTCACTACACCGGGAAGGAGAGGCTATGTATTGCGCATACACTTCCCCTGGGGGGGCAGGATACCCAAGAGGGAGCCCCCCCTCCCCCCCCCTGAGCTTACGGTAGACCCTGTACAAAGAGCCCTGTAAGCTCTTGGAGGACTGGCTATATCAAGGGGGTGGGGCCTAATATGCAAAGAAGTTCCTGCTACAAAAAAGCCCTGCCTGCAGGCTCAAAACTGTTAGGGACATCCACTCTAGGGCCATTTGTTTGGGGGCATCTACTCAGCAGGAGAAACCCAGTAGGTGAATGCTCAGTGCTGTCTGTATGGGGCCAGCCCTAGACTGTCTGGCACTCTAGGCAAGGTTAACCTCTGGCGCACACCTCCCCACGTACACTGATAACATCACTGAGTCACATGGGGGGCGCCCAATTTGGCGCCTTCAGAAGGCCAGCGCTCTAGACAATCACCTAGTTTGCCTAAGCACAGGGCCGGCCCTGTGTCTGCATTATAATATGAAATCTTCCTCTTTAGAACTGATGCAGAGAAATGCAGGCAGAACTTTGTTATTACTTGTCATCAAGGCGCAGGGATTAAAATTTAGAACGCACAAAAATACCTTGGCATTTCCATCTTCTTTAAAAATTAACCAGTGTTCCTGCTGTTGACTTCAGAAATTTCGTAGCTATGATGAATCACTGGCAATCTTTGTAACTCCCTGTTTGTCAGAAATAGCAATCGTCTTGTTGTTTTTGTTTAAAATAACCACTCCTGAAAGGAAGTATTTTCGATCCAGAGCAGCTGTGTTTCCTTGGAAGAAAGGCAACAATTGACCCAAGAAACCCCCTCACACTTCAACATGTTTAATACTTTGTACAATGAAAGAAATCCAATCCAGAGCACCCAAGTCAGGGCCTACTCATTCCAACCCAAAGATGCCAGAGAAAATCATCTATTTATTATGTATTAAGCCCCTTCAATCATTCGAACTGTACAGACCCCACGAAAACAGCCTTGGTCCAAGAAACTTGCAATAGATCGGGGGCGGCCAAACTTGCTTAAACATAAGAGCCACGTGGAATAAATGTCAGATGTTTGAAAGCCACAAGCCATAAACATCAGAGGAAGGAAGGAAGGAAGGAAGGAGGGAAGGAAGGAAGGAAGGAAGGAAGGAAGGAAGGAAGGAAGGAAGGAAGGAAGGAAGGAAGGAAGGAAGGAAGGGAGGGAGGGAGGGAGGGAGGAAGGGAGGGAGGGAGGAAGGGAGGGAGGGAGGGAGGGAGGGAGGGAGGGAGGGAAGGAGGGAGGGAGGGAAGGAAGGAAGGAAGGAAGGGAGGGAGGGAGGGAGGGAGGGAGGAAGGAAGGAAGGAAGGAAGGAAGGAGGGAGGGAGGGAAGGAGGGAAGGAAGGAAGGAAGGAAGGAAGGGAGGGAGGGAGGGAGGGAGGGAAGGAGGGAGGGAGGGAGGGAGGGAGGGAGGGAGGGAGGGAAGGAAGGAAGGGAGGGAGGAAGGAAGGAAGGAAGGAGGGAGGGAGGGAAGGAAGGAAGGAAGGAAGGAAGGAAGGAAGGAAGGAAGGAAGGAAGGAAGGAAGGAAGGAAGGAAGGAGGGAGGGAAGGAGGGAAGGAAGGAAGGAGGGAGGGAGGGAGGGAAGGAAGGAAGGAAGGAAGGAAGGAAGGAAGGAAGGAAGGAAGGAAGGAAGGAAGGAAGGAAGGAAGGAAGGAAGGAAGGAAGGAAGGAAGGAAGGCAAATAGATGGGAGGAGAAAGGTGGAAAGACAGCAACTTTAACTATAAATGCATTCTCCAAGCTGCTAGCTGGCTTGGCTTGGAGAACTGATTCAAAAAGAGAAATGCCTTCTCCAAGCCATCTGATGGGACAGTGGGGGATTCGAGAGTCACACAATATGTGTGAAAGAGCCACATGTGGCTCCCAAGCTGCAATTTGGCCACCCCTGCAATAGATTTCCCTCTAGTTGTATCTAGGGAGCTGTAGCTAGTGTGGTCAGGCCCACACCTGGTTCTGGGAAACTTCTAAGGGAGGGTCCTGGGGGGAAAGATGTTGCTTAGTATGGTGACATCACTTCTGGGAGAAGGAGGAGGAGATTGGATTTATACCCTGTCCTTCACTTGGTGTCTCAGAGTGGCTTTCGATCTCCTTCCCTTCCTCTCCCCACAACAGATACCCTGTGAGACAGGTGGGGCTGAGAGAGCTCTGACTGAGAACTGTTCTTGGGAGAACAGCTCTGAGAGAACTGCGGCTGAACCCAAGGTCACCCAGCAGCCACGTGTGGAGGAGTGGGAAATCAAACCCACTTCTCCCAGATTAGAGTCTGGCACCCTAGGCAAGGCTAACTTCTGCCACCGCCCCCTGCACTGATAACATTACCGAGTCACATGGGGGGCACCCCATTCAGCACTCCCAGAAGGCCGGCACTCTAGGAGATTGCCTAGTACGCCTAGTGGCAGGGCCGGCCCTGACAGTCCACCATCCAAAGAATCCATTTTCTCCATGGGGAACTGATCTCTGTAGTCTGGGGAGCAGCTGTAACCCCAGGGGATCCCCAGGTCCTATCTGGAGGCTGGCAGCCCTAAAAACAAGGAGCCCAAGGAATGGTCTGTTGTTGCTTTAACAAGAACCTACAGAAGTCCCATTCCTATGCCACACAGATGTTGGAAGGAGGAAAGTATTACACGGATGCTGTGGAAAAAAAATTGCCACCAGTTTGAGAGCCAGTTTGGTGTAGGGTCAAGAAGCAACTGATTGGTTTAGAATAGGAAAAGGAGTTCGACAAGGATGCATATTGTCACCCTTCTTATTTAATTTATTTGCAGAGTACATCATGCGGATTGCTGGCCTGGATGAAGCACAAGCCAGAATTAAGATTGCTGGGAAAAACTTCAACAACCTCAGATATGCAGATGACACCACTCTAATGGCAGAAAGTGACGCGGACCTAAAGAACCTCTTGTTGAGGGTGAAAGAGGAGAGCACAAAAGTAGGCTTGAAACTCAACATCAAAAAACTAAGATCATGGCATCCGGCCCCATCACACCTTGGCAAAGAAAAGGGGAAGATAATGGAAGTAGTGACAGACTTCAGATTTCTGGGATCCAAGATCACTGCAGATGGTGACTGTAGCCATGAAATTAAAAGATGTTTGTTCCTTGGGAGGACAGCTATGGCAAATCTGGGCAGTATAATAAAAAGTAGAGACATCAGCCTGCCAACAATAGTCCGTATAGTCAAAGCGATGGTATTCTCAGTAGTAATGTATGGCTGTGAGAGCTGGACCATAAGGAAGGCCGAGCGCAGAAGAATAGATGCTTTTGAACTGTGGTGCTGGAGAAGAATATTGAGAGTCCCTTGGACTGCAAGATCAAATTAGTCAGTCCTAAGGGAAATCAACCCAGACTGTTCCCTGGAAAGTCAGATGCTGAAGCTGAAGCTCAAATACTTTGGCCACTCAATGAGAAGGGAGCACTCACTGGAGAAGACCCTGATGCTGGGAAAGACAGAAGGCAAAAGAAGAAGGGGATGGCAAAAGATGAGATGGTTGGACAGTGTTACTGATGTAACAAACACGAATTTGAGCAGACTTCGGAGGATGGTGGAAGACAGGAGGGCCTGGCGTGACTTTGTCCATGGGGTCGCAAAGAGTCGGACTCGATTGTGCGACTGAACAATAACAACAAGGTAAAGGAGATTGTGAGCCGCTTTGAGACTCTGAGATTCAGAGTGGAGGGCAGGATATAAATCCAATATCTTCTTCTTCTTCTTCCAAATTGAATGAAACTCCGCCCGTCCCGTCCCCCCGTCCCCCAGTTGCCAGATAGATGTTGTTTCACCCGGTGGCGGAACAAAAGCAATAAATATGTGTAAAGTTATGGGTCAAGGGCTTAAAATTAACTCAGATGCAGAAACTGAGTCTTGACAGCAGCTAACGGGATAATGGCTCGACTTCCCTAATTACGGAGTTCAGCATTTGGATAAATCATTCCAAAGGAAGCATTTAGCCCCGTTTTTTTTCTAATAATCGCTATTAATGAGAACAAAATGGGAGCTAAGGGCAGAGGGAAAGAGTTTTGACAAGATAAATTGCGTATGGGTGCTATTGTCAGCCCCAGAAATCTCTGCCTGCCTGTTCAAATCTCGAAACATTGCAGGAGGGTGGGAAACACAGCGAGGAAAACAGGAACTTGGAATGTGTCTGTATGCATATGCCGCAGATGGGCAACAATTCAGTATTGGCTAGGGGAGATTTTGGATGTGGTGGCTGGGGTTTGGGGAGGTAGGGCTGCCAGGTCCATGGTGGAAAATACCTGGAGACTTTGGGGGTGGACCCAGGAGAGGGCAGGGTTTGGGGAGGGGAGGGGAGAGGCCTCAGGATGGTACAATGCCATCGAGTCCACCCTTCAAAGAAGTCATTTTCTCCAGGAGAGCTGCCAGCTGAAGATCAGTTGTAAAAGTGGGAGATCTCCAGGCCCCACCTGGAGGATGGCAACCCTGCGGAGAGGTGTCACGACTCATGGGGGAATTACCTATTGCTGCCACCACTTTGGGTTAAGGGTCTCCCTTGAGAAGGCCCAGAGTTCCCTCCCAAGCTCTTCAGGCCTCCTTTAGCTTCGGCCAAATAAGAGGCGTGAACAACAGAAAAAAAGGTTTATTTAAAAGATCAGTCAGTGCAATATAACAAACAAGGTGCATTAAACAGTAGAAGGGGTGAAGGGAAAATAAATAAATGCCCTAACGCGTCTGGACTTACTGTCCATAGACTGTCTCAGACCTGGACCTACTCACTCTTCCTCTAAGGGCGAGGGTCTCTTCCTTGCAGCAGCTCTTCCTCATCTCTGCCTCCTAGAAAAAGAACACCCCCTGCCTGGGCTTGGGCCTTTTATGTTTTCTTCCCAGGCCCCACCTTTCTCTGCCTTTCATCTGCATCCCCAGCTCCTTCAACCTTTCTTCATCGAACTTGGTCTCCAGACCCCGCACCATCTTCGTCGCCCTCCTCTGGACCCGTTCCAGCTTGTGTATATCATATGTCATCTTATTTTTCTAAGATCTGAAACTAACACTCAGATTTGATGGTAAACCCTTGCTAGCCTCAACCATAGGCTTGGTGAAACATCTCTGTTTTGCAAGCCCTGCAGAAACACGTTCATACGGTTTTTAAAAAGGTAAGGGTAGTCCCCTGTGCAAGCACCAGTCATTTCTGACTCTGGGGTGATGTTGCTTTCACAACGTTTTCACGGCAGACTTTTACGGGGTGGTTTGCCATTTCCTTCACCAGTCATCTTCACTTCCCCCCCAGCAAGCTGGGTACTCCTTTGACCGACCTCGGAAGGATGGAAGCCTGAGTTAACCTCGAGTCGGCTACCTGAACCAGCTTTCGCTGGGATCGAACTCAGGTCGTGAGCAGAGGGCTCCAACCGCAGTACTGCAGCTTTACCACTCTGCGCCACGGGACTCTTACAGCTTACACGAGTCCAAAAGCCCCTTGCTGATCCCAGTTCATACCCTAATACATTTCTTAGCCTTTCAAGGTACCACGGGATTCTTTGTTCTTCGTGGAAATCTGAAGGAGCCCCACTGATGTCCACACAGCCCCATGTTCTGCACAGACACAACAGACACGTTATATAACTTCCACCTTAACAGACATGTAACCAACAAGCCACAGGGAACGGGGAGGGGGCCATTTTTGATGTCTCAAGCAACATTAGCAGATTAAGCTCTCTGCAAGGTGGGGGTGGGGAGGGCCGGGAGATTATCTCTGCGGATCGCTCTGTAAAAGCGGGCATCAAATAAACAGCTGGCTGATCTCGCCCCACCCCAAGTAAAAGCATTTTGATTGTGACGAGCTTCAAAGCTGCCAGAGGACTCGCAATGGGCCGGGTGCGCCCTTCCTGCTGGGTTGCCAACACAAGACAACACAGGGGATTTTTTAAAAAAAAAAAAAATTCAAAAATTCAAAAGCTTCAGAGGGAATCAGAGAAGCAACCCCCAAACTGCCCCAGAACATATGGAGGAACTGGGAAGAGGATCCCCTGTAGGTTTCGGTAATGTACAGTATCTATTAATCCGGGGGTGAAGGGATGCTGAGGGGAGAGATCAAAAGAGCCGTTCCCATTTCTGGAGGGAGACGGTGGTTGCTTTGATGTTTTGAAATCCATGCCTTTGGTGCCTAATGAAGTGAAATGGTGACACGGTGACACCTCGGAAGGTTTGAAAGCATTTAAGGAGACGAGATGTCTTTAGGTTTTACAGGGGGGGGGGGTTGCAAAAAAACCCCAAACCCCTATCTATCTATCTAGATCATCCCTCCTTATTATAGACCAGGCTGCAAAAGCACAGAAAGAATTTTCCACAGCAGCTAAAACATTGATGACGAGGTGCAGATTAGCCTATGAACAAGGTTCTGTTTTGCTTACGATCACAGGGAAGCTGTTAGCATCACGTCTGCGTCGAGGGCAACTGGATCCGAAGCAAGACGATCAGACAGGATGTGACCAGTGTTCCCTCTGAGCTGAGTTAGCATGAGCTAGCTCACAGATTTTTAGCCTCTCGCTCACACATTTTTGTCTTAGCTCAGGAAGAAGCACACTAATTTATGCAGTAGAATCACAGAATCATAGAGTTGGAAGGGACCCCCAGGGTCATCTAGTCCAACCCCCTGCACAATGCAGGAAACTCACAAATACCTCCCCCTAAATTCACAGGAACTTCATTGCTGTCAGATGGCCATCTAGCCTCTGTTTAAAAACTTCCAAGGAAGGAGAGCCCACCACCTCCCGAGGAAACCTGTTCCACTGAGGAACCGATCTAACAGCCAGGAAGTTCTTCCTAATGTTGAGCCGGAAACTCTTCTGATTTAATTTTAACTCACTGGTTCTGGTCCTACCTTCTGGGACCACAGAAAACAATTCCACAGCATCTCTATACAACAGGCCTTCAGGTACCTGAAGATGGTGATCATATCACCTCTCAGCCGCCTCCTCTCCAGGCTAAACATCCCCAGCTCCTTCAACATTTCCTCATAGGACTTGGTCTCCAGACCCCTCACCATCTTCATTGCCCTCCTCTGGACCCGTTCCAGCTTGTCTATATCCTTCCTAAAATGTGGTGCCCCAAAACTGAACACAATACTCCAGGTGAGGTCTTACCACAGCAGAGTAAAGTGATACCATCACTTCACATGATCTGGACACTATACTTCTGTTGATACAGCCCAAAATTGCATTTCCCTTTTTAGCCACCATATCACAACTTTAGCTGAGAACTTTCATGCCAGTAGCTTACAAAATAGAATTTTTGCTCGCAAGACTCTGCGGCTTAGAGGGAACATTGAATGTGTCTGCTCCAGATCAGCATTCCTTGTCCCATCTCTTTCTCCCTACAACAGGGCCCCCCAACATAGTGCCCCTGGGCATGTGCCAACACCTTTTCCGGTGCCTGCCGAGTGTTTTTAGGAAGTGGGCAAGGTCAGTTGGAGCTTTTGCCCAGCACAGCTTCTGATTGGCAGTGCAGATTTTGAAAAAAATGTTGCTTTGGAGGCAGCTGCCAACCCAGCACAAGGATCTTCACTGCGTGGCTGAAGTTAAACTGGGACAGCCATTTTGTGGGAGAGCCAATGTGTCGGAAATGACTGCTGCTTGCACAGGGGACCTTTCCTTTCCACCCCCATCAGCAGCCATTTTGTGGGAAGCACCACCTTCTGCGGCAGTCATTTTGTGACAACCATGTTGCTGCTGCTTCCATCATGGCATGTCAGAATTCCAAAGGTGTGTACGGGCTCAAAAAGATGAGGGACAGCTGCCTTATATAGTTTGGCACTTTCTCTTCCAAAGCATTTCCCATTCTTCTCAGGGCAGGTTCAGATGGGAGAAAATACAAAATCAGAGCTGCAGGACTTTCGCCTTCCATCCATACAGAAGCATGCATTTGTGTCCCGCTGCGGGGTTGTTCCAACATCAGTTTGTCTCAGAATCTCTTTGCTGGTTGCAAACAGGGCTCTGTTGTATTTTTGTCAAACAGTTTAGCCCAGGGGTGTTATGAGGGCCGGATCTGACATAAACCAGACTTTGTCGGGCCGGAGCATGACATAAAATGCAATGCCAAGGAGCAGGGATCTAAACTTTATAAAGCACACAAACACAATTAAAGATTTTTTTAAAAAAATTTCTTGATTTATTTTATGAGTTTCCAAAATTTATATCCCACTTACTGCCCTTTCAAGGGCCACCAAGGTAGCCAACAATTAAAAACTTACACAAGCACACATGAAGCTGTTTTATCCTGAATCAGAGCCTTGGCCCATCAAAATCAGTATTGTCTACTCAGACGGGCAGCAGCTCTCCACGCTCTCAGGCTGAGGTCTTTCACGTCACCTACTGCCAGATCTTATAACTGGAGATATCAGGGATTGAACCTGGGACCTTCTGCATGCCAAGCGGATGCTCTGCCACTGAGCCACAGCCCCTCAAATGATAAAATGATCATAAAATCGCTTTTTAGAACCATTAAAACCAACCCCCCCTCCCAAACGCACATCATTAAAGCAATTAAACAACACAGTTAAAAGACACACAAAACATTAAAATATTGGTTAGAAAGGAGGGATCACAGAATGGAACAAAAAATAAGTCTTCACCTGCTGGTGGAAAATAGCAACAGAAGGGGACAGATAACTCTCTCTGGGGAGAGAGCTCCATACCTTTGGTGCCATGATCAAGAAGGTCCCATCCTATGTTAGTTTCCTAATTCAGCAGCCTTTCCGCTTCCATCCCCCCAGCTTGTTTTCATTGAAACAAGAGTTGTGCAGTACATAAAAGTACATCTCAGACCCCCTAGCGTGGTGAGTAACTCATCAGGATCACCTGGTGGGTGGAAGACCCCCTACTCGGTCATAAAACATAAGAACATAAGAGAAGCCATGTTGGATTAGGTCAGTGGCCCATCCAGTCCAACACTCTGTGTCACACAGTGGCCAGAAAACCAGGTGCCATCAGGAGGTCCACCAGTAAGGCCAGGACGTTAGAAGTCCTCACACTGTTGCCCCTCCCAAGCACCAAGAATACAGAGCATCACTGCCTCAGACAGAGAGTTCCAACAATAAGTTGTGGCTAATAGCCACTGATGGACTTCTGCTCCATATGCTTATCCAATCCCCTCTTGAAGCTGTCTATGCTTGTAGCCGCCACCACCTCCTGTGGCAGTGAATTCCTTGTGTTAATCACCCTTTGGGTGAAGAAGGACTTCCTTTTATCCGTTCTAACCAGACAGCTCAGCAATTTCATTGAATGCCCACTTCTCGTATTGTGAGAAAGGGAGAAAAATATGTCTTTCTCTACTTTCTCTATCCCATGCAGAATCTTGCAAACCTCTATCATGTCACCCCTCATGTGGTCCTATGTGAGAATACCCACTACACAGTGATAATCACTCCCCCGGCATACCTTGGCTTTAAAGTGGGTATTACAAGGGAAGGAATATGCCACAAAGGTTGTAACGGTATTCAGACCTGCCTTTGGAGAGGGACTGCTCTATTAGCAACTTTCAAGAATTTCCGGCTCTCAAGTCTATCTGAAATGAAGCTGGAAGGAGAATTCCCTGCGGGCCTTTCTGAGGGAGAAAACGCTATTTCAGGCTCTGGAACTTGCGGTGGCACTTCAGGTCCTCTAAGCGACATCTTGCCATCAATCCATCAACCCTCCAAAGCCGTTCATCCCCCTAGAGATTTGTTTCGCAGAAGATGTTTAGCAGTGACTTGAGATCGTTCGCACACAGCTCCGAACCTGTGAAGCTCTCTGTTAAATCGCTCTCAATTTCATCTGCATGGCGGCCAGTTAGCAGTCATCTAGTCCTCAAAGCAATAGAAGAGCTCTGCTGAGTCCCGGAATGCAAACGGAGGGGCTTTTGCTCTCCCTGGGAGCTCTCCAAGGTGCTGAAGAGCCAGATTCTGGCTTTTGCCTAGAGCAGCGGTGTCGAATTCGATGTTATGAGGGACAGATCTGACATAAATGAGATCTTGTTGGTCCGGGCCATGTCAGGTTGGGCCAGGCCATGTTGTGCCAGGGCATGTGTATAGCTATTTAAGATTATGTAGCAGAGATATAAACTTTATAAAAGACACAGACAAACAAGAGGGGGAGGAGGTTGGCTCAGTAGCTCTGCTGTGTGATTGAGAGAGCCTGGAAAAACAAGCTCTCCCTCCCCACTTCCTCCCCCAAAGGAGGAGCCTCAGGCAATGGAGAATATAAAGACTTTGCTCTGAAGCTCTTCAGCAATTGAGCAAGCTTGGCAAAGCAAGCTGAGATGCAGAAGGAAGCAAGAGACAGGAAGAAGGAAACAAGATGACAGCCAGTTGCTCGGGTCCATGATTGGAAGAAGAAGAAGACGACATTGGATTTAGATTCCGTCCTCCACTCTGAATCTCTGGATCTCAGAGTGGCTCACAATCTCCTTTACCTTCGTCCCCCACAACAGACACCCTGTGAGGTAGGTGGGGCTGAGAGAGCTCTCACAGCAGCTGCCCTTTCTAGGACAACCTCTGCCAGAGCTATGGCTGACCCAAGGCTATTCCAGCAGCTGCAAGTGGAGGAGTGGGGAATCAAACCCGGTTCTCCCAGGTAAGAGTCCACTTACTTAACCACTACACCAAACTGGCTCTCACAATTCGGCCCCTGAGTCACATGTTTGTCACCCCTGGTCTAGAGTGACTGGATACTTGTGTCCTCCCTGCTCCCTGTGCTTGACACTTGCTGTGTGTGTAAAGTGCCATCAAGTCACGGGTGGCTTATGGAGCCCCTCACAGGGTTTTCACGGCAAGAGAGGAACAGAAGTGATTGGTCATTGCTACCTCTGTGATGCAATCCTGGACTTCCCTAGGTGGTCTCTCAAACCAGGGCTGACCCTGCTTAGCTTCTGAGATCTGATGAGATCAGGCCAGACTGGGCCATCCAGGGCAGGGAAAGCCAATAGAGGTGGTTTCCCATTACCTGCCTCTGCTTAGCAACCCTGGACTTCCTTGGCAATCTCTCATCCAAAAACTAACCAGGGCTGACCCTGCTTGGCTCCTGAGATATGACATCAAGCCAGTCTGAGCCGACCTGGTAAGGATCAACTGAGAGAGGTGGTTTCCCATTGCCTGCCTCTGTGCAGCAACCCTGGACTTCCTTGGTGGTCTCCCATTCAAGCACTTACCAGGGACAACTCTGTTTAGCTTTTGATATATGATGAGATTGGGCTAGCCTGTTTGGTGTAGTGGTTAAGTGTGTGGACTCTTATCTGGGAGAACCGGGTTTGATTCCCCACTCCTCCACTTGCACCTGCTGGAATGGCCTTGGGTCAGCCATAGGAGTGGTCCTTGAAAAGGCAGCTGCTGTAAGAGCTCTCTCAGTCCCACCTACCTCACAGGGTGCCTGTTGTGGGGGAGGAAGGAAAAGGAGATTGTAACCGTTCTGAGATTCAGAGTTTAGGGTGGGATATAAGTCCAATATCTTCTTCTAGCTTGAGCCATCCACGTCAGGGGTCAGGCTGAAACGTGATAGCAGGAAAAAAACAATGGCAACACAATATAAACAGAGATCTAAAAACAATTGTGTCAAGAATACAGTTTGACAAAGTTTGACAAAAATCTATATATTGTATTGCGCAAAAATATCCAATTTATATTCCAAAACCATAAATCACATAGAGAGCATAAAGTCCCAAAGAGAAACACTGTTTCTAAGGATGACTCCGACAAATTCTTTTTAAAAAGTCTATAAGGAGTAATACTACTGGGGACTAAGTTCCAAACGGAGTCCTTCCGCTGACGTTGGCTTCCGAAGGAGAGATTCTTGCCTTCACTCAATCACCGGCTTAAATTGCGTTCCGCTGCTCCTGCAGCTTCTTCATAAAGCCAACTATGTAATAAGGCCAAATGTGACAACAATAGTACAGTAAACACTGCTGCAAATTAAACAACACAATACAATATATAGATTTTTGTAAAATTTGTCAAACTGTATTCTTGACCCAATTGTTTTTAGATCTCTGAAACTTGATAGCGGCTACTAACTATTCCCTGCTCTGCCATCAGCTCCCCACTCCGCCCCCACAAAACCCCCCTTGCACAGCACCTTTGTGTTCCTTCCACTGCCTTTTCTCCTTGTTCTTTTAAGGCTTCAGCTGTGACCTGAAAAGGCTCTGTGGGCTAAGATCCAGCAACGCAGATCTCCTGCTGTCAGCAATGGAACTGGCTGGAGCTCACAGTTCCTTGCCTTTGACACCTAGCAAAGGGACCTGGCCGCACACTCCGTTCCCTGGATTCTAGCCACAGGGTATAATTCACTTGTCAGGCATGCAAACCTCATTGAAATAAATGGGAGCAGAGTACACAGTCGAGCGAGGAGGGCTCTTTGTTTAACAGGGCCTTCAAAAGCAGTCTTCAGGCAGCCTGACTCACAGGGCCGTTTGAGCATATTACGGCCGCTACTTCCTCCGTGCCGACTTCCAACTGCTTTGGCTGATGCCAGGTCATTTCTTCTCATGCCTCTGCAGGCGAAACACAGCCCAGATTTAGCTTGTACAATACTCGTGTTGACCCACATTTTTTTTTCTGTTTTTGCAAAGGTAGGTAAGAAGCCAAAATTTGAACTGTGATTGTCAATGTTCCCTCTAAGGCGCAGAGTCTTGTGAGCAAAAATTCGTTTGAGGGGGTCTGTGAGGGGTCTGGAGACCAAGTCCTATGAGGAAAGGTTGAAGGAGCTGGGGATGTTTAGCCTGGAGAGGAGGCGGCTGAGAGGTGATATGATCACCATCTTCAAGTACTGTCATATAGAGGATGGTGTGGAATTGTTTTCTGTGGCCCCAGAAGGTAGGATCAGAACCAATGGGTTGAAATTAAATCAAGAGTTTCCGGCTCGACATTAGGAAGAACTTCCTGGCTGTTAGAGCGATTCCTCAGTGGAACAGGCTTCCTCAGGAGGTGGTGGGCTCTTTCCTTGGAGGTTTTTAAACAGAGGCTAGATGGCCATTTGACAGCAATGAAGATCCTGTGAATTTAGGGGGAGATATTTGTGAGTTTCCTGCATTGTGCAGGAGATTGGACTAGATGACCCTAGAGGTCCCTTCCAACTCTATGATTCTCTGTTGTATATTGAACAATACAAGTTGTCATAGGAATCACAGATTCTGTATCTTTCTAAGAACGAGTTGGTTGCTTTAACTACTGTAATGATTCTATGATTCTACTTTGTGAGCTACTGGTATTAAAGTTGTGAGCTACTGCATAAATTAGTGTGCTCTGGGGGCATTTTTCCTGAGCTAAGACAAAAAAACGTGAGCAGGAGGCTAAAAATCTGAGCTAGCTCACACTAACTCACCTTAGAGGGAACACTGGTGATGGTATACCTACAGGATCTGCTCAGACCAAACTGAAAGAACTGCATGACAGCACAGGTGATCACTTGCAGCATCTACCTGGGATTCCTGCTCGTTGAAATTGAAATGACCTGGGCTGCATCCAGTGTTCCCTTTAAACTGAGTTAGTGTGAGCTAGCTCACAGTTTTTTTCGCCTCCAGCTCACACATTTTTGTCTTAGTTCAGGAAAAATAGCCCCAAAGCAAACTGAGAGAACCGGGTTTGATTCCCCACTCCTCCACTTGCACCTGCTGGAATTGGCTTGGGTTAGCCCCAGCTTTCGTAGGAGTTGTCCTTGAAAGGGCAGCTGCTGTAAGAGCTCTCTCAGCCCCACCTAACTCACAGGGTGTCTGTCTGTTGTGGGGGGGGGAGGTAAAGGAGATTGTGACCACTCTGAAACTCTGAGATTCAGAGTATAGGGCAGGAAATAAATCCAATATCATCATCTTCTTGCAGTAGCTCCCAGCTTTAATGCCAGTAGCTCATGAAGTAGAATTTTTGCTCACAAGACCCCACATCTTAGAGGGAGTATTGGTTGCATCCATTAATTCTAGGGCAGGGCGTGAAACGAAGCCTATTGTCCTTTGGAGACATTTGAAGAAGACAAGAGTCACTGGGAAAGACAATAATACTAGGAAAAGTTTGAAGACAGCAGGAAAAGAGGGAGACCCAACAAGAGATGGACGGACTCCTTCAAGGAAGCCACTGCCCACAACAGCTGAGAGAGGCTGTTAATGATAAGAATAACTCTTTCAGAGCTGTTCTGCTCGAAAGCAGTTCTTGGAGAGCTCTCTCAGCCCCACCTACCTCCCAGGGTGTCTGTTGTGGGGAGGGGAAGGGAAAGAAGATAAGCCGCTCTGAGACTCCTTTGGGTAGTTAAGAGTGGGGTATAAATCCAATAATCTCCTCTTCTTCTTCTGCTTTGCTGCTATTCTTGGGGGGGGGGAGGGGTTAGATTTCTGGTTGATTCCAGATTTCTACCATCCAAATCCTGTTGCACTGCTTATTGGATGTCCCATCCTGTCAATTGTGTTGACTCCGTCTGTGTTATCTGCCAGTGAGAAAGGCAGACTATAAATAACATCAGTGAATCAATAAATATAGGGGAAGTATATATATATTTGGGGGGAGACCAGATACCCATTCTAGTTCCCCCAAACACACTAGCAACCAAAAACAACCTGGAAAAGCCCTACATTTCAGATCTTTTGTGTTTAGTCTGAAGGCAATTTATAACAACGTTTCAAACTCTAATTCATGACAATAAGGGGTGCATTCTGATGCATTCGACTAATGGCAGTGCCTCTGCTCACACAAGAGACTTTTGCATTAGGCAAAGGCTCCCAGCAATGGGGGGAGGCATTAACAGAACGGGTTCCAACCTGATGCATAAAAATATTCAAAACAAAAGGCAGCAAAAAGATAAAAGATAAAAACGTCAGTAGATACTGCAGCCTTGGCTGGCAAATGGCAATGTGACACTAGTATCCCCATTTTCCACATTTGTTAGAGAATCTGGCACAATATCTAGGTTCTTGTAATCAACACGGTCACAGCTTTCTCTCTCTTTGTTTCTGCTGCTGTTGGCATGCACTGAATTTGTACCCAGTGCTTGCATTTAATCTGTTTTGTACTTGCCAGCATTGGGTAGGCAAAGATTGGGGAACTGAAATGTGGGTCTTTGAGACTGGGGATCGATTGTGTTTTAGGGCACACCCACGGCGCAGTCCATCCAGAGGCCCACACAATGGAGCGTCCAGGTACAAACGGAGAAACCCCTCTGAAAGAGGAATTAGATAAAGGGTGCAGACAGAAGGGGTAGCAAGTATATTGGAAGGTGATATGGAGCAGAGGTCCATCAGTGACTATTAGCCACAGCTGACTGATGGAATTCTCTGTCTGGGGCAGTGATGCTCTGTATTCTTGGTACTTGGGGAGGGGCAACAGTGGGAGGGCTTCTAGTGTCCTGGCCCTGCTGGTGGACCTCCTGATGGCAACTGGGTTTTTGGCCACTGTGTGACACAGAGGCCGTTTTCCCACTGCGCTTACCTCGGAGCGACGTCCCTCTTCACCGCGCAGCGTCTGCGCGGATTTCCCACCAACTGCTCCGAGGCTGCTCCGAGGAACCAAGTAGAGTCGCGGCTTTTGTGTCGCTAACATAAACTGGTTTTTAGCGGTTTCCATTTGCGATGCAAAAGGTCGGGAACTTCCCGGTTCCTCGGAGCAGCCTCAGAGCAGTTGGTGGGAAATCCGCGCAGATGCTGCGCGGTGAAGAGGGACGTCGCTCCGAGGTAAGCGCAGTGGGAAAACGGCCAGAGTGTTGGACTGGATGGTCCATTGGCCCGATCCAATATGGCTTCTCTTGTGTACTTATGACAGTCCATGGCACTACATGCAGAAGGTCTCAGGTTTGATCCCCAGTTAAAAGGGTCAGATAATGGGTGATGTGAAAGGCGCCTGTCTGAGACCCTGGAGAGCCACTGCCCGCCTGAGTAGATAGGACTGACCTTGATGGACTGATGGTCTGATTCAGTATAAGGCAGCTTCCTATGTACATGCGTGTTCATCAGACGAATGCTCAAAGGGGAAGTAAGCAAGCAGGCAGTATACCTAGCATGCCACCAGGAAGACACAGCCAAGCCAGACCCAGGCCTAACCCGGAAGTATTTATAGTCAGGACAGAAGGAAACAATGAGCTTCTTGAAGAATGGGACCTGGAAGAACAGTACCAATCCAATTCAAATACTTTTCTTGGCATAAAAAAAGAAGATACAAAATAGGGCACATTTTCAGAAGAGAAATATAGGTATAAGATCTGTCAATAGATGTCAAAGGGAAGAACTGGTCATTTGCTTCCTGCAAAGGTATCTTTGCCATTGAATTTGTGATATGGGGACATCGATGGGATATCAAAGATTTCAGGTTTTCACGGCTGGCATCATCATTAGGGTTTGTAGAATCTTTCGGGATTCAAGTGCGGTGTTCTACTGGAGAAAGTTTTTCTTCCAGACGTTTCGTTCTCGGCTGCGGAGAACATCCTCAGTGGCGTTGCAGCCGGAGCAGCCCTGGCCTCACTCAATGCACAGCAGCCAAGAAGGTCAGAGCGCCTGCTCTGCTGTGCATTGAGCCAAGAAGGTCAGAGCGCCTGCTCCGGCTGCAATGCCACTGAGTATGTTCGCCGCAGCTGAGAACGAAACGTCTGGAAGAAAAACTTTCTCCAGTAGAACACCGCACTTGAGCCCAAAAGATTCTACAAACCCTAATATTGATGGGATAATTTAAAAAGACAATTCAGATCAGGTAATCCATGATGACTGGACAAAATAGGTCTAATCAGGGCTTTTTTTTGTAGCAGGGACTCCTTTGCACATTAGGCCACATACCCCTGATGTAGCCAGTCCTCTTGGAATTTACAGTAGGCCAGGGCTATCTTTGTAGCAGGAACTCCTTTACCTATTAGGCCACACCCCCTGATGTAGCCAGTCCTCCTGGAGCTTATAGGACTCTTCTTACAGGGCCTACTGGAAGCTCTTGGAGGATTGGCTACATCAGGGATGGGTGGCCTAATATGCAAAGGAGTTCCTGCTACAAAAAAAAAAAAGAGCCCTGGTTCTAATTATAAAATCTCTCACTTCCTCATAAAAATCCCAATAAATTTTTATCTATTGTAATCCCAGCTGTCGGGGAGGCTGAGGCCAGCGGATTGCATGAGCTCAAGAGTTCTGGGCTGCAGTGGGCTATGCCAACTGGGTGCCTGCACTAAGTTCGGCAATACCTTACGGACTTCTTATCTGTCTATTCATATATTTTTATTCCCCCCCCCCCTTCCTCCAGTATGGCACACAAGGTTATCCTTCCTGCCATTTTATCCCGCAGCAATGCTGACCTGGACAACCCGAGCTAGTCTGAGCTCATCAGAGCCCAGAAGCCAAGCAGGGTCAGCCATGGTTAGTCAGGAGACCATTGAGAAAGTCCAATGTAGCCATGCAGAGGCAAGCAGGGATGGAATTCTAGCAGGAGCTTCTTTGCATATTAGGCCACACACCCCTTATGTAGCCAGTCCTCCAAGAGCTTACCAAAAAAGAGCTTTGTAAGCTGTTGGAGAATTAGCTACATAAGAACATAAGAGAAGCCATGCTGGATCAGGCCAACGGCCCATCAAGTCCAACACTCTGTGTCACACAGTGGCAAAAAATGTTATATACACACATACACTGTGGCTAATAGCCACTGATGGACCTCTGCTCCATATTTTTATCTAAACCCCTCTTGAAGGTGGCTATACTTGTGGCCGCCACCACCTCCTGTGGCAGTGAATTCCACATGTTAATCACCCTTTGGGTGAAGAAGTACTTCCTTTTATCCGTTTTAACCTGTCTGCTCAGCAATTTCATCGAATGCCCACGAGTTCTTGTATTGTGAGAAAGGGAGAAAAGTACTTCTTTCTCTACATTCTCCATTCCATGCATTATCTTGTAAACCTCTATCATGTCACCCCGCAGTCGACGTTTCTCCAAGCTAAAGAGTCCCAAGCGTTTCAACCTTTCTTCATAGGGAAAGTGCTCCAGCCCTTTAATCATTCTAGTTGCCCTTCTCTGCACCTTCTCTAAAGCTATAACATCAGGGAGGTGTGGCTTAATATGCAAAGGTGCTCCTGCTAGAATTCCACCCCTGGAGGCGAGCAATGGCAAAACACCTCTCTTCCTCTCTGCCATGTCCTGGATAGCCCAGGCTAGCTTGATCTCATCAGATCTTGGAAGCTATGTAGGGTCGGTCCTGGTTAGTAGGTAGGTGGGTCCCCATCAAAGAAGCCCATGACTGCTACATAAGAGAACATAAGAGAAGCCATGTTGGATCAGGCCAATGGCCCATCCAGTCCAACACTCTGTATTACACAGTGGCCCAAAAAAACCCAGGTGCCATCAGAAGGTCCATCAGTGGGGCCAAGGACAAATCGATGGTGCGGTCTCATTTGGAGTACTGTGTGCAGTTCTGGTCACCGCACCTCAAAAAGGATATTATAGCATTGGAGAAAGTCCAGAGAAGGGCAACTAGAATGATTAAAGGGCTGGAGCACTTTCCCTATGAAGAAAGGTTGAAACGCTTGGGACTCTTTAGCTTGGAGAAACGTCGACTGCGAGGTGACATGATAGAGGTTTACAAGATAATGCATGGGATGGAGAAAGTAGAGAAAGAGGTACTTTTCTCCCTTTCTCACAATACAAGAACTCGTGGACATTCGATGAAATTGCTAAGCAGACAGGTTAAAACGGATAAAAGGAAGTACTTCTTCACCCAAAGGGTGATTAACATGTGGAATTCACTGCCACAGGAGGTGGTGGCGGCCACAAGTATAGCCACCTTCAAGAGGGGTTTAGATAAAAATATGGAGCACAGGTCCATCAGTGGCTATTAGCCACAGTGTGTGTGTATATATAAATTTTTTTGCCACTGTGTGACACAGAGTGTTGGACTGGATGGGCCGTTGGCCTGGTCCAACATGGCTTCTCTTATGTTCTTATGACACTAGAAGCCCTCCCACTGAAGAAGAAGAAGACCGCAGATTTATACCCCACCCTTCTCTCTGAATCAGAGTCTCAGAGCAGCTTACAATCTCCTTTATCTCCTTCCTCCACAACAAACACCCTATGAGGTGGGTGGGGCTGAGAGAGCTCTCCCAGAAGCTGCCCTTTCAAGGACAACTCCTTCAAGAGCTGTGGCTAATCGGAGGTCATTGCAGCAGCTGCAAGTGGAGGAGTGGGGAATCAAACCCAGTTCTCCCAGATAAGAGTCCGTGCACTTAACCACTACACCAAACTGGCCCCCCTGTGCCCCCCTGTGCCCCCCAAGCACCAAGAATACAGAGTATCACTGCCCCAGATGGAGGCTATGCATAGGCAGGCAATCACCTCTGTTCATCTCTCACCTTGAAATCTTTATGGGGTCTCTGTAAGTCAGCTGTGACTTGATGGCACTTCCCACCACTAGCAATGCTATGTGGTACATTAAGCTAAGAGAGAGAGAGATTCATGGTTAGAAGTAGAGGCAAATTTAGTCAGTGGGTATTGTTGAGCTGTTGTATTGTGAACTGAAGCCTCACCAGGAAGCTTTTGTTGCATTGGGTGAAATACAGGGACCAAGTGGAATTCCAACTGAGCATACTAGTATCAGTTTGGTGTAGTGGTGAACTGCGCGGACTCTTATCTGGAAGAACCGGGTTTGATTCCCCACTACAGCTGCTGGAATGGCCTTGGGTCAGCCATAGCTCTTGCAGAGCTGTCCTTGAAAGGGCAGCTTCTGGGAGAGCTCTCTCAGCTCCACTTACCTCACAGGGTGTCTGTTGTGGAGGAGGAAGGGAAAGGAGATTGTAGGCTGCTCTGAGACTTTGAGATTTAGAGTGAAGGGCAGAGTATAAATCCAATTTCTTCTTCTTCTTCTTCTTCTTCTTCTTCTTCTTCTTCTTCTTCTTCTTCTTCTTCTTCTTCTTCTTCTTCCCTTATGTGAATTTTGAAGTGTGGAAGATCAAGTGGAATCACCTCTGAGGAAGGAAAACTTTTATTCCGAAACACGGCTTATATCCGGAATACGTGTATCTATTTGGTGGATTCCTCATATGGATGCATTGTCTTCATGCTGTTGAAACTTGGTATGGACTTTATTATGGAAACTCTGTTATATTCGTGATATTATTCCAAAGGACTACTTTGTCTGTTACTTACCAGTAAATGCTATTGTACTTCATTAGTACATTGTGATCACTGTTTATTTACATTGATTTTGGCTTTCCACCACCAGCCACGCTATGAGGTGCGTTAGGCTAAGAGAGAGAGATTCATGGTTAAGTGAGCATTTGAACCCAGATCTCCCTTAGTCAGGGTTCTTTTTCTAGCAAGAGCTCCTCTGCATATTAGGCCACGTCCTCCTGATGTAGCCAATCCTCCAAGAGCTTAGAGGGCTTTTTGTATAGGGCCTACTGTAAGCTCCAGGAGGATTGGCTACATCAGGGGGCGTGGCCTAATATGCAGAGGAGCTCCTGCTAGAAAAAGAGCCTTGCCTCTAGTCCTTATTGGACCTTCCAACTGCTCCACCTCCTGGAATGGTTCACCATAAGGGCTCCAATGCACAAGTGTGGAGGCTCAGAGGCCAAATTGATTCTGGTAGCCCCCCCCCCCCCCCCGCCCCAGCTTTGCTAGAAGACCACAGCATATTCACACCTTGTTTCCTTCAACAGTTCCTTTCAGGATTGAAAGGCTTCCGTGCGACACTCCAAGGATGACGCAGCAAACAATTGTTTGAATGGGTGCAGGAAAATAGTCTCTCTGAAGAAGTGTGTGATATATCTCAATTCGAGGGCTAATGGCCCTTCATCAGAAGAACATTTACTGCGAGGGTTTCCTTTCATGCTCTCCCACAGAAGCCGCCTGAGAAACAAGTCCTGGAAAGAATTGTCTCTCTCGCCATAGCAATCTGCAAATTTACAACCGCTAAATCTGAAAATGTGTTCCTGGCATTGAAAAGAAAATGGATGTTTTGATTGAAGTGAACAGCTGAGAAATCCGTTGGCAGTCAACGCTACGATACAGACTCTGGTACAGAGGCGACTTGCTAATTTGGATTGCTTTTGCTTGCATAGCCCAAACCGTGCACGGCTGTTTTCCCCTTAGTGCTTGCTGGAGAGGGTAAATTCTGTTTCCAAGATGCAGAAGAAATGTTCCACCTTCTGTTTAGGAATTTCCATCCGATGAGCCGCTGACAAGGTGCATATCTTCGGCAGAATCCCCTATCAAATCGAAACAGACCTTTCTGAGCATGCTCGAAAGTCAGGGAGACTTCATTTTCCTCATTCCTGTTGTTTCGATGCCAAAACCCCTCTTTCAACTCCGCATCTTCCCTGTGCCAACTGCATCTCTGATTTTTTTAAAAAAAAAATTTTCAGGCCCTTTTCTGTTTTCTTTGCTACCAAATTAATCCTGGACAACGTATGCATTTTGTTTCCAGTCTTATTCCTGTGTGTTCCTAAATCAGCCCTACACCGTCTTTGCATGCTATGTGTAAAAACAGCTTACACCGGAGAGTGTGGGAGTGTACATTTTTAAATAAATCAATAAAATGGTATGTGCTGCAGATAAAATTCATACAACCCACCGAACAAATGAATCTACAGAAATAACAGGGGAAAGTGGAACATCAAAACGGCAGACAAAAAAAATATACCAATTGTTTTACGCTATTGAATATTCCTTATTTCTTTTCTTGTTATGTCCCGAACAAGGAAGATCCACTCATCTCCATTCTTGAGTTCTGAGGTGTGTTATTAAAGCATATGGACCATTTCACACAATACTTTGCCCAGACATTGCATCTTCAGCCTCCCGATGTGCACCTTTCTATGGGAAAAGGTAGTAAGAAATGCAGGAATTTCTGGATCACCTTCAGTCCTAAGCTAGAGTCTCAATATTATGCAGGAACACTAATAACCTTGAGTCCATTTACGGGAAAAGGCGGAATATAAGCCTACTAAATAAAATAAGATGACAGAGGTAATAATTGCCCATTCTTTACGGATACCTCACTTCTGACATCACGGTGGCCATTTTCTTCCACCTAAAATTAGGGACAGCAATGCACAACCAGCAAAAAATTGTGTCCAGCACCCCTTCGAAACGCACTAAAGCATCTTCACGAAAGCACGCCACATGCTTATGAAGGCGAGATTGGTATCGTTCACAGGAGACATTTTGTTATTTTATCTTAGTTATCATTTCTTCATCATCACCTTCTTGGGGAGGGGGGAGATAATCTCTTAACAGCACAATGTTAAAACAGCGCCTTTTTGCTATTACAAGAATCCCGAGAACAATGAAGAGAGAAAAGCAAGCACAGTGCTCGTCCATCCCTTTAGCATTTGTTTGTTCCTCGATTTCAGACCCACAGTTACAGAAGGGCCAATAGAGACACCCCTACATGATTTCCTCTCCACTTCTCTTTTTTTAAAATAACTAGACAAAAGAATGTCTTCTCAACGCCAAGGCTAGCTTTCCAGAAATGACAATGTTGTTTAAAGATGACTCAATAAGCATCGAAAGGCAAGAATGGTCCATTTTTTTCCTCTGTCAACCGAGCCCACGTCGAAACCTGAATCACAACGATTTTCAGAAATGAATTTTCCAAAAATCCTATGGGAAAAAAAAAAACATGACTCCTTTGATCAATCAACAGTCTTTGTGAGTTAATGGGAAGGTTTCACGGGAGAGGCATGTGAACACCCCGCAAACATTCAATCTTCATCCACCATACACTTTGCATTCTCGGTTAAACAACTAATTCTGTTGCCGGCAGCGGGACTTCAGCACAAATCAGTCCAAATCGCAATCTTTTAGCAGGAATTATGTGCTCCCGGGGTTGTCTTTTAGCAGCCAGGCCTCAATGCATTCACAAATGGGCTTTTGACCATTGTTCAGCGGGTGGATTAATTCTAAAAAATCACCCTGTCTCAGTACAGCGGTACAAGGAAAGCCACCTCGAGTAACAGGCCACAAAAGAGCAAACGAGCCAGTCCTGCTATTTCCCCCCTCCCCTGAATTGTATTTCTCGCCCACTTTTTGTGCTGTCCCTGCATCGAAGGCACGCATAAATCCGTGTTATTCCATTAATAGTTCAGACCTTTACATTTCAAGGCAACTGTTTCTAATTTGGTGGACATTTGGCCGCCTCTCCTGGCAGCCCTGAGGCAGAGCTGCCCCCTGCAGCCTCCACAGGGGAACTGCAGGCATGATCCCAAGAAAGGGTGGGGGAGGGAAGGAGGCATTGCTGGGGGGGGGGGTTAAATTGGGACAGTGTCAGCTCCAGTGAGCATCACCATTCCAGTTGTCATGGAAACGTGGAAAGGGGGGGCCCCACTGCCACAGAGGCTTATGGGAAGGGATGTGACTGCAGAGGTGTAGCCTAACGCCTCATTGCCTAGCAGGAAGGTTGGGGAGGAATGGGGGGGGGAGGGCAGGGAGGAGGGGCTGCAAATTCCCTCCCCACAGATGCTACCAAATATCTCCTAAGAGGAGCTCCCCAGGAATTCGGAGAATGTAGAAGGGGAGAGGGGGGTTTCTCACTGCCTTTGCTCTATAATAGCAGGTCTTTGGCCCAGCCTGGATTTTTACGTGCTGTTCTACGTGTGAAATTAAGCAAGTCAGTGAGTGCCTAAAGGATTTGCCAGCTAACCCCCTACCCCCACCCCAGCCCCCTTTGCATAGGGCACACAACAGGCCTGAGCACTTAAAGTCCTATTTATATTACTACAGCTTTGGCTTACCCAGGGATGGTAATTAGGCAGCTCATTAAATCCACCTAGGCTCAGGACACCCTAATTAGCTCAGTTCATATTCCTTTCAAGCAAACGTTCTTCAGTTTAAGCATCCATAATGGCCCAACGCCATGATAGGGTACAGGCTTGGGAGAACCATTTGGTGCGTTTGCAAAATGTAGGACTGCCAACCTCTCGCTGGTGGGTGGAGATCTCCTGGAATCACAACTGATCTCTAGAAGAAGAAGAAGAAGAAGATATTGGATTTATATCCCACCCTCCACTCCAAAGAGTCTCAGAGCGGCTCACAATCTCCTTTCCCTTCCTCCCCCACAACAGACACCCTGTGAGGTAGATGCAGATACTGGATTTATATCCCGCCCTCCACTCCGAAGAGTCTCAGAGCGGCTCACAATCTCCTTTCCCTTCTTCCCCCACAACAGACACCCTGTGAGGTAGATGCAGATACTAGATTTATATCCCGCCCTCCACTCCGAAGAGTCTCAGAGCAGCTCACAATCTCTTTTCCCTTCCTCCCCCACAACAGACACCCTGTGAGGTGGGTGGGGCTGGAGAGGGCTCTCACAGCAGCTGCCCTTTCAAGGACAACCTCTGCCAGAGCTATGGCTGACCCAAGGCCATTCCAGCAGGTGCAAGTGGAGGAGTGGGGAATCAAACCTGGTTCTCCCAGATAAGAGTCCGCACACTTAACCACTACAGATAAGAGTCCGCACTACAGATAAGAGTCCGCACACTTAACCACTACACCAAACTGGCTCTCTAGGCGACAGGGGCCCATTCCCTGGCAGGAAATGACACCTTTGGGAAGTGGTCTTCATGGCATTACACCATGCTGAGGTCCCATTCCTCCCCGATCCCTGCCCTCCCCTGGCTCCGGCCCCCCAAACCCCAGAAATTTCCCTACCCGGACCTGGCACCCCTATTTTGATAGGTAATGAAAGCACAAGAGCAGGCTGGGTCTCACTGCAGCAAAGCCAGATCCAGTTGGGAGCCATGTTGGTCTGAAGCAACAGAATGAAGTTAGAGTCCAGTGGCACCTTCAAGCAAGCTCACCAGCCTTTCTTTGAGTGTTCTTTGAGAGCCAGTTTGTGTTTGAGAGCCAGAGTGTTCCTGAGAGTCAGTTTGGTGCATTGGTTAAGTGTGCAGGCTCTTATCTGGGAGAACCGGGTTTGATTCCCCCCTCCTTCACTTGCACCTGCTGGGATGGGCTTGGGTCAGCCGTAGCTATCGCAAGAGTTGTCAGTGAAAGGGCAGCTGCTGTGTGAGAGGGTGTCAGTTATGGGGGGAGAAGATAAAGGAGATTGTGAGCTGCTCTGAGTCTCTGATTCAGAGAGAAGGGCGGGGTATAACTCTGCAGTCGTTGTCTTCTTCTTCTTCATAAAACAGGCCAACGGCCCAAACACAGAAGGGAGGGATGCCACCACGTGAGGTTTTCAGGACAGCAAAGGGTGGTTGACAAGTCTCAACAGAACTGAAGACTTAGTCCCCCGGCCTCTGTTCAAGGCCCACCCACTAACCCGGATCTCTCAGCCCTGTCTCTCTGTAATCGCATTCCTAGCTAAGGAGCGCCGTCTGCTTTCAAGCTTTATCCAGATCTAACAAAGCTGTGACCTCAGGGCTCTGCTGCTTCCTGCCTACCCATGAGCTCAGTGCCCTCCTCCTGTCCATCAGAGTCTCTTGTGTTGGAGTGAGCAACTTGACACGCCTGGAGACTGCGGAGCGCTACGTCGCTCTACGTGTGTACAGGTGATATCTCCTTGAATAGGATGCCTCTCTTTGTCTTAACCTGGGAGCTGCCTTTTGACCTCTGCTCTCTCTCCCTTTGTCCCCTCTCTCCCTTGCACATGGCCTTCCATGGAGACACACATCTCTGCAGGTCTCTCCTGTTTGCCCTCATTCTCTCATGATGCCAGACAAGCTGGCCATTTGTGATAGGGAAAAGTACTAACTATCGATTGATTGATGGGTCTGTCTCTCTCTCTCTCTGTCTGTCTGTCTATCTATCTATTTCCTATTTATAGCCCACCCTTTCCTAAATGGGCTCTGAGCAGGTAACAATGGTCAATTATACAAGGTTAAAATCAGATACATATAATAAAACAACATACAATCTAAAAACAATATAACAGTCTAAAAACCAGGGCTTCTTTGAGCAGAAATGCACAGGAATGCAGTTCGGGCTGGCTTGGCATCAGGAGATGCGGCCTAATATGCAAATGAGTTCATGATGGGCTTTTCCCACAAAAAAGCCCTGTGTGAAACAATGGTGACATCGGAGGTGTGGCCTAATATGCAGATGAGTTCCTGCTGAGCTTTTGCTACCCCAAAAGCCCTGCTAAAAACAAACTCCAGTTCTGCAGTTAGTGGTGTATCCACTCCTTCCATCCATCCCCCAGCTGGTATGAGATAAATGGGTCGACAGAGTTATTTCATCAGGGTTCCTGATTAGTCTTCTCTCTCTCCTTTTGACCGCAACCTGAATGTGAAGTGGATCTACTTGAATAAATGTCAGTTTCCCTTTTTTGCAATATGCTTCTTGGGAGATTTATTTACTGCACTCAGTATCATGCTTCTTCGAACGGGCAAAACTCTGCTATAATATTAAATATCCCAATGTTTTCCTGCTCTACAAGATTCTGGACTGAAGGACCTTACCAGGCAAGGGGGAAAGTGCTTTGCTCCTTTTTGAAACTTCTATCTTATATGTGGGGCAATTCAGAGATCTAACTGACTGGTTACAAAGAAAGCAGGATTAACATTCGATGAGAATCAAGGGAATGAGCAGGCAAGGGATGGAACTGAAATGGCAATCAGCAGGGCGTTTTTTGGAGCAGGAACTCCTTTGCATATTAGGCCACACACCCCTGCTGTTGCCAAACCTCCAAGAGCTTACAGGGCTCTTAGTACAGGGCCTACTGTAAGCTCCTGGAGGATTGGCTGCATCATGGGGGTGTAACCTAATATGCAAAAGAGTTCCTGCAACAAAAAAGAGCCCTGACAAAAGGGAAACACAGTGGAGAACAGAGCTTGTTTGGTTGGAGGTCCAACAAGAATAACTGAGCAGTTGGGTTAGAATGGATAAAAGGAAGTACTTCTTTACCCAAAGGGTGATTAACATGTGGAATTCACTGCCACAGGAGGTGGTGGCGGCTACAAGCATAGAAAGTTTCAAGAGGGGATTGGATAAAAATTTGGAGCAGAGGTCCATCAGTGGCTATTAGACACAGCATACTGATGGAACTCTCTGTCTGGGGCAGTGATGCTCTATATTCTTGGTGCTTGCAGGGGACACAGTCGGGAGGCTTCTAGTGTCTTGGCCCCACTAATGGACCTCCTGATATCACCTGGGGTTTTTTTGGTCACTGTGTGACATAAGAACATAAGAGAAGCCATGTTGGATCAGGCCAATGGCCCATCCAGTCCAACACTCTGTGTCACACAGTGGCCAATATATGTGTGTGTGTGTGTGTATACACACACATACATACACACACATATATGTATATACATACTGTGGCTAATAGCCACTGATGGACCTCTGCTCCATATTTTTATCCAATCCCCTCTTAAAGCTGGCTGTGCTTGTAGCTGCCACCACCTCCTGTGGCAGTGAATTCCACATGTTAATCACCCTCTGGGTGAAGAAGTACTTCCTTTTATCCATTTTAAGTTGACTGCTCAGCAATTTCATTGAATGCCCACGAGTTCTTGTATTGTGAGAAAGGGAGAAAAGGACTTCTTTCTCTACTTTCTCCATCCCATGCATTATCTTGTAAACCTCTAACATATCCCCCGCAGTCGACGTTTCTCCAAGCTAAAGAGCCCCAAGCGTTTTAACCTTTATTCATAGGGAAACCTGTAATCATTCTAGTTGCCCTTTTCTGCACTTTTTCCAATGCTATAATATCCTTTTCGAGGTGCGGTGACCAGAATTGTACACAGTATTCCAAATGAGACTGCACCATCGATTTATACAGGGTCATTATGATACTGGCTGATTTGTTTTCAATTCCCTTCCTAATAATTCCCAGCATGGCGTTGGCCTTGCTGACACAGAGTGTTGGACTGGATGGTCCATTGGCCTAATCCAACATGGCTTCTCTTATCTTCTTATGTTCTCTTATGAGCATACCTTCTACGTGATGTATGCATTACAGGTGCCTTGAAGAAGGAACAAATTCAGCATCAAAATCGTTTTAAGGATCACTTCCAGACAAGTGCACAAGATGTGATGATGATTGAGGGGGGACATGACAGCAGTTTCCAAGATTATGCATGGGATAGAGAAAATAGAGGGGAAAGTCCATTTCTCCCTTTCTCACAATACAAGAACTCATGGGCACTCAATGAAATTAATGAGTAGTGCACTCAGAACAGGTAACAGGAAGCACTTCTTCACTCAAAAAGTAATTAACCCTGGGAATTCACTGCCCCGGGAAGTGATGGCAACTATGAGCATAGTCAGTGATGGCAACTATGAGCATCCACCAGACCTCCAGCTTCAAGAAGGGACTAAATAAACATGGAGCAGATGTCAATCAGTGGCTATTAGCTACAAGCTATAGATGGAACACTCTGTCTGGGGCAGTGATGCTCGTTATTCTTGGTGCTTCGAAGGAGCAACTTCTAGCGTTCCGGCTCCGATGGTGGACCTCCTGATACCACCTGGGTTTTGGCCACTGTGTGCCATAGAGTGTTGGGATGGATGGGCCACTGGCCTGATCCAGGGATTTTTTTTTAAGCAGGAATGCTCAGGAATGCAATTTTGGCTGGCTTGGCCTCAGGGGTGTGGCCTAATATGCAAATGAGTTCCTGTTGGACTTTTTCTACCCACCTCTCCCCCCCCCCAAAAAAGCCCTGGCCTGATCCAACATGGGTTCTCTTATGTTCTTATTTCCTATGGGTTGTTTTCGAGTTTAATTACTTGAAATAAGGGAGATCCAATTTCTAAAACTGTCATTATTTATAGCCTACCTTTCCCTCTTGGAATCAAGGTGGATTAAACAGTGTGAGTCAATAGAATTGACAGGATAGAATATTCAATTAACAATACAAGGCAGTTCAGGTTGTAGAACCAATCCAACGTGTGTGAGAAGGCTTGGAGCTGTGACTTCACTGAAATAAGAAACAGCCCTTAAATAGCTCACAGCCCTGTTCGTCTAACCCTACCAGCGCAGCCACAGACTGGTAAAGTGTGGTTGCCATAGAAACGTATTTTGCTTTTAAAGATATATTCATTTCTATTTTAGGCAATGCTTCAATTATCAACCCCAGCCGCTGACTGGTTCAGCTACAGGTCATGGTTAGGGATCAGCTGGTTTGCAGATGATTCCCCAAAATCATCTCCTGAGCGCATGAGCATAAGAATGTCAGAGAAACCATGTTGGATCAGGCCATTGGCCCGTCCAGTTTAACACTCTGTGTTACATATAGGGTTGCCAAGTCCAATTCAAGAAATATCTGGGGACTTTGGGGGTGGAGCCAGGAGACTTTGGGGAAGAGCCAGGAGCAAGGGTGGGACAAGCATAATTGAACTCCAAAGGGAGTTCTGGCCATCACATTTAAAGGAACCGCACACCTTTTAAATGCCTTCCCTCCATTGGAAATAATGAAGGATAGGGGCACCTTCTTTGGGGGCTCATAAAATTGGATCCCCTCAGTCCAATCTTTTGGAAACTTGGAGGGCCTTTTGAGGAGAGATGTTGGATGCTATGCTGGAAATTTTCTGCCTCTACCTCAAAAAACAGCCCCTCCCCCACAGAGCCCCAGATACCTGCAGACCAATTCTCCATTATACCCTATGGGAATCAGTCTCCATAGGGAATAATGGAGCGCCCAGCAGACATTTCCCTTCCCCCGCTTTCTGATGACCTTGAAGTGGGGGGAGGGCCTGCAAACCAAGGGATCCGCTGCCCCCACCTGGGAATTGGCAACCCTAGTTACATAGTGGCCAAAAGCCAGGTGCCATCAGGAGATCCACCAGACCTCCAGAAACCCTCCCACTGTTGCCCCCCCCCCCGCCCAGCCACCAAGAAGACAGAGCTTCATTGCCCCAGACAAAGTGTTTCATCTATACTGATCTTGTGAGCCATTTTCAGTCCCCATTAGAGGCAACATCAGGTATAAATAAACAAATTGCATCCAACAGGGACAACTGAGTCAAAGAATGTGTCCTGTGGGGTGCTTGGGGCTGCTAACAACTGGATGAAAGGACTCATAAATGGCAGAGGTAGCATGAGCACTGAATCCCTTGAGACTAATAAGGACAGAGAATCTTCAGCATTACCTGTGAGATTACCTCCGGGAATTCACCTGGGGAGTCCAGTCGTCAGCAAGAGAGACGGTACACTACTAGAATTCCTACTTTTCTATTAGCGACAAACCGGAGTCTTTTTGTAGCAGGAACTCCTTTGCATATTAGGCCACACTGACATAGTCAATCCTCCTGGAGCGTACAGTAGGCCCTGTACTAAGAGGGTTGGCTACATCAGGGGTGTGTGGTCTAATATGCAAAGGAGTTCCTGCTACAAAAAAAAAAGCCCTGGTGAAAAAACCAAAAACTCACCTGCTGAACCCATGAATCGAGCGACCAGATACTTGACGGTCGATGTCCAGGCCACCCAATCTCATCAGATCTCAGAAGCTAAGCAGGGTTGGCTCTACTCAGTATTTGAGCGAGAGACCACCAAGGAATATCAGGATCATCACACAGGCAGACAATGGCAAACCCCCTCTGCTCATCCCTTGCCTTGAAAGCCTCATGGGTTTGCCATGAGTCAGCTGTGATTTGATGGCAAAAGAGAGAGAGAGAGAGAGATGGCAGATTTACAGCTAATGTGACTCTGGCTGATTTCCCACTCACCTTACGCCGCTCTGACACTCCTCTTCTCAGTGGGGCTTTCGTCCAATTTCGCACTATCTGCCCGGGGGCTGCAACTAGCAGCGGCTTTCTCGCACAGCAAACAGAAACCTCTAACCAGTTTCTGTTTGCTGCGCAAAAAAGCCAACACTCTTTGCAGATTAGTGTGAAATCGGATGAAAGCGCCGCCGAGGAGAGGAGCGTGAGAGCGGCGTAAGGTGAATGGAAAATCGGTCTCTGTCTCCTTAATCCTCCCTAGCCTAGAGGCAGGGTGGAATTCTAGCAGGAGCTCCTTTGCATATTAGGCCACACACCCCTGATGTAGCCAATCCTCCAAGAGATTACAAAAAAGAACCTTGTAAGCTCTTGGAGGATTGGCTACATCAGAGGGTGTGGCCTAATATGCAAAGGGCTCCTGCTAGAATTCCACCCCTGCCTGGAGGATAACTTTATATTCAACTGGACTCAATGGGTGTCATGCAGCATCATCTCTGTGATACACGCTGGATTGGTTGCTTCATGCGCAATTGTAATATGGATGATAACACTTTGTCGACCTGGTATTCAAAAGAAGAATTGGTTTTATGCCCCACCCTTCACTACCCGAAGGAATCTTGGAGTGGCTTACAATCACTGTCCCTTCCTCTCCCCATGACAGACACCCTGTGAGGTAGGTGCAGCTGAGAGAGCTCGGAGAGAACTGCTCTTGAGAGAACAGCTCTAAGAGAACTGTGACTGACCAAAGTCACTCAGATGGCTTCATGTGGAAGAATGGGAAATCAAACCTGGTTGTCCTAGGTTAGAGTGCAATGGGAAGGTGCCCTTTGGCCGCTTTCAACCCCAAAGTGGTTGGGCACTGCTAAAACAGTGCACTCTTCGGAGACTTCCAAGTGCACTGTGTAGCACTCCTCCTTTCAAGGAGTCCTTGAAGGCACTCCAAACCAAAGCGAACTGATCCCCTTTAGTCTAGAAGTCAGTTAGAACTCTGGGAGATCTTTTGGCCCCACTTGGAGGCTGGTCCAGCAAGAGTCACTCTCCTTCTTTGAAGGTTCTTAAACAAAGGTTAGATGGCCACCTGGCAGCAACGCTGATTCTGTGAATTAGGCAGATCACAAGAAGGGAGGGCAGGAAGGGTTCTATTTACTTTATTGTTGTTCAGTCGCACAGTCAAGTCCGATTTTTGCAACCCCATGGACAAAGTCACGCCAGGCCCTCGTGTCTTCCACCATCCTCCGAAGTCTGCTCAAATTCGTGTTTGTGACATCAGTAACGCTGTCCAGCCATCTCCTCTTTTGCCGTCCCCTTCTTCTTTTGCCTTCTGTCTTTCCCAGCATCAGGGTCTTCTCCAGGGAGTGCTCCCTTCTCGTTTGGTGGCCAAAGTATTTGAGCTTCAGCTTCAGCATCTGACCTTCCAGGGAACAGTTTGGGTTGATTCCCCTTAGGACTGACTGATTTGATTTCTTGCAGTCCAAGGGACTCTCAATATTCCTCTCCAGCACCACAGCTTACTTACTTACTTTGGATTCATATCCCGCCCTCTCCGCGAACGGACTCAGGGCAGGTTGCATCAGGGCTTAGTTCTTGTAGCCCTTTCTTATACACCCAGGAAAATGCTGATTGATAACTTTGGAGTCAGGATGCAATTTTTCTCCAGGCCAGTTTGGCTAGGGATCCTGGAGGTTTTTTATCATCTTCTGGGCATGGCATAGGGGTGACTGGGGATGTGGGGGGGGGGGAGGTATTTCTGAAGTTCCTGCATTGTGCAGGGGGTTGGACCGGAGCTCCCTTCCAACTCTATGATTCAATAGTTTGAACATATGAAGCTGCCTTCTACTGAATCAGACCTTTGGTCCACCAAAGTCAGTATTGTCTACTCAGACTGGCAGCGGCTCTCCAGGGTCTCAAGCTGAGGTTTTTCACACCTATTTGCCTGGACCCTTTTTTTGGAGATGCCAGGGATTGAACCTGGGACCTTCTGCTTACCAAGCAGATGCTCTACCACTGAGCCACCGTCCCTCCCCTGCTCTCCAGGGTCTCAAGCTGAGGTTTTTCACACCTATTTGCCTGGACCCTTTTTAGTTGGAGATGCCGGGGATTGAACCTGGGACTTTCTGCTTATCAAGCAGATGCTCTACCACTGAGCCACCATCCCTCCCCTGTTGGGTATTTGCTTCCCGTCCTCATTCAGTTCCCCAGATCAATCCCGACTAGCTCCTTCAGAGCAGGCAATAGATTTGCAGTTCCTCTATTCCTCCTTTCTCATCACACTTTTTTTTTTCTCCTCGAGGGCCAAAGGGCCTGGCGAAGCACACGCACCCCCTCCAGCCATAAGGCATCTTAACTAAGCCCAGCAGGAAACCAGTTTGCTCGCCTCCTTCTGGCCCTCTGAATCACTTTGCCTGGGATTTCCACTGCTCCCCCCAAGCCAGCTATCCCTGGGCCTGCCTAATTGGTATGCACCCGGTCTCCAGATGGAGGAGGGACGCGCATATCCCGGCATGCAACTGGACTCCAACTGCAGCCCTTTGCATGCTATAGCCAAAGCCATCTGCTGCTGACAACAACCAGCCAAACGGTTTTGAAGGCGAAGCATTGTACGACAAACCACGTCAGGGGGATGGAAGCGAGCGAAAATGCCAGCAAAGAAGATACCGTGTAGGGAGGCGGGAGAAGTTTTCCTGCAAATGCACGCTCGACGGTACAGAATTTAAATTATTTCTCCGAGACGGCCATGCTGAAACCCACTATTCAGTCCTCAAAAAGGTGATGACGGAATATTCTTTCTTTAAAGGCAACCTTTATTGGCATAACAGAGAGGCGAAGAGAGGCAAAAATACAGGCCAAGATAGACGTAAACAGCCCTCATGCATTTTCTAGTAAAAACAACTTCAAGGACATTGTTACAGTCAAGCCTTAATCAGAAGGATAAAGCAAAGTCGTCCCCTATCTGATACCTCTACTGCTTTTGGTTCCTATCTCTTTCACTGCTAGAGCCGAGAACTCCACCACCTGCTCGGTGATTGAGGGACATTTACCAGCTAGCAAGAGTTCTGTCCGTTTACTAATTGCAAAATTAGGGGTTGAGAGGAGTGGTTTGATCAAACGGCATTGGTGGGAAATCAGCACCAGGCAATCTAATAAGATGTGTCTTAAAGAATCAGGTTCTCTGCCACACCTGCACAATCTCTGTTCGTAAGGGGATACCCATAGATATTCTCTCCATCTTGGAATATTCAACAAGATTCACCGAATCGTTTGGGGGCACAACCTCCTGAACCAGAGAGCAGGAGAGAGAAGTCATGAAATCTATAAGAACATCCTCTGGAACCATCTGGTTTTGCTGACTGAAAACCACAGAAACACACAGAGAGCCTCGTTCTCTGCTTGCAGCTGTCTAAGCAGAGGCCCGACAAGCACCTCCCATCCCAAATAAAGTTATTTCCTGCACAAATTAATATATCATACCCTCCGTTGCAATAACAAGAGTTATTTGTCTCTGGAGAAATCACGCTGAAGACTGACGTCGTGGAACAACCCCCCCCCTCCCCGCCATTCATTTGCATATGCAGATCTGTCTAATTATTCCGCTCGCAATTAAAAGGCTTGTGTGTCAGCAAATGAGGCTAATTAGATGCATTTATCTATGATAATCAGCTTTATTACAAACAAAATAGATTCCCCTTGACTTCACATGGAAGAGGGCGCCGGTTGGCAGGGGTTAGCTGGCCAGGGGTGGGATTCGGGCAAGGGAGGGAAACCACCACTCCGCTCGGTGATTAAAGCTTCCCACCTCGCTCAAAGAGGCTGACGGCAACAAGGATTCTAGGCTGAATTCAGAGGAGGGGAGCTGATCTCCCGGCCTGCTTAATTTTGTCCTCCAGCGGCCAAGCGGTGCTTCATTCTAATTGGATGTTTCCTTCCCTTACAGGAGTTAGGGGATTTTTTTCCCCTTTCATGTGATGATTAGAGAGCTGAAGCTGAACATCTGGCTGTCTCCTTCAAATATATATGTCCAGCAAACCCCTGAGATGTTGCCTTTAGTCTCCCTGCTCTGCAATACCGCAGGTTCGCTTGTAGTCTTCCTACACATGTTCCTTTGGGGAAACCCAGAGTAACATCACAGCTAAGGTTGCCAGCTCTAGATTGGGAAATTTGGGGGATGGAGCCTGAGGATAGCCACAAGGTTACAAGAAGAAGAAGACTGCAGATTTAAACCCCACCCTTCTCTCTGAATCAGAGTCTCCCCACAACAGACACCCTGTGAGGTGGGTGGAGCTGAGAGAGCTCTCCCAGAAGCTGTCCTTTCAAGGACAACTCCTACGAGAGCTATGGCTAACCCAAGGCCATTTCAGCAGCTGCAAGTGGAGGAGTGGGGAATCACACCAGGTTCTCCCAGATAACAGTACGTACACTTAACCACAACACCAAACTGGCTCTCTGACTGGGGTAGTGACACTCTGTATTCTTGGTGCTTGGGGGGGGGGGCAACAGTGGGAGGGCTTCTGGAGTTCCAGCCCAGCTGGTGGAACTCCTGATAGTCCTTGGGTTTGGCCACTGTGTGACACAGATTGTTGGACTGGATGGGCCATTGGCTTGACCCAGCATGGCTTCTCTTATGTTCTTAGGTGAGTGGAATCCAAAGGAATCGAAACCTTTCTCAAAAGCCCCTGGGACTTTAGCCATCTGCTACAAACACATCCGGTTAATACTTCAGTTCAGTTCTGTTCCGGATTTCTGGTTTGGTAGCAGATTACTCTGCAATTCAAATCCTATCACGTTGTTTATGGATGTCCCATCCTGTTGGTTGTATTGACTTACTCTAGGGTTGCCAGAAAGCCGTAACCAGAAGAGAGGATGGTAGGGCAGCATTGCAGAAGATTTTTTTTTTTTAAGCAGCCTAGTATACTTATCTGAAATTATTATGAAAAACAATAAAGGATACCTCTAGGAATTTCCAGAAACTCTATGGTAAAACTATATGTGGGGCATCTCTAGGAATCACAAGGAACTCTATGGTAAAACCATAAAGCTTCTGACAATTCCTAGTGCTACCCCCAGAAGTGGAAGTGGAGGTCTAGGAATCTGGTAAGAATGTCTGGTCAGTACACAAAACTGCATTTTTGTTTCTTCTTCTCAGAGCAGAGGCAGGCAATGGGACCCACAGGGCTGGGCCTGCCACTAGGGAAACTAGGCAATTGTCTAGGGCACCAGCCTTTTGGGGGTGCTAAACTGGGAGCCCCCCATGCGACTCGGTGATGTTATCAGTGCAGGGGAGGTGCCAGACAGTCTAAGACCAGCCCTGGGACTCCCAACCCTCCCTGTGGGACTTGACAGTCCTATTCTGAGTAATCTGTCTTGAGTCCCAGTGAGAAAGGTGGACAGCAAAGGATGTGAAACAAACAAAACAGAAACATCATGCGAGGTCTTGATTTGCGTTGTGAGTTGAGCCCCGGAGGCATTTCTATCAAAGCAACTGGACTCGTTCTAGTACATTTTAGAAGCTGTCCCAGAAGAGAATCAACTCTGCTCGAATCTCCCTTTCAGTACTCTTTCCACAACCAAAAAAGATGCCAACCAGGAACAGCAGTGGCCACTACGAGCCAAGCTTAGGAGGACCTGTGCCCATGAACCCCAAACGATATCACACCCAAGACCCTCTTATTTAACTTCACTTGTTGGAGGAAACCAATCTCTGTTCTCATCAACTTTATTTATAGCTCTCTGTTACCAAAATAAGACACACATGGCCCAAACCCAAAGCAGAGACATAGGGTGCTATCACACTGGGAAACTAGCAAGTTGTTATCTCAGTTCCAAAAAAGCTGCTTGAGTTTGGTCCATTTCCTGGCTATCAGACAGCTGCTGATGAAATGGCAGGATCACAATAGCGGTCCATGGCTGGCCATTCACACTGCTAGCATGTCTCAGCCATGGACCTGCCACGGAAAGGGGCTCAGTATGTGCGTTCAAGCAGAGACGTGCACAAGCATTCCTCAGAACGGAGTTAGGGGGGGAAACCCCAATGCACCAGAAATGGCTTGGCATGATCACAGTGCTCTTCTGCTTATGAGTTGCTCCCGGATGTTCAGATGGCCAGTGAATATGCAACCTAAATGTGATTCAGGGGGAAACTACTGGGAAGATCCAGATGGCTTTTTAATCCGGATAGGAGACATCTAGAGATGGGTTGAGAATGGGTGTGGCTCTGAGGGTAGATGTGCTCATGTGATCGTGCACATTTAATCCAAATGGTAGGCATGGCTAGGATAAGCCGAATCTCTTTCTATGTAATAGCACCCAGAGAGGAGGAGGTGGAGGAGAAGGAGAAGGAGAAGATGATGAATGATGATGATGATGATATTGGATTTATATCCCGCCCTTTACTCTGAAAGAGTCTCAGAGCAGCTCACAATCTCCTTTACCTCCCCTCCCACAAAAGACACCCTGTGAGGTGGTGGGGCTGAGAGAGCTCTTACAGCAGCTGCCCTTTCAAGACAACTCTGAGAGAGCTATGGCTGACCCAAGGCCATTCCATTCCAGCAGCTGCAGGTGGAGGAGTGGGGAATCAAACCCGGTTCTCCCAGATAAGAGTCCGTGCACTTAACCACTACACCAAATTGGTTCTCACACCAAACTGGTTCTCAACTGGACTTTATCTATCACATCATACACCTCTGCACTGGGTCGGCATCAGCATACTTTGGACTGGGCTGTGCTGTGCTGGCATCGGCATACTTTGGACTGGGACAGCTGCCCAGGGCCCAGGAGTTCTGGCAAAGCCTATGGCTGCCAACTCCCCCTCTTCTTACTTGCTAATGCTCCCAGGTGTTTCCAGCTACATTCACTGCCTTGAGTCCCTGGGAAAAGAGCTGCAGACAGTGGGTAGGGTTGCCCATTTTGGGGTCAGGAAATACCTGGAGATTTTGGGGTGGAGCCTAGAGAGGGCAGGGCTTGAGGAGGGGAGGGGAGGGACCTCAGCAGGATAAAATGCCCTAGAGTCCACCCTCCAAAGCAGCCATTTTCTCCCAGGGGAACTGACCGTGGTGATCTGGAGATCAATTGTAATAGGAGATCTACAGGTGCCTCCCGGAGGATGGTGACCATGACAATGGGAGAGCTCATGAGTGGGCGAGGGAAGGACATACAGGCAGGTAGGGGGTATGCTCAGTGGTGGACCAGCCAGGGTGTCAGCTTGCCCAATGGCAAGTGGGCCCCCTTAAACAATAGACAATATGTTAAAAGCTAATGACCTTTTAGTAGCTTGAAAATATAATCGAAGTTCCAGTATTATTAGTGTAATGCAACTAAAACCTATGTTGTATTTTTGGTTGCCAGCCTCCGTGGGGGCTGGGGATCTCCCGCTTTTACACCTGATCTCCAGCTGGCAGAGATCAGCTGCCCTGGAGAAAATGGAATCTGTATTTACATTTAGTATCTGCCGTATACTGCCAGTAATTTGTACAATATATGTACACTGTAACTACTAAAATATATTTATTTATTTCTCAAAAGTTTTAATTGTACCTTTTCCCCACTTACGTATTTTTTTTTTGAAATTTTTTATTTCTTACAAAAATTAAATGATAGCCTGTTTGGTGTAGGAGAGCCAGTTTGGTGTAGTGGTTGAGTGTGCGGACTCTTATCTGGGAGAACCGGGTTTGATTCCCCACTCCTCCGCTTGCACCTGCTGGAATGGCCTTGGGTCAGCCGTAGCTTCTCTATCCCATGCATAATCTTGTAAACCTCTATCATGTCCCCCCGCAGTCGACTGTAGTTTTTGCTTGTCTTTCTTGCAATAAATATATTATTATAGGCCTCAGATTCAGCAGGAGCTGACTCTGTGACATAATCAGTGCAGTAGAAGTAGAAGAAGATATTGGATTTATATCCCGCCCTCCACTCCGAAGAGTCTCAGAGCGGCTCACAATCTCCTTTACCTTCCTCCCCCACAACAGACACCCTGTGAGGTGGGTGGGGCTGGAGAGGGCTCTCACAGCAGCTGCCCTTTCAAGGACAACCTCTGCCAGAGCTATGGCTGACCCAAGGCCATTCCAGCAGGTGCAAGTGGAGACGTGGGGAATCAAACCCGGTTCTCCCAGATAAGAGTCCGCACACTTAACCACTACACCAAACTGGCTCAGTGCAGGGGGATGTGTTTCAGAAGTTAGCCTTGCCTGGGGTGCCAGACAATCTAGAGCTGGCCCTGGGTAACCCTACCCCGCAGTGTATGTTTGTGTGGATAGAATATGACATTTTGGCTTCTGAGGAACGTAACCAGCCACTACCGATATTCAAAATCAGTTCAACGCTATGTACAGAACTATTCCGAATTAGGGAACTGTCACGTCCCTCGTTAGCAGACACCACAGTTTAGCGCTAATTGCTTTGAAATTAGCTTCACTGGAAACAGAGCAAGTGGGATTTTTCGAGCCATTTCTCACATGGCAGCAAGAGACCAAGAAAGCCCTCGTGCTTTTTCTTGAACAGAAAATCACAAGGCGATGACGGGTTTGGTGCATGTGCGGTGTGCGGATGACACACAGATCCAAATTCCCGTCGCCTTCACTTCGTGGGTTGGCTTGTTGCATTGTCTCCTCCGAAATGGGGACTGCAACGGAATAACCTCACGTCGTTTTGTAAGCGGAGTCAGTTATCCCACTCAACAACCAGGCCTCAGAAAGAAAGGCTGTTTGGATGGGTATTGAGTAGGAAACTGGCAGTGTCTCCAGGAGAACCCTGTTGTCTGGAGATCAGTTGCCATTCCAGGAGATCTCCAGGTCCCACCTGGAGGCTGGCAACCCAAGCTCTACCACTGAGCCACAGGCCCTCTAGGTGGCCCATGGAGAGGCAGTGTGTTGTCCTGGTTAAAGGGTGGGGTCGGGAAGGCCCAGGTTTGGTTCCCCACTCAGCCATACAGCTGACCCCAGGTCTGGTACAATCTCTCAGCCTCATCTCCCTCACAGGCCATCGTGAGGAAACAGGGAAGGGAGAGCCACCCTGAGCTGCTTGAAAAAGCAACTTGTCGAAGGGGACTGTAGAAGGAGGCCTGGTTCCAGGTTTTGGAGAGTCTAGGGCAGTATTCCCAGGACCCCCCTCCTTTCTCCTGCCCACCAGCAGGTCACACGCGTACCCTCCTTCTCTTCCCCCGACAGCATACCCAGTGGCAGACTGGGTCTAAAAATATTGGTTGCCAGGAGACATAGGGGGTCCACCCACAACTATAAGAAGAAGATACTGGATTTATATCCTGCCCTCCACTCCGAAGAGTCTCAGAGCGGCTCACAATCTCCTTTACCTCCCCCCCCCCCACAACAGACACCCTGTGAGGTAGATGAAGACATTGGATTTATATCCCACCCTCCACTCCGAAGAGTCTCAGAGCGGCTCACAATCTCCTTTCCCTTCCTCCCCCACAACAGACACCCTGTGAGGTAGATGAAGATATTGGATTTATATCCCGCCCTCCACTCCGAAGAGTCTCAAAGCGGCTCACAATCTCCTTTCCCTTCCTCCCCCACAACAGACACCCTGTGAGGTGGGTGGGGCTGGAGAGGGCTCTCACAGCAGCTGCCCTTTCAAGGACAACCTCTGCCAGAGCTATGGCTGACCCAAGGCCATTTCAGCAGGTGCAAGTGGAGGCGTAGGGAATCAAACCCGGTTCTCCCAGATAAGAGTCCGCACAATTAACCACTACACCAAACTGGCTCGAGGTAGCTGGTTCGAGGTTGATTCAGCCTTCCATCCTTCCGAGGTCAGTAAAATGAGTACCCAGCTTGCTGGGGGGAAAGTGTAGATGACTGGGGAAGGCAATGGCAAACCACCCCATAAAAAGCCTGCCATGAAAACGTTGTGAAAGCAACGTCACTCCAGAGTCAGAAACGACCGGTGCTTGCACAGGGGACCACCTTTACCTTTTTAATAATAGAAACAAACTGCACACGTGTACCATCCTGAAACCATCGCCCCACCCCAGTCCATGGAAAAATTGTCTTCCATGAAACCGGTCCCTGGTGCCAAAAGAGTTGGGGACTGCTGGCTTAGAGACTCCATTCCTCAAACTGATTCTTGGCGTCGCTTGAAACGATTTTTTTTAAAAAAACGACTATTTCAAACTCTTCCCCGCAATGGGTGGTGGCGAAACACGCTGGGGCCCTAAAAGAGCAACATTTGAAATATTGTGTTTCCAAAAAAGGAACAAAAACTGGTAATTTGGGTTTTTAAAATAATAACAACAACATAAGGATCAGAGAAAGCACAGCAACGGCTTTAAATTAAAATGTATCAGGCAGTCCTTTGAGACCTGACGGAAATCTAATTATTCAGGCAATCTGGCATCTGATGTCCCCGTTTCCCAAATCCACGTGGGGAATGATGGATTCACGCATTCTGCCCAATCGACACTCACCTCTGTATGGTTCTTTTGTTCAGATTTCTGGGCCTGGATCCGGGGAAGGCAGCCTGTTCCTGAAACCTAGTTCTCCCCATGCACACACACACAAACTAGCCCTGCACCATCAACCTTGAATTAATTTAGTTAAAGAGCTCGGAAGAATTAAGACTTTGGGTCATAGCTATCTTATAGAACATCCGGGTGTGAAGGGGGGTGGGTTTCACACATTGCCCATCTGGCCGCTGGATTGTCTGTCAAGCAAAGCAATATTACAGTTTGGGGGTAGGGGGTAAGGGGGAACAACATTTGAGGGCAGGCAAACGAATTCCCATAAGATGAGCAAAATTTCTCAAGGGGGGGGTTTCACTTTTATTCATTTCATCTGTCATCCCATTTGATGACCCCTCCTTCCTGCCTTCACATTTTAATTACTTGTCTTCCTCTTATATCTTTATTTGGGTTCGGTTGGTTTTATGACCTATTTTGATAATGCGCTGTTTTTTCATTGTTAGCCCCCCTGTGGCAGCCCTAAAATGGCAGAAACACAGGATATAAATTTTGTGAATAAATACGTTACAAGATGGTGTGTCTAGATGAAGGAAGATGGTCTTGCTCCACTTGCAGCTGCTGGAATGGCCTCGAGTCAACCTGAGCTTTCCCAGAGCTGTCCTTGAAAAAAAGGACACGCCTTCTGTGATAGTGCTCTCAGCCCCACCTACCTCACAGAGTGTCCGTTGTGTGTGGGGGGGGGTGGGGAAGGTAAAAGAGATTGTAAGCCACTCTGAGACTCAGCTTCAGAGTGAAGGGCAGGGTATAAATCCAATATCATCTTCTTCTTTGGTCACTTGCCAATTTGGTCTCTTGTTAGACTCTTGGTGGAGCCTGGATGTAGCTTGGAATTATAATAGACCTCAAAAAAGCATTGGAAAAGGTGCAGAAAAGGGCAACTAAAATGATTAAAGGGTTGGAACATTTTCCCTATGAAGAAAGGTTAAAACGCTTGGGGCTCTTTAGCTTGGAGAAACGTCGACTGTGGGGTGACATGATAGAGGTTTATAAGATTCTTCATGGGATAGAAAAGGTAGAGAAATAAGTACTTTTCTCCCTTTCTCACAATACAAGAACTCATGGACATTCAATGAAATTCCTGAGCAGTAGTGTTAGAACGGATAAAAGGAAGTACTTCCTCACCCGAAGGGTGATTAACACATGGAATTCACTGCCACAGGAGGTGGCGGCTACAAACATAGCCAGCTTCAAGAGGGGACTGGATAAACATATGGAGCAGAGGTTCATCAGTGGCTATTAGCCACAGCATATTGTTGGAACTCTCTTTGGGGCAGTGATGCTCTGTATTCTTGGTGCCTGGGGTGTGGGGGGAGAGTGGAGGAGCTTCCAGTGTCCTGGTCCCACTGGTGGACCTCCTGATGGCACCTGGGTTTTTTTGGCCACTGCAACACAGAATGTTGGACTGGATGGGCCATTGGTCTGATCCAACATGGCTTCTGTTATGTTCTTATGTTCTTACCTCCACATAACAGAGATCAGCTGCTCTGGAGGAAAATGACAAGAGATATCACTAAATAGTGGGAACACTGTAAGATTCCTATAGTAGCACGTTTAATACATACCACAATACCCAGAGCCTTTGGGACCAGAAATCACTTGAGGAAAGGACAAGCTTAGATCCATGTATTAATTATTCCTATGACTCCGAATAAGAGTTTGATTTTATGTAAGCATTGAGAAAGTAGCATCGAAACCACCTTTTTATAACTAGTAGGCATGTCCATTTCTTCATTTCTCAGTCTTCACATGTGCATACAGAAGTGACTTTACCTGTTGAGTGGACACTATTGGGACCAAGGGGACCACTGAGCCTTGTGAATGTAGATTTATACTCCGCCCTTCTCTTTGAATCAGCATCTCAGAGCAGCTTACAATCTCCTTTATCTTCTTCCCCCACAACAAACTCCTTGTGAGGTAGGTGAGGCTGAGAGAGCTCTCCTAAAAGCTGCCCTTTCAAGGACAACTCTTGCGAGAGCAATGGCTGACCCAAGGCCATTCCAGAAGCGGCAAGTGGAGGAGTGGGGAGTTAAACCAGGTCCACACCCCTAACCACTACACCAAACTGGCATACTGGAGTGTTTTCTGTGTATGCTGCATGAATGTCTAAATGATACTGTGATATGCATTAAATGTGTTAATATAGGAATCTTACTGTGTTCCCATCAGAGCTTTTTGTGTAGCAGGAGCTCCTTTCCATATTAGGCCACACACCCCTGATGTAGGCAATTCTCCAAGAGCTTACAGGGCTCTTTTTACAGGACCTACTGTAAGCTTTTGGAGGATTGGCCACATCAGGGGTGTGTGGCCTAATATGCAAAGAGGTTCCTGCTATAAAAAAAGCCCTGGTTTCCACTATTTCAACAATACCTCTTGTCATTTTCAGAGTTACGCTGAAACCCTACTTTATAATAGCCCAGGAGGAAAAAGCTGCTTTGGGATGGTGGATTCTATGGCATTATAGTCCACTAAAACCCCTCACATTCCCAAACCCCACTCTCCCCAGGTTGCATTCCCACATCTCCAGGAATCTCCCAGCCTGGAGGTGGCAACCCTACTCTGGATATGCAGCATCTAAAACCACTGAACACTGAATGCCAAAATTCATCTAGTAATTTAAGTTGCCAAGTTCCTGCCTTTTCTCATAACTGCGCTCTTGCGCTGTTAATAGGGTTGCCAATCCCCAGGTGAGTGCAACCCAAAAGATAAACGCGGAAAAATTGAACTGGGGTGGGGGGGAGCCAAAAAGCCTCCACACCAACCAGCCTCAAAAACAAAGTGCAATAACAAATTATTATGAAAAGTAACAAATGTCTTTAACCAAGATGCATAATTATTAGTGCATACAAACAAGAACGTCTGTTTCCCCCATTTCCAGAGTCTCTTCACAATGCTATCAAAGCAATTTCTTCGCCCAAGAGGGTCGGGAGGAAACATCCAAAATAAAACAGGGGTGTGTGGCATATGCAAATGAGTTGCGCTAATGAGCTCTGGCACCTCTTTTCCCACAAAATATCCCCTGGTTCAAAGTCTTTCAAATGGTACAGTTCTGAGATTTATCCCTGGAAAACCCACCATGGCTTGGACACCGAGAGCTGGCTTGCCGGTCAAAACGGGCCCATCCATTGTTTCAAATGGATAGAGGAGCAGAGAAAAGACCCTTTTCTCTTTTCCCCTCTCCAAATCCTCTCCTTGTGCTGAGTGCGGCAGAGAGCAGAGTTCATGGGCCATTTGAAGTCGCCTTTATAAATATTCAGCTCCCATTGATGCAACGGTCAAGCCCCTCCCCCCCCCCCCATGTTAAAAGATGCCTTCTGGTCCGCCATGCCAATAATTCACCAATTTGCCCCCTTTCTTTTTTAACTCTTTCAGAGTGCAAGAGACAATGGAGGTCCTCTTATCTGCAAAGGGGCCTCCGGAGCTATTGTATCAACGAGGCTGGGATGCAGAGACCCCAATGAGAAAACTTTGACATGAAAGGGTCAAGGCAGTTGAGGGGAAAAGGACTCTTTCACTCCCTGTGGGAACCAATGTTATCAAAAAGGGAAAAGAAGAAGAAGACTGCAGATTTATACCCCGCCCTTCTCTCTGAATCAGAGACTCAGAGCGGCTTACAATCTCCTATATCTTCTTCCCCCACAACAGACACCCTGTGATACGGGTGGGGCTGAGAGAGCACTCACAAAAGCTGCCCTTACAAGGACAACTCCTGTGATAGCTATGGCTAATCCAAGGCCATTCCAGCAGGTGCAAGTGGAGGAGTGGGGAATCAAACCCGGTTCTCCCAAATAAGAGTCTGTGCACTTAACGACTACACTCAACTGGCTCTCTGAGTTAATGTAAGCTAGCTTGCAGGGTTTTTTTAACCTCCAGCTCACACATTTTTTTGTCACGGCTCAGGAAAAATGGACCCAGGACAAACTAATTTCTGCAGTAGCTCACAACTTTAATGCCAGTAGCTCACAAAGTAGAATTTCTGCACACAAGACTCCACAGCTTAGAGGGAGTATTGCCTGTGTAACCGATATTTGGGCTCTAACTTTCCGCTTCTTGTCAGAGTCTAGCAAGACAAGTAGCCTTGCGTGCACCTGCTACAAGTGTTTGCTACCTGATTCTTCATTAAAAGCTTCTTTTGCATTTACTCAAGAAGTCTTGTGATCAATTCTGGGCTCGAGCTGCCAAGCCCCCGGTCTGGTTGGGGAATCCCCCACCTGGGAGGTTTCCAACCCGCTGGCCCACATTGGGGAACCTCCCCCTGCATCACTGGTGTGATGACATCACCCAGAAGTGACATCATCAAAATGGTGGGGTGCACGCGGGACTTGAAGAGGACTTGGCAACCCTATCCTGAGCGAAATCTGCTTCCTCAGCAGCCAATCCATGGCTGAGCCCACCATGCTGTCTCGGAGTTCTAAACGTGCCCACAGGCTTGAAAAGATGGGGGGAACGGCTAACCTCATGTTTTATTTGCAGCTGGAGGCAGAGGGCTACATAATTTAGCATACCTGGCTGATAATGAACTAGCAGTTAAAATCCTCATGTGTGGATTTATGCCACTTGGGTCATTGCAGGGTTGCCAATCCCCAGGTGAGGGCAGAGGATCCCCCAGTTTGGAAGGCCTCCCCCCCCCACTTCAGGGTCATCAGAAAGCAAGGGGGAGAAATGTCTGCTGGGCACTCCATTATTCCCTATGGAGACCAAGTCCCACAGGGTGTAATGGAGAATTGAACTAGGTATCTGGAATTCTGGGAGGGCTGTTTTTTGAAGTAGAGGCACCAAATTTAAAGCAGAGCATCCAATGCCTCTCCTCACAATACCTTCCAAGTTTCAAAAAAGATTGGACCATGGGGTCCAATGCTATGAACCTCCAAAGAAGATGCTCCTATCCTTCATTATTCCCAATGGAGGGAAGGCATTCAAAAGGTGTGCAGTCCCTTTAAATGTGACGGCCAGAACTCCCTTTGGAGTTCAGTTGTGCTTGTCACACCCTTGCTCCTGGCTCCACCCTCAAAATCTCCTGGCTCTACCCCCAAAGTCCCCAGATATTTCTTGAATTGGACCTGGCAACCCTAGGTTATAGACACCCCAACCAGCATTTGCAAGTCAGGCAGACAGAGGGGGTGGAGTTGCTACAATGCTCACCCCGCCTCTCCCCCATCTCTGCCTTCCAAAGACCCAGCCAAACATCTGCACCAGGTTGGAGCCTGCAGTCTTCAGGGAGACTTCGCTGTTCTTCAAGGACCTCCAAATGGAAATATTGTCACATAACAGAAGAGAAGCCTGCCAAAGCGGGTGTGAAATTCACCTGGTTCTTTCTGAAGACTTGTTTCCTAACACTTCGGCGCAATTAGCATCTTGTTCAAAGGAAAATTAATCGCACCTTTCATTCACACTCTGAGGTCTACAAAGCACGCCACTGCTTTCCAGGGGATTGCCAAAAAAAGCCCCTAAAAAGACAAAAGAAGAAGACTGCAGATTTATACCCCACCCTTCTATGAGACCCCAACTGGAGAGCCAGTTAGGTGTAGTGGTTAAGCGTGCCGACTCTTATCTGGGAGAACCGGGTTTGATTCCCCACTATATAAAAATATATATATCACAAGTTAGTAAAGGCACAAACAGGTATAAGAAAAGGCCTGCATGGTTAACAAACAAAGTTACAGAAGCTGTAAAAGGTAAGAAGGATTCCTTTAAGTGGTGGAAAGCTAGTCCAAATGAGATTAATAAAAGGGAACACAGGCTGTGGAAAAACAAATGCAAGACTGTGATCAGACAGGCAAAAAAGGACCATGAGGAGCTTATTGCAAAAAACATAAAGACCAAAAATAAAAATTTCTTCAAATATATTAGAAGCAGGAAACCAGCCAGGGAGGCAGTGGGGCCCTTGGATGACCAAGGGGCTGAGAAGCTGAATGCATCTTTTGCCTCTGTCTTCACTGTGGAAGATGAGAAGTGTTTGTCCACTCCAGAACTGCTAATTTTGGAAGGGATGTTGAAAGACCTGAGTCAGATTGAGGTGACAAGAGAAGAAGTCCTGAAACTGATAGATGAATTAAAAACTAATAAGTCACCAGGTCCGGATGGCATACATCCAAGAGTTCTGGAAGAACTCAAAGGTGAACTTGTGGATCTCCTGACAAAAATATGAAATCTTTCATTGAAATCTGCCTCCGTTCCTGAGGACTGGAAGGTAGCAAATGTCACCCCCATATTTAAAAAGGGTTTCAGAGGGGATCCGGGAAATTACAGGCCAGTCACTCTGACTTCAATACCAGGAAAGTTGGTAGAAACCATTATCAAGGACAGAATGAGTAGGCACATTAAAGAACACAAGTTACTGAGGAATACTCAGCATGGGTTCTGTAAGGGAAGATCTTGCCTCACTAACCTGTTACAGTTCTTTGAGGGGGTGAACAAACATGTGGACAAAGGGGACCCAACAGATGTTGTTTACCTTGACTTCCAGAAAGCTTTTGATAAAGTTCCTCATCAAAGGCTCCTCAATAAACTCAAGAGTCATGGAGTAAAAGGACAAGTCCTCTTGTGGATCAAAAACTGGCTAATTAATAGGAATAATAATTAATCCTTGCTAATTAATAGGAAACAGAGAGTGAGTATAAATGGGCAATTTTCACAGTGGAAGACAGTAAGCAGTGGAGTGCCGTATGCTCTTTAACTTGTTCATAAATGATTTGGAGTTGAGAGTAAGCAGTGAAGTGGCTAAGTTTGCAGATGACACTAAATTGTTCAGGGTGGTGAGAACCAGAGAGGATTGTGAGGCACTCCAAAGGGATCTGTTGAGGCTGGGTGAGTGGGCGTCAATGTAGCAGATGAGGTTCAGTGCGGCCAAGTGCAAAGTAATGCACATTGGGGCCAAAAATGCCAGCTACAAATACAAGTTGATGGGGTGTGAACTGGCAGAGACTGACCAAGAGATAGATCTTGGGGTCGTGGTAGATAACTCACTGAAAATGTCAAGACAGTGTGCGATTGCAATAAAAAAGTCCAACGCCATGCAGGGAATTATTAGGAAGGGAACTGAAAACAAATCAGCCAATATCATAATGCCCGTGTATAAATCGATGATTTGGAATACTGTGTACAATTCTGGTCACCACACCTCAAAAAGGATATTATAGCATTGGAAAAAGTCCAGAAAAGGGCAACTAGGATGATTAAAGGTTTGGAACACCTTCCCTATGAAGAAAGGTTAAAACGCTTGGGGCTTTTTAGCTTGGAGAAACATTGACTACGGGATGATATGATAGAGGTTTACAAGATTATGCATGGGATGGAGAAAGTAGAGAAAGAAGTACTTTTCTCCCTTTCTCACAATACAAGAACTTGTGGGCATTCAATAAAATCGCTGAGCAGTCAGGTTAGAACGGATAAAAGGAAGTACTTCTTCACGCAAAGGGTGATTAACATGTGGAATTCACTGCCACAGGAGGTGGTGGCGGCTACAAGGATAGCCAGCATCAAGAGGGGTTTGGATAAAAATATGGAGCAGAGGTCCATCAGTGGCTATTAGCCACAGTGTGTGTGTGTGTGTGTATTGGCCACTGTGTGATACAGAGTGTTGGACTGGATGGGCCATTGGCCTAATCCAACATGGCTTCTCTTATGTTCTTATTTGTTGTCATCATGCCTTGAGATCAGAACATAAGAGAAGCCATGTTGGATCAGGCCAACGGCCCATCCAGTCCAACAATCCTGTGTCACGCAGTGGCCAAAACCCAGGTGCCGTCAGGAGGTCCACCAGCAGGGTCAGAACTCCAGATGCCTTCCCACTGTCCCAACTACCAAGAATATAGACCAGAGGTGTCAAACTCATTTGTTATGAGGGCCAGATCGGACATAAATGAGACCTTGCTGGGCCAGGCCATGTCAGGCCGGGACATGAGTATATTTATTTAAGATTAGGTAGCAGAGATATAAACTTTATAAAAGGATACTAGCACAATTAAATATTTTTTTAAAAAAACCTTAAAACATCCTTAAAACATTAGCACTCATTGGTTTCAGAGGTGCTTTCTTTTTTCTCCCATGGGATCCAGGGAAATGGGCAAAGGAAGCTCTGGCTCTTTCCTTCCTTCCCCAGGGGACCAAGAGGGGGACGAGCCTCAGCCAATATGTGAGAGAGAGGCATGGCTAATAGTTCTGCTGTGTGATTAAGAGAGCCTGGCAAAACAAGCTGTGATGCAGAAGGAGAGACAGAGTAAACAATGGCAACACAGTGTGAACAGAAGTCTAAAAAACAACTGTCAGAAATACATAACACTTGTGACAAATTTACAAAAGTCTATATTATATTGTGCAAAAGCATCCAAAATTCATTCCAAAGATATAAATCACATAGAGAGCATAAAGTCCCAAACAAAAACACAGTTCCCAAGGATGACTCCGGAAAATTCCAAAAAGTCTATAAGGAGTACTACTACTAAGAAGTAGTAATACTCCATGTAGACTTTTTTGGGATTTTCCGGAGTCATCCTTGGAACTGTGTTTTTGTTTGGGACTTTATGCTCTCTATGTGATTTATATCTTTGGAATGAATTTTGGATGCTTTTGCACAATATAATATAGACTTTTGTAAATTTGTCACAAGTGTTATGTATTTCTGACAGTTGTTTTTTAGACTTCTGTGATGCAGAAGGAAGCAAGAGAGGGAGAAGGAAGCAGACGACAGCCAGTTGCTTGGGGGTCTGATAGGAGTCCTCCAGGGGCCTAATTTGGCCCCCAAGGTGCATGTTTGACACACCTGATATAGAGCATCACTGCCCCAGACATCAGAACATAAGAGAAGCCATTTGGATCAGGCCAATGGCCCATCCAGTCCAAAGTTCTGTCACACAGTGGCCAAAAAAAAAATGCCATCAGGAGGTCCACCAGTGAGGCCAGGACACTAGAAGCCCTCCTACTGCTGCCCCTCTCACCAAAGCACCAAGAAGACAGACCATCACTTGCCCTAGACGGAGAGTCCCATCTATACCTTGTGGCTCATAGCCACTGATGGACCTCTGCTCCAGATGTTTAGCCAATCTCCTCTTGAAGTTGTCCATGCTTGTAGCAGCTTGACGAAAGCACTATTTCCAGCGTCCTCATTATATCCACACCCACCTGGAGATTGGCAACGTTAGATGTAATCCGGGAGATATGTTTCTCCGCAGGGGTGTCTTTCCCTGAAAAATGTGCTGAGCCAGCATCTGAGAGATCAAAGCAGGCCTCATTGGAGAATTGCAAGCTCTTGGAGGACTGGCTACCTCAAGGGGTGTGTGGCCTAATATCCAAAGGAGTTCCTGCTACAAAAAAAGCCCTGGGCTGGGCACATTGCAGGGGCCACTGGGCGGTGACATGGCTAGCACTGAGGCACCACACATAGGGTTGCCAGCTCCAGGTTCAGAAATCCCTGGAAATGAGGGGGTGGAGCCTGAAGAGAAGAGGGTTTGGGGAGGGGAGGGACCACAGAAGGATATAATGCCCTAGAGTCCATCCTCCAAAGCCGTTATTTTCTCCAAGGGAACGTGCCACGTTATCTGGAGATCAGTTGGTATTCCAGGAGCTCTCCAAACCCCACCTGGAGTTTGGCAACACTATCAGGGCCTAACCAAGCACTTTCTGCACCCCTGCTGGAAAGGGACAGTTCTGCTTGCTCTTGCCTCCCAGCGGCCCTCCAGTAGTAGGAATCCAGTTTCCCAGTTAGGTTAATGGCCAGTACACTCCTGAGTACCACCAGGCCTCAGATTCAGCAGGAGCTCACAGGAGCGCAGCTCCTGAACCTTTCTGGGAGTTCTCCCTCTTTCTCTCCGCTTACCTTGTCCATTGGATAGTAGGTGCAGCTGCATAACAATCCCTGGCTTAGGAGAGCGGGCAGCCAGCCAGCCACCAGGGGCTTTGCCCCACCCCCAGCAGCCCTCATTAACCCCTGGAGAAGCCCACGCCACACTTTCTCCACTTCCTATGTGATTTTGGGAGGCGGGTGGCTTGTTGGGCTTTTGACTGGGGGAGGTGTGGCCCAGGAGAGCCCCAGGTGAGGGAGGCCTGCTTGGGCTGGCTGGATCTCCTTTCTTGCATCGGATTGCTTTTGGCTGGGGCAGGGGCAGCATATGCTAATGAGTTATGCTAATGAGTTATGTTAATGAGCTCCTCCACCTATTTTTCTACAAAATGACCCCTCGCTACCCCTGTGACGGAACCGGCCCAATTCTTCCTTCACACCTGGTCCCGTCAACTCCCTTTTGAGTTGCCAACTCCTGAAGGGAGCTTGTCTTCTTCCCCTCACTAGGGCACGCTGCCACCACCTGTTCAATTTGGGGGTTCCTTACTGAGAGGAACAGGACTCCCAGTCCCCCTTGCCAGTTCTGTGGCCTCAAGGTCCTCTGCCAACCCAGCACCTGGTTATGACAGAGACCAAAGTCCTTCTTTGGGAGACCCCTGGAGGATTGACACCCTTGCCAACTGTGTGCCTTCCCCCCTTCCCTGGACTCCCCTCTTGCAGTAGCGTGGTCTAAGGCGGTTGGGGAACCTATGTGGTACAGAAGAACTACCTTTTTAAACAGGCAAAATATTTAAAATTTGTAACTATATACAGCAGGGGTGGCCAACAGTAGCTCTCCAGATGTGTTTTGCCTACAACTCCCATCAGCCCCAGCCAGCATAGCCAATGGCTGGGACTGATGGGAGTTGTAGGCAAAAAAAATCTGGAGAGCTACTGTTGGCCACCCCTGCTATACAGGCATTTTTAAATACAGGGTGAACAGAAGTAATAAATGAAAGTAGGGATAAATGCTCCTTCTTTCCCTAATATATAACTGGCCCTGACCTAGGGTTGCCAAGTCCAATTCAAGAAATATCCGGGGACTTTGGGGGTAGAGCCAGGAGACTTTGGGGGTGGGGCCAGGAGACATTGGGGTGAAGCCAGCAGCAAGGGCGTGATAAGCATATTTGAACTCCAAAGGAAGTTCTTGCCATCATATTTAAAGGAACTGCACTCCTTTTAAATGCCTTCCCTCCTTTGGAAATAATGAAAGATAGGGGCACCTTCTTTTGGGGTCGTAGAATTGGACCCCCTGGTCCAATCATTTTGAAACTTGGAGGGTATTTTGGGAAGAGGCACTGGATGCTATGGTGCAAATTTGGTGCCTCTATCTCAAAAAACAGCCCCCCCAGAGCCCTGATACCCACAGATCAATTCTCCATTATTCTATGGGAATCTATCTTCATAGGGAATAATGGAGTAGCCAGCAGACATTTCCCCCCCCCTTCTGCTTTCTGATGACCCTGAAGTGGGGGAAGGGCCCCCAAATCAGGGGATCCCCTGTCCCTACCTGGGGACTGGCAACCCTAAGTTCAGAAGGCAAGTTCACCCAGTAACACTGCTTAGAACAGAAGCCTTAATTCAGCATGCCTGCTTCAAAGAGCGCTCCCAAATCAGCGTGCACAAGGTTGGGGCAGCTCTCTTCCGCAGGAAACAGAGGCACTGCGATCTTTCTTGCGCCTAGTAGGGAGTAAACTCAGCTGAAACGCTGGGATTTGCTTCCGAGTAAATGTGCAAAAAGAAGACGATTATGAAGTGGGATGACGGAAGCCTGTGGAATGCAAAGCGGCTGCAAATTGATGTCAGCAGGTTCTCTGCGTAAACGCCGGGACTGGTTTTCCCTCCTGCAGCCTTCGAGGAGACCAGCCTGAAAGACTTCCCGTCTCTCTAGGAGGCCTCCTCGGAAGTGCAGCTTCCAGACAGGAGGGGATGGGGAAGGAGGAATAGACTAGGCCAAAGCCTTGCCTAGAGTTTTATGGCCTCTTCCTGCCAACTCCCACATAACCATAGCTTAAAATGGCATTTCTCCACAACCACAATGGGTAAGAGAGAGAAGAAATCATTCCAGAATGCCGGGGGTAGAAACTAGGGTCGCCAAACTCCAGGTGGTGGCTGGAGAGCCAGTTTGGTGTAACAGTTAAGCGTGCTGAGTCTTATCTGGGAGAACTGGGTTTCATTCCTCACGTCTCCACATGCACCTGCTGTGATCTTGGGAAAGCCACAGTTCTCGGCAGTGCCAGATTAAACCTGTGGAGGCCCCTAGGGAGTCAAAATCTCGGGGGCCCCCTCGCAAATTATCTCAGAGTCAGAGCACCCACCCTGCCACCCGTGGGCCCCGCTTCAGCCTGCAGGCAAAAAGCCCCTTTGACAAAGCTGCACGAGAGAGGCAGAGAGGGGCAAACTTGGCGATGACACCAGCAGCAGCCGCACTAGGCAAGTCGGGCAGAGAGCGGCTCAGTTGCTGGCTTCGTGTGCAGGCTGGGAGGGCTGCAAGCAGGGGGGGAACTGCGGGGGGTGGGGGAACCAGCCTGGGGCCACTAACGGTATGGAGGCCCATAGACCAGTGCCTACTTGACCTAATTGTTAATCTGGCCCTGGTTCTCGCAGAGCTGTTCTCTCAAGAGCAGTTCTCTCAGAGTTCTCTTAGCCCCTCCTATCTCACATTGTGTCTGCTGTGGGGGGAGGAAGGAAAGAAGATTGTAAGCCACTGTGGGACTCTGAGTGACAGGTGAGTTACAAATCCAATATCTTCTTCTAGAGATCTCCTGGGACTACAACTGATCTCCAGGCGACATAGATAAGTTCCCCTGGAGAAAATGGCTGCTTTGAACGATGGGCTCTATGAGATCATGCCGCATTGAAGTCCCCTCCCCCACTCCCCCTCCTTAGGCTCTGCCCCCCCCCCCCCGGCAGTCCTAGTCGAAACAAAGAGAAGGGAGGTGAGAGCGCAGAGTTGTAAAGAGCAACGCAGTTGTTGGGGATGCTGTCTCCGAATGAAATCCATCTCCCTTTGGATGTGTGACAACCACACTGCTGATGAAGCCTTCCTTTCCTGAGACGAGCTGCCTAGCAAAAACGGAGACAACCATGTCATGACCTGGCAAAACACACAGCGATTGTTTGGTCGACGTGTCACGGAGGATTAGCTATTATTCAATTACCTGAACTTTAGAAAGTCGTATTTCGTTTTAGGCATCGTACCATTTTTTTAAAAAAAAATCTACATCTTTTTCCCTGGCAAGAAATGATTTAATTACAGAGTTCAGTCATCATAACACGCCACAAGCGGGGGGCACTGTGCAGGGAGAATGTGCTCACGGTAGATGCTGAACCTGCGTAGCCTTTACATAAACAGGAACTCGTGAAGCTGCCCTATTTGTTGCATCGTGGTCAGGAGGACCAGCCCTGCCACTGGGCAAACTAGGTGACTGTCTAGGGCACTGGCCTTCTGGGGGCACCAAATTGGGCACCCCCGTGTGACTTGTCAACATTATCTGTGCAGGGGGGTGTGTGCCAGAAGTCAGCCTTGCCTAGGGTGCCAAGCAGTTTAGGGCCAGCCCAGATGGTCAGTATTGTCTACTTCAGGGCTTCTTTTGTAGAAAAAGCCCAGCAGGAACTCATTTGCATATTGCCAAAACGATCTGGTTCAGGGACCCTGTTATTAATATGCCAACTGACAGGGATAGCGTCAAATAACATTGTTAATGTTAGACTTAGTAATGTTTTAATTAAGTAATGTTTTAATTAACTATTGACTGGTTTTTAAATAATGTAATTTAATGTTTTTATCTACTGTATTGTTTGCTATGGATGTTGTTAGCCGCCCTGAGCCTGCTTCGGCGGGGGAGGGCGGGATACAAATAAAATTTTACTTACGTACTTACTTACTATTAAGTCACACCCCCTGACATTATTGTTTCACAAAGGGCTGTTTATAGAAAAAGCCCAGCAGGGACTCATTTGCATATTAAGCCACACCCTTTAACATCACCATTGTTTCACACAGGCCTTTTGGGCAGAAAAAGCCCAGCAGGAACTCATTTGCATATTAGGCCACACATCCCTAATGTTGCCATGGTTCATTTGCATATTAAGCCACACCCCCTGACAGTTTCACACAGGGCTTTTTTCTACAAAAAAAGCCCAATAGGAAGATATTTGCATATTAGGCCACACCCTCTGACACAAAGTCAGCCGGAGCTGCTTTCCTGCTCCAAAAAAAGCCCTGGTCTACTCAGACTGCTAGTGGCTCTCCAGGGTCTCAGACAGAAGTCTTTCACTGGTCTGTTTAACTGGAGATGCCAGGAATTGAACCTGGGACCTTGTGCATACCAAGCAGATGCTCTACCACTGAGCCGTGGGCCCTCCCTACATTTCAATTGGCACCAGGGCTTTTTTTGTAGTAGGAACTCCTTTGCCTATTAGGCCACACACCCCTGATGTAGCCAATCCTCCTGGAGCTTACAGTAGGCCCTGTACGAAGAGCTCTGTAAGCTCTTGGACGATTGGCTACATCAGGGGTGTGTGACCCAGGGGTGGAATTCTAGCAGAAGCTCCTTTGCATATTAGGCCACACCCCCTGATGTAACCAATCCTCCTGGAGCTTACAGTAGGCCCTGTACTAAGAGCTCTGTAAGCTCTTGGACGATTGGCTACATCAGGGGTGTGTGACCCAGGGGTGGAATTCTAGCAGAAGCTCCTTTGCATATTAGGCCACACCCCCTGATGTAACCAATCCTCCTGGAGCTTACAGTAGGCCCTGTACTAAGAGCTCTGTAAGCTCTTGGACGATTGGCTACATCAGGGGTGTGTGGCCTAATAGGCAAAGGAGTTCCTGGTACAAAAAAAAAAAAGCCCTGATTGGCACCATTGTTTATGACTCGTGTTTATGACTCGAGCAGTGCCAGAAGGTAAACATCAGAACTCCCGATGGGGTCCGTTCTCCTGGGGGCAGCAGCTCCAGCACACATATGGAGCTGTCCTGCTGCCCTTGTGTGTATCGAGAGAGAAAACAGATCCATGTCAGTATTCCTTAGAGCCAAACCAAATGCGGCCACTGATGCTATTCTGAAAGTTGCCAACCTCTAGACGACAGAGATCTGTTCCCTTGGAGAAAATGGCTGCTTTGGAAGGTGGACTCCATGCCTTTCTATCCCACTCAAAACAGGTATTACAGCACTGGGGAAAGTAGAGAAAAGGGCAACTAGAATGATTAAGGGTTGGAACACTTTGGTGTAGGGTTGGAGCCGGTTTGGTGTAGTGGTTAAGTGTGCGGACTCTTATCTGGGAGAACCGGGTTTGATTCCCCACTCCTCCACTTGCACCTGCTGGAATGGCCTTGGGTCAGCCGTAGCTCTGGCAGAGGTTGTCCTTGAAAGGGCAGCTGCTGTGAGAGCCCTCTCCAGCCCCGCCCACCTCACAGGGTGACTGTTGTGGGGGAGGAAGGTAAAGGAGATTGTGAGCCGCTCTGAGACTCTTTGGAGTGGAGAGCGGGATATAAATCCAATATCTTCTATCTTCTTCTTCTTCTATGAAGAAAAGGTAAAACGCTTAGGGCTCTTTAGCTTGGAGAAATGGCGACTAAGGAGAGACATGATAGAGGTTTACAAGATTATGCATGGGATAGAGAAGGTAGAGAAAGAAGTACTTTTCTCCCTTTCTCACAATACAAGAACTCAGGGGCACTCAAGGAAATTGCTGAGCAGTCAGGTTAGAACAGATAAAAGGAAGTACTTCTTCACCCAAAGAGTGATTAACATGTGGAATTCACTACCACAGGAGGTGGTGGCAGCTACAAGCATAGCCAGCTTCAAGAGGGGATTGGATAAGCATATGGAGCAGAGGTACATCAGTGGCTACTAGCCACAAGGTATAGATGGAACTCTGTCTGGGGCAAGTGATGCGGTGCTTGGGGGCGGGGCAGTAGTGGGAGGGCTTCTAGTGTTCTGGCCCCACTGATGGACCTCCGGATTGTACCTGGGTTTGTTTGTTTGTTTCCTCCCTCCCTCCCTCCACAGAGGCTCTCAAACATCTGACATTCATGTCCTGCGACTCTCAAACATCTATGTGGCTCTTATATTAAGCAGGTTTGGCCACTCCATAGCATGGTATCAAACAGCCACTAGGGGGAGCACAAATGAATATACTGATTACGCAACCAATGGAGATTATTTAACCGTTCCCGCAAGCCTTCCAAAATCATTGGCTGGAGTTCAAAAATAGTTTTAGGCTGGAGGCAGAGCTGCTAACATCCAAAAGGTGGGGGGGGGGGAGGGACATCGAGGCAGTATCTGCTTTGGGCATGTTATGTAATTGTGCACTCCCAATTCCACTGTGTTCATTTCCAGAGGGAGAGAAGCTGGTTTCTCAATCGCATCAAGAGAAAGAGATGCAGTCATTCTAGACCACGGGCGGCCAAAATTGCTTGATGGAAGAGGCACACAGAACAAACTTCAGATGTTTGAGAGCTGAATGGCATGAATGTCAGATGCCTGAGGGGTGGGAGCAGGGGAGGGAGGAAGAAGGAAGGAAAGGAGAGAGGGAGGAAGGTGGAGGTGGGTGAAGGGAGGAGAGAGGGAGATGTAGAAAGCAACTTAACTTTAAATGCCTTCTTCAAGCCAGCCAAAGGGGCAGTGGGGGCTTCGAGAGCCACCCAATATGTGTGAATGAGCCACTTTTAACTTCAATCCCAAATGTAAATTCATCAGAACCTATAAGAATCTGGCATGCATACATCATTAACCCAGAACTGAATACTGAAACGTGCACAGTAATTTTATAAAAGGATGTATTTTGGTTATTCTATCAAGTCCCCTTATGCATGGTGGTTGGCCAGAACAACAAGGAACAATATTCACATATTAAGTACCTTTTTCCATCCATAGGAGCCAATGTGACGGCCAATCAACTCTGCGACGAGCATCTGACATATACTGAGCAGTGTTCCCTCTGAGCTGAGTTATCATGAGCTAGCTCACAGATTTTTAGCCTCCAGCTCACACATTTTTGTCTTAGCTCAGGAAAAAATGGCCCCAGAGCACACTAATTTATGCAGTAGCTCACAACTTTAATGCCAGCAGCTCACAAAGTAGAACTTTTGCTCGCAGGACTCTGCAGCTTAGAGGGAACATTGATACTGACATGTACAACAGTGCTCAGCCCTTTCTCTCTATCTTTCAGAGTCATGAAAGTCCAGAGAAGCTGGGTTAAGCTAGGCTGACTCAGAGAGTCATGGTTAACTAAAAGTGTTCCAGGAAACCAGGTTCTGATACTCTGATATAAAAATTCCAAAAGGCAAAGTCATGTGAGGCAAAAGACATGTACAACGTTATCGGTACCAGGAAGGTCACATCACCCGAAGCGCCCTGGAGCCTCCTGGGAAAGAGAACCAAAGCTTCAACTAGAGAGTCTAATCTAGGCTTTTTTTGTAGCTGGAGCTCCTTTGCATATCAGGCCATACCAGCCTGATGTAGGCAATCTTCCTGGAGCTTACAGTAGACCATGTACTAAGAGCCCTATAAGCTCTTGGAGGATTGGCTACATCAGGGGGTGTGGCCTAAGTTGCAAAGGAGTTCCTGCTACAAAAAAAGCCCAGAGTCCAATTAATATAGAAATTGAAATAGCATATGTTTAGCATAGGCTGAGACTCAATCCAGCCCTGATTTCGCAACCGTAATAAATACTGGTAAAGATCGGTGGCTGAATTCTAGCAGGAGCTCCTTTGCATATTAGGCCACACACCCCTGATGAAGTCAATCCTCCAAGAGCTTACAAGGCTCTTTTTTGTAAACTCTTGGATGATCGGGTACATCAAGGGTGTGTGGCCTAATATGCAAAGGAGCTCCTGCTAGAATTCAACCCCTGGTAAAGATTATACCAGAAGTTGTATCACTTGCTATGAGGAACAGGGGCAAGGGATGCTCTGTGTTCCTCGTGCTTGTGGGGGTGGCAACAGTGGGAGGGCTTCTAGTGTCCTGGCCCCCCTGGTGGACCTCCTGGTTTTTTTGGCCACTGTATGAAACAGAGTGTTGGACTGGATGGGCCACTGGCCTGATCCAATATGGCTTGTCTTATGTTCTTAGGAAAGATGCTTTCAGTGGACTTCCCACAGAAACCAGGTCTTCTACAAAATGGCCACTGACACAGGTAATTAAAGAACATCCTGGGTTCCAGCTGGATTCACAGGTCTCTAGAAAGGACCACCTTAACTGGGGTGAAGCTGAACCTTTCCCAAGGCCATGATATGTTTAATTTATGTTATAAATTACCCTTCGGGGTAGTCTTGGCATGTTTTATTTATGACAATTAAAAATCAGAAAAACCTGGACACCAAAACAATCCATGCACAATGTAAGAAAGAGACAGAATCTCACTCTGTGGAAAAGAGGCAGGCTTATCCATTTTTTTTTTTTTAAATTAAAACCAGAGAGATCAAAATTTGAGACTTGGGGTGGGTGGAATGGCTTCCTTTGTTAGCTTCCTTTACCTTGGAAGCCTTCATCGTCCTTCTGGAACCGAGGAGATCCTACTCATATTCTCTTTAAATAACAGAATGCGTAGCTCCCGGACAGTATAGATAGCATCTAAACAACACCCCAAAATCAGGGTTGCCAGGTTCCAACTCAAGAAATATCTGAGGACTTTGGGAGTGGGGGTGGGAGATTTCAGGGGTGGGGCCAGGAGCAAGGGTGTGACGAGCATGATTGAACTCCAAGGGCAGTTCTGGCCATCACATTTAAAGGGACCAGGCTCCTTTTTAGATGCCTTTGTGCAATTGGAAATAATGGAGGGATGGTGGCACCTTCTTTTGGGGCTCATGGAATTGAACTCCCTGGTCCAATCTTTTTGAAACTTGGGAGGAGATTAATAATAATAATAATAATAATAATAATAATAATAGGTTTTATTTCTACCCCGCCCTCCCCGCCTAGGCAGCTCAGGGCGGCTCACAACAATTCATACATTAATATAAATGATAAAACATTAAATTTAACAATTAAAATTAAACATATAAAAACCAGTTAGTTAAATTAAAATACATAATTTAGTTATATTATATAATAATAATAATAATAATAATAATAATAATATTTTATTTTTATATCCCGCCCTCCCCGCCAGGCGGGCTCAGGGCGGCTAACAGGCACGGGAATCCCATGATTCTTATTGGACAGTATAACAGACATGGGAGTCCCATGATTCATAAAACATAATAATTTGACATTAATTACAAATAGTTATTTAAAATACATAAAAACAAATAAAATATAATAAGATATATTAAGGTAGGTGCTAGAATGATGTAATCCAGATGTATTTAGGATGGCTAAATATCTGTTCATTCGTTGATCCGGTTCTATATCAATTCAATTACCACATGTTGTCTCAAATGCCAACTGAAAGAGAAATGTTTTGCAAGCCCTGCGGAATTGGTTCAGGTCCCGCAGGGCTCGCACCATCTCTGGTAGATCGTTCCACCAACGAGGGGCTATCACCGAGAAGGCCTGCTCCCTAGTGGCCTTCAACCTAACTTCTCTTGGCCCAGGGATTGTTAGTAAGTTCTGGGAACCAGATCTCAGTGCTCTCCGGGCACTGGCAGCAATAAAACTGTTCTGGCGCTGGTTCTGCCAGTTAAGGTAATATTAAAGATGGCGGTTCTTTGTTTTGAGGAGAGGCACCGGATGCTATGCTGAAAATCTGGTGCCTCTACCTCAAAAAACAGCCCCTCCTGAACCCCAGATACCCACAGATCGATTCTCTCTTATACCCTATAGAGACCACTCTCCATAGGGTATAATGGAGAGCCCAGCAGACATTCAAAAATGCCCCCCCCTTGCTTTCCGATAACCCTGAAGCAGCAGGATGGCCTCCAAATCAATGGATCCCCTTTTCCTACCTGGGAATTGGCAACCTTACCCAAAATTCACGTTCCTAAGTCAAAGCAGGCCAAGAAATCTGCATACATCCAATCTGCGCGCTAGGCCTGTAATGCACTTGGTTGCCATAGCAGCCAAAGAGGGTTCTGAGCTTCAGCCTCCAATGGTGTCCTGAGCATAAACAATGAAGCCCTCGATATCGTCTGAGCACGGGTCATCCACGCGTCTCCAAACATCTCCCACTCCTTCCTTCATGGAGTTACATTGCCCCCCAATTTGCTTTTTCCACTTCCTGCCCTAGCGCGTCCAGTAGATCGCAGTGTGGTCATTAACCGCTTCATAAATAGTCATGTGACATTTTCGGGCCACTCATCTGATTATGCACCCATCCTTCTTCGCCTGCCCTGCAGCTGTAGACAGACAAGGCTGCTGAAATCGGTTGCGGTTTCTTCCCCTGCCTTCCCCTGGCTTTCTTCGTCTCCCGGGACTCAGGATCAGAAGTCACCCCCATAAACCAATTAAAACCCAATGGCTTCCCTGCTACGGGCCTGAATCAAACCTCACTTGAAGTTAAAGGGAGGTTTTTTTAATTGGCTCCAAGGGAGGCTGGATCAAGCCCTGGAACACCGAGGAGTGTGGTTTTCGACTTTCTCTACAGTTGTACAGGGTTTCTGCCATGCTTTAACTCCCTTCCACCTGAGGTTCAGCAGGAGTCCTTCTAATCACTACATAAAATGACAACGCTTAAAAATGTTCAGCATACCTTATGGCGACACCTCCAAACTCATATGATATGTTACATATAGAAGACTTCCTAAAAGCACATCTCAGAGCTGCCGTTCCCCCACTTGGAGAAATCACAGAGAAGGAAAGAGAAAGAGAACCCCAAGTTCCATAATACGCCACACAAGAGAGCCAGTTTGGTGCAGTGGTTAAGTGCACAGACTCTTATCTGGGAGGACTGGCTTGGATTCCCCTCTCCTCCACTTGCAGCTGCTGGAATGGCCTCGGGTCAGCCAAAGCTTTCGTAGGAGTTGTCCTTGAAAGGGCAACTTCTGGGAGAACTCTCTCAGCCCCACCTACCTCATAGGGTGTCTGTTGTGGGGGGGGGGGGGAGTAAAGGAGATTGTGAGCCGCTCTGAGACTGAGATTATAGGGCAGGATATAAATCCAATATCATCATCATCATTATCATTATCATTACACCAGCCTCAAAAACAATATCAAAAACTTCAACACACTCTCAGATTCCAAAGTAGTAAGGTTGTATATATTCTTGAATGTGAAATAATAACAATTAAATAACAATAGGAAGCCTACAGGTGAGGCAAGAACCTATTTCAACAAGGGAATGCACCAAGACTGAATTCAAACAGTCCAACTAATCCAAAATCAAATTTTGGAAAAGTCCTCGTCATGTGCCGCTAAGCACTCATTTCCACTGCGCAGCTATGCACAAAATCCCCCAGTGCGACAGGATGGTACTTGAATCCCCGTTTCGCTATGATGCTTCTGCCAGCAACTGAGGCAGTTCCACTGTATCAAAAGGTGCTTCACTAGAGTTTTTAGAAGATTGAGGATATTGGATTTATATCCCGCCCTTCACTCTGAATTTTGGAAGGGGAGGGACTTCAGTGGGGTATAGTGCCCTAAAGTTCACCTTCCAAAGTGGCCATCTTTTTCTCTATTTGAACTGATCTCTATTGCTTGGAGAGCTCCAGCCACCACCCAGAGGTTGACCCAAGGATTTCTGTGATAACTTTTGTTGTTGTTCAGCCACACAGTTGAGTCCGGCTCTTTGCGACCCCATGGACAAAGTCACGCCAGGCTCTCCTGTCTTCCACCATCCTCCAAAATCTGCTCAAATTCATGATAGTTACATCAGTAACGCTGTCCAGCCATCTCACCCTTTGCCGTCCCCTTCTTCTTTTGCCTTCTGTCTTTCCCAGCATCAGGGTCTTCTCCAGTGAGGGCTCCCTTCTCATTTGATGACCAAAGTATTTGAGCTTCAGCTTCAGCATTTGACCTTCCAGGGAACAGTCAGGGTTGATTTCCCTTAGGACTGGCTGATTTGATCTTCTTGCAGTCCAAGGGACCCTCAAGTCTTCTCCAGCACTAGCCTGAGTCAAATAACACCCCTTCAAAAGAAATTTACAAACATTTCAAAGATCATCATGCACTCCCATAAACAGCTCTCTCACAATACAGCTCAATACATACAAAAGGACCTCCGTGTAAATCATCCATAAACAAATTAATGTAAAACCGAATTGCGAAGAGGTATAAAAAGTCCAATGTTTTCATAAATATATACTCAGTTCCAAAAGACTCTTAAATGGTATAGTACTCTACATTCTCTTAACAGTAGCTTAGTAGCTCAGGATATTTTTATGAAAACCCTGGACTTTTTGGACCTCCGTGCAATTAAGTTTGACATTAATTTGTTTATGAACGATTTACACGGAGGTCCTGTTGTACGCAGGGCTTTTTTTTCCTAGCAGGAACTCCTTTGCATATTAGGCCACACCCTTTCGATGTAGCCAATCCTCCTGGAGCTTACAGTAGGCCCTGTACTAAGAGTCCTGTAAGCTCTTGGAGGATTGGCTACATCAGGGGTGTGTGGCCTAATAAGCAAAGGAGTTCCTGCTACAAAAAAAGCCCTGGTTGTATGTATTGTTCCATATTGGGAGAGAGCTGCTTATGAGAGCATGGGATATTTGAGATGTTTGTAAATTTCTTTTGAAGGGGTGTTGTTTGATTGAGGCTAGTTATCATGGAGACCCTCGGGTTTTTCTCTGAGCACTCTCTACCACGATTCTCTGTTGTGGTTGCTCACCACCTGGAGATTAAGGCAACCAAAGAAAGTAACATGGAAATTCGAGCAGGGAGATAGTCACATAAGCCTCCATGAAAAACCAGCCTCTATCAATATACGCAGGCCTCAGATTCAGCAGGAGCTCACAGGAGCATAGCTCCTGAACCTCTCTGAGGTTTCCCTCTCCTCCTTCCCACCCACCTTGTCCATTGAATAGTAGGTGCAGCTGCATAACAATCCCTGGATTAGGAGGGTGAGCGGGCAGCCAGCCACCAGGAGCTTCGCCATGCCCCCAGCAGCCCTCATTAACCCCTGGAGAAGCCTGCACCAACCTTTCTCCACTTCTTATGTGATTTGGGGCGGTGGGTGGCTTGCTAGCCTTTTGACTGGGGGTACGGCCCAGGAGAGCCCCAGGTGAGTGAGGCCTGCTTAGGCTGGCTGGATCTCTAGCCAGCCCAAGGAGGCTTCACTCGCCCGGGGCTCTCCTTTCTTGCATTGGGTTGCTTTTGGCTCGGGGCGGGGTGCAGCATATGATAATGAGTTATGCTAATAAGCTCCACCACATATTTTTCTACAAAACGACTCCTGAATATACAGTATACCTATCACCAAGTTTATGCAAAATGCAGAATGTAGAATTCTGTGTAAAGTATTGTGAAGCATTGTTCTCTTATGAAATTTGTATAATGGCTCTTTGAAGCTTGTAGAAGCCTAGAGTGAAACAGGGCATCACTTACAACCAGGGGTGGCTAAACTAGGCTTCCCAACCCTCCCGCCCTGGGGGGGACCCCCGAATTTTCAGCCTCCTCCCCCGCTCTTAAAAAATCTGGGGGGGGGGGGAGAGAACATACCTGTAGGCATCATGTTGTTTTACAGCTTGGGATCCGTTTTTAAAATGTGTCCCTTTAAGGCTGCACAGGAAACAGGAAATAGGAACGGCTTCTCCCTTTCTTTTCCTGTGCAGCTTGCTTTCGTTTTCACAGCGAGCAAATTCTGCTGGAAGAAGACCAAGTACGGTAAGTATTTGTGTGTGTGTGTGTGAGAGAGAGAGAGGGAGGGGGCAGGGAGGGGGGATTCCCTGGTATGGAGCCCCCCCTTTAGAAAGCGTGGGGGGGAGGGAAATGTCTACTAGGCACTCTATTATTCCCTATGGAGAACGATTCCCATAAATAATAGGGAATTGATCCATGGGTATTGGGGGCTCTGGGGGGGCTATTTTTTTGAGGTAGAGGCACCAGATTTTTAGTATAGAGCTAGTGCCTCTCCCCAAAATACCCCCCAAGTTTCAAAAATATTGGCCAGAGGGTCCAATTCTATGAGCTTCAAAAGATGGTGCCTCTATCCTTAATTATTTCCTATGGAAGAAAGGCATTTAAAAAGGCGTGCTGTCCCTTTAAATGTGATGGCCAGAACTCCCTTGGAGTTCAATTATGCTTGTCACATCCTTTTTCCTGGCTCCACCCCCAATGTCTCCTGGCTCCGCCCCCAAAGTCCCCAGATTTTTCTTTAATTGGACTTGGCAACCCTAGCCTAAAGTGTGGCTCGGGAGCCACATGTGGCTCTTTCACACATATTGTGTGACTCTCAAAGCCCCCGCCGCCCCATCAGCTGGCTTTGGAGAAGGCATTTCTCTCTTTAAATCACTTCTCCAAGACAGGCCAGCCAGTGGCTTGGAGAAGGCATTTAAGTTAAAGTTGCTTTCTTTCCACCTCTCCTTCTCTCCCCCAATCTATTTGCCTCCTCCCCTCTCTTTTTTCATGTACTGTGACTCTCTAGCATTTGCTGTTCATGCCTTGTGGCTCTCAAACATCTGATGTGTATTCTGTGTGGCTCTTACGTTAAGCAAGTTTGGCTTGCTGGGCCTTTGACTGTGTGGGGGAGGCCAAGGAGAGCCCCAGGTGAGTGAGGCCTGCTTGGGTTGGCTGGATCTCTAGACAGCCCAAGCAGGCCTCGCTTGTCCGGGGCTCTCCTTTCTTGCGTCGAGTTGCTTTTGGCTGGTGGGGGAGACCGCATATGCTAATGAGTTATGCTAATGAGCTCCACCACCTGCATACCACCCTGTCGCATTCTATTCGTGTCTTGCCGCATTTGGATATTACACCTGCTACGTTCAGAAGGAGGACTTGGAGCGTTGAACTCTGTAAAAACGACCCTTTTTTAAAGACCCGGTACCACTGCCCGGGCCTTTAATTTTGGAGTGATCGGCATCGATTGCTGTTTGAAAGACTTTGGGCGCGGGTACGGCCAGCGTTCTTACGCTTTGAATGTGATTTTATTTCAATATTAATTTTATAAGTATTCTACATTTTGCATAAAGTTGGGGATAAGCGTATCGTATATTGATAGAGGCTGGTTTTTCGCGAAGGCTTACGTGCCGTTCTCCTTGTACCACCTGGAGGCTGGCAACTCTGCTTCCCTCCCAAACCCCCTCCTTCCTACAGCTCCAACCCCCCCTCCCAACTCCCTATCATCCACCTGGGGTGGAATTCTAGCAGGAGCTCCTTTGCACATTAGGCCACACACCCCTGATGTAGCCAATCCCCCAAGAGCTTACAAGGCTCTTTTTTGTAAGCTCTTGGAGCATTGGCTACATCAGGGGTGTGTGGCCTAATATGCAAAGAAGCTCCTGGTGAAATTCCACCCCTGCATCCACCAATGCCCCCTGTTCGGAGACGCTTCCCATTCTTGATAGAGGAGCTCGCCTAAGAACATTGGCAACCAGCGGCCCTTGTCCTTATCAGCGACGTATCACTGGCAGGCGGGACTAGCGTAAAAGAGCAGGATGATCTTGCAAGGTAACCTTTAATACCCTAATGGATATTACACGTACAAATTTTGCTTGGCTTCAGAAAACAGCATGCCCTTTAATGAAAACGTTGCTTACAAAAGGCGATTTTATGATAAAAGGCTTCGGCAACAGGCCAGGAAGTGAATTCCCACTCGTGCTGGAAGGAACAGAACGCCTGTAAAATTATTAGCATTTGTCAGAATTAATGTCGCCTCCCCCCCCCCCCCCCCCCCGTCAATTCAGGTGCCTGAATTAATAGACATCTTCGCAGTCAGGGCAGAAGACGGGCAGGTTCTCTTGCTCGTACAATACAGATGTGAGGCATTAAAACATATAGTTAAGATCTGGTAGGGTTACCAAGTCTGGTTTGGAAAAATTCCTGGAGACTTAGGGGACGGTGCCTGGAGAGGACAGAGTCTGGGGACGGCAAAGAGATTGGTGGGAAGATAAGATAACATAAGAGAAGCCATGTTGGATCAGGCGAATGGCCCATCCAGTCCAACACTCTGTGCCACACAGTCGCCAAAAAACCCAGGTGCCATCAGGAGGTCCATCAGTGGGGCCAGGACACTAGAAGCCCTCCCACTGTGCTCCCCGCAAGCACCAAGAATACAGAGCATCACTGCCCAAGACAGAGAGTTCCTACAATATGCTGTGGCTAACAGCCACTGATGGACCTCTGCTCCATTTGGTGTAGTGGTTAAGTGTGCGGACTCTTATCTGGGAGAACCGGGTTTGATTCCCCACTCCTCCACTTGCACCTGCTAGCATGGCCTTGGGTCAGCCATAGCTCTGGCAGAGGTTGTCCTTGAAAGGGCAGCTGCTGGGAGAGCCCTCTCCAGCCCCACCCACCTCACAGGGTGTCTGTTGTGGGGGAGGAAGGTAAAGGAGATTGTGAGCCGCTCTGAGACTCTTCAGAGTGGAGGGCGGGATATAAATCCAATATCTTCTTCTTCTTCTTCAAATGTTTATCCAACACCCTCTTGAAGCAGTCTATGCTTGTAGCCGCCGCCACCTTCTGTGGCGGTGAATTTCACATGTTAATCACCCTTTGGGTGAAGAAGGACTTCCTTTTATCAGTTCTAACCCGACTGCTCAGCAATTTCATTGAATGCCCACGAGTTCCCCTATTGTGAGAAAGGGAGAGAAAGATGATGTCCACCCTCAAAGGCTGCCAACTCTGAGTAGGGATATACCTGGGGATTTGAGGGGCGGGGCCTGGGGAGGGCAGGGTTTGGAGAAGAAGAAAATATTGGATTTATATCCCGCCTTATACTCCAAATCTCAGAGTCTCAGATCTCCTTTACCTTCCCCCCCTCCCATAACAGTCACCCTGTGAGGTGGGTGGGGCTGAGAGGGCTCTCACAGCAGCTGCCCTTTCAAGGACAACTCCTACGAGAGCTATGGCTGACCCAAGGCCATTCCAGCAGCTGCAAGTGGAGGAGTGGGGAATCAAACCCGGTTCTCACAGATTAGAGTCTTATGCTTGTTACAACCTCGCTCCTGGCTCCACTCCCAAAGTCCCCAGATATTTCTTGAAATGGACCTGGCAACCCTAGCTGGCAGAGGGTTGGCTGGCAGAGACGTTTGGCCCATCAGGAATTGGAGACTGTCCCCAGAGGCCTCTGGGCCATCTCCTATTTCATACATAGAAAAGCATCAGGAAGGAGAAGAGCCAACCTGTTGCTGCTATCCTTGCAGTGCCTCCTGGGCCTATGGAGGGTAGGATTGCCAGTGCCCAGGTGGGAGCAGGGGATTTCATAGGTTCCTGCCCACCATGGGCAACTGGCTGGCAGGGGAAAGTCCCTACCCCAATAGCCATGATCACACGTGATGGCCCCAACGTGACAAAGTCGTGCAGAAATGACATCATCATCAGGGGCTTTTTGGGAGAAAAAGTTCAACAGGAACTCATTTGCATATTAGGCCACACACCCCTGATGGCACCATTGTTTCACACAAAGCTTTTGTAGGAAAAAAATCCAACAGGAACTCATCTGTATATTAGGCCACACCCCTGACATCACCATTGTTTCACATAAGGCTTTTTTTTTGTAGGAAAAGCCCAATAGGAATTCATTTGCTTATTAGGCCACACCCCCTGACATCAAGCTAGCCAGAACTGCCCTGGCCATCATGCTGATGATGTAATGTGGCGATGCTCTGGTTTTTTGGGGTAAAACTCTGTGGTTTGAGCCCTGTTTTACCACAGAGTTTGCAAAAAAAAAAAAAAAACAGAGCATCATTGTGCAACGTCCCTGGCATGATGACATCACTTCCGCATGACATCATCACATTGGGGACATCGCATGTAGCAATGACATCCCCCCCCCCCCGAAATCTCCCTGGCACAGCACCTTTAGAGGATGGCCTTTATACCATTACATATGCCCTGTGCTGGCTTTACTGGTAGGGTGGACTATAAATTGAATTTTTAAAATACAATAAAATACATCCCAGTGATATTCCTCCCCAGGCACTACCCTAAACACTCCAGGAATTTCCCAACTCGGAGTTGGCAACAATGAGTGAGGGAGGGAGAGGAAGAGTAGATTAGGATTTGCTTAGCTGGAAACCATCAGAGGTCCATCAGTGGCTATTAGCCACAGCTTATTGTTGGAACTCTCTGTCTGGGGCAGTGATGCTCTGTATTCTTGGTGCTTTGAGGGGGCACAGTGGGTGGACTTCTAGTGTTCTGGTTCCGCTGGTGGACCTCCTGATGGTACTTGGGTTTTTTTGGCCACTGTGTGACAGAGTGTTGGACTGGATGGGCCATTGGCCTGATCCAACATGGCTTCTCTTATGTTCATCACAGGGCATCATGTCCCAGGCCCCCCAAAATCGAGGATGAGCCCCAGGATATTGTCACCTGCTCACAGTTTGAGTTATCCCAATCAATCTCACCCGCCAACACACAAATGTACAAGCTACCCAGCTGAGAGCTCAGTAACCGTTCATCCAAAAGCCACAGTGCAGCTGTTCTGACCTGCATTGCCTTAAAGAAAAGTTTCCTCTTCACATGTGTCTGCATTAGCAATTCTCAAAGCACACGCATACAATACACTTGTCTCTTTCGTCTGGCCTCGCACACAAGAACTTCCAAACCTTTTCTGATCTGCAGCATCTTAGGCTTTCTGCCCTTTTGGAACAAATTAAGGGAGGGGAATGGCTGGGGAGGGACTTCTTAGTATTGTGCAACTATATTTTAATTAGGAACATCACCTTGCCTCGAGCAAGAGATCTTCTTTTTTCAGTTCTAAGCTGTTTGTAGTCGTCGCCTTACAACTCTGAGAACATTAAAATTCAGGGCGGTCGTCGAACGTTGCACCATTTCCCTGGGAAGTTTTGTTTATTTGCCTCCAGGTGCCACGAGAGGGACAAACGTTCAAAGTCCTGACGCAGGCCGAGAAAGAGCAAAATGCAAAGGAAGATGAAGCATGGCTCCTTTGCTGACTTCTGCAGGTCTTACATGGCTCTCTTTTAAATGTCTGTGCAGCTCCTTTGCTTGAGAGACAAACAAAGACGTTTCAGGGATAAGCGGTTTGTTTTTTTTTAAGTATTTAAATTTAAATAAAATTGTTAATGTCATGGGGTAACTGCAGGGAAATAAGATCATAAGAAGAGTCCTCCTGGATCAGACCAGTGGTCCATCTTATCCAGCCTCCCATCTCACACAGTGGCCAACTAGTGCCTCTGGAGGGCCAACAACAGGGCATAGAGGCTGAGGCCTTCATAAGAACATCAGAAGAGCCCTGATGGACCAGACCAGTGGTCCACCTAGTCCAGTATCCTATCTCACAGTGCCTCTGGAGGGCCACCAACAGGGCAGAGGCTAAGGTCTTTTTAAGAGCATCAGAAGAGCCCTGCTGGATCAGACCAGTGGTCCATCTAGTCCAGCCTCCTGCCTCACACAGTGGCCAACCAGTTCCCGTGGAGGGCCATCAACAGGGCAGAGAGGCTGAGGCCTTCATAAGAACATCAGAAGAGCCCTGCTGGATCAGACCAGTGGTCCATCTAGTCCAGTATCCTATCTCACACAGTGATCAAACAGTTCCTCTGGAGGGCCACCAACAGGGCAGAGGCTAAGGTCTTTTTAAGAACATCAGAAGAGCCCTGCTGGATCAGACCAGTGGTCCATCTAGTCCAGCCTCCTGCCTCACACAGTGGCCAACCAATTCCTGTGGAGGGCCAACAACAAGGCAGGGAGGCCAAGACCTTACCTTGATGCTGCCTTTGGCCTCTGGGATTCAGAGGCTGACTGCCCCTCAACGTGGAGGTTCCCCTCAGTCACCATGGCTAGTAGTCACTGATAGAACTAATTCCTTTTTGAAATTTTGAAAGGTCTCTATACTTGTCGCCATCACTACACTCTCCGGCAGCAGATTCCACATTTCTAATCACTCTCTGTGCAAAGAAATACTTCCTTTGTCCATCCCGCACCTCCTGCCAACCAGCTTCAATGGATGCCCTTGAGTTCTAGTATTTGGGGGAGAGAGAGAAAATGTTCTCTTTGTCAGCTCTCTCTCTCCACCCCATGCATAATTTTCTAAACCTCAATCCTGACCCACCTTAGTCATCGCTTTTCTACATGGAAAAAGTCCCAGATCCTTCAGCTTTTCCTCTGAGGGAAGGTGCTCCAACGCCCTCATCATCTTGGTTGCCTTCCTCCATACTTTTTCCAGCTCTGTCTGCTTGGGACAGAGGATGATTTTTCAATCTGTCTTTATTCATCCTTGAGAATTTTAATCTTCCCTTTTCATGTTCAGTCACAGGGCCCCTTGTCGATACTTTTCTCGTGTCAATGATATACACAGGAGAGTCAATCCTGCAATCACGTCTTCTTTGTGAGACCTAGGCCCTTGATACCTAGTGAGAATCACCTGTGGTGACTTTGCGTCTGCTGAAGACAGGTAGAACTTTTCATTCTTTTTCTTCCACATATTCCTGAGCAGAAGCCTCCTCCAAGTTTCTCCTCTGTGCCCTTTTACAGCAGTTCTTCCACTATATTGTCGAAGGCTTTCACAGCCGGAGTTCATTAGTTGAGATTTTCCAGCCTGTATGGCCTTGGTCTTGGCATTGTAGAACCTGATATTTCACCAGCAGCTGTGACTGGTGTAGTGTATCAAGAAATGTCATGCGACCCGACGGGGGGGGCAACTGGGCAGTCCCAGGAGCCCCAGCGCCGGGAGCCTGTCCCCGCCTATCTCCAGCTGTGGCGGGAAGTTCAACGGGGCTGGATTGGCCCAACCAACCCAGTAGGCTGTACCCGGGATTGTACATAAGCGGGACCCGGCCCGCGTGTTCTCTCTCTTGCAACGTGCTCCTAATAAACCATGTTGCCCTACTCTCGTCTCCGCTTCGAGTACGTTACACTGGCGACGAGGATGGGATACTAGCCGCAGCGGCTACGACGGAGATCTGGGCAACAAGCGACTGTCGCCGCCATCATGGCCAACCAAGGCGGAATCACCGGCTACCTCGAGCCCTTCGACCCAACCAATCCAGAGGGATGGGAGTCCTACGCGGAGCGGGTCGAGTTCTACCTCCGGGCCAACAAGATCACTGACGCCGGAGCGAAGAGGGACGTTCTCATGAGCGTCTGCGGGCCTGCCACGTTCGAGATCGCCAAGGGTCTCTCGGCACCCGCCCGTCTGGCAGAGAAATCCTACGACGAGATCATCCGACTCCTCACGGGACACTTCTCACCACAGCCTTCGCGGGTGGCTTGCAGGTTCCTGTTCCACAAACGGGACCAGATCGCGGGCGAGTCCGCCGCAGACTACCTGGCGGCCCTCCGTAAACTCGCCGGGAACTGCAACCTCCCCCAACTGGAGGAAGCCCTGGCGGACAGATTCACGTGGGGCCTCCGCGACGAGAGGCTCCAGCAGAAGCTCTTCGCCAAAGAAGAGCTTACTCTCCAGGCCGCCTTCAGCGAAGCGGTGGCATGGGAACGAACCGCACGAACGTTTCCCCGGGCCAAGATGGAAGCTGCCCACCACGGAGAGCTGGACCAAGACGGCCCCGAGGAGGAGGAAGCCCATCAGCTACGCCGCCCAGCCGGGCCACCCAACAGAGCGACCCAACGCCCCCGAGCGACCGACCGACCACCAGCGTCGGAGAGAGCCCCGGCCACCAAGTGCGCCAGCTGCGGCAGCCCCCACGAGCGGAGAGACTGCCAATACCGGACCTGGGACTGCAGGAGCTGCGGAAAGACCGGCCACATTGCCAGGGCTTGCCGAGCCAAGCCCAACCGCAGGAAGCCGACCACGTACCACGAGTCCGCGGAGTCCCACGCGGTAGACTCCACGTCCCTACAGGTACTGAACTTGCCCCACGATTCCCCCGATAAAATCAAAGTGGCGGTCCTTATAGAGGGGAACCCCTGCCAAATGGAGGTGGACTCAGGGTCCTCCATTTCCCTTATTGCGGAAGAAACCCTAAGAGAACTGTGTCCCCGCCAGCGGCTGCAACTTCGGCCGGCAGACTTCATACTCCGGGACTTCCAGAAGAACCCGGTGCAAATTGCGGGGTGGGCGCGGGTACAAGTCGAGCGGGGGTCCTTCCACGGCCCGCTGGACATCCTGGTGGTTAAGCGCCAGCTGGCCACCCTGCTAGGTCTGGCCTGGTTCAAACCCTTGGGAATCCGCGTGGAGGGGGTGGGCCAGACCATAACGCCCCGGGGGTTCGGGGAGATTTGCAAGGAATTCCCCGAGGTATTCGATGGGTCCCTAGGGAGCTACCGGGGGCCGCCCATCTCCCTGCCCCTAGACCCCACGGTCAGACCGATTCGGCTCAAGGCCAGGAGGGTTCCGTTCGCCTTGAAACCTAAGATCGAGGCAGAGTTAGACCGCCTCACGGCACAAGGCGTCCTGGAGCCGGTGGACTACGCCACCTGGGAAACCCCCATCGTTACCCCCATCAAGCCAAACGGGGAGGTGCGGATCTGTGCCGATTATAAATGCACCATAAACAAGGCACTACAGGACAACCCCTATCCAGTGCCGGTGGTGAGCCATGTCCTGGCCGCCCTAGCGGGGGCTAGGATATTTGGGAAGCTAGACCTGGCCCAGGCCTACCAGCAGCTCCCAGTAGACAATAAGACGGCGGAGGCCCAAACGATCGTGACCCACAGGGGGGCTTTCCGGGTAAAGAGGCTTCAGTTTGGGGTTAGCGTCACTCCGGGGATTTTCCAGAGCCTAATGGACGCTCTCCTTAAAGGGATCCCAGGAGTCCAGCCGTTTTTCGACGACGTTTTAGTCGCCGCCCCGGACCCCGATGAATTCGGCAACCGCCTTCGAGAGGTGCTCCGCCGGTTCCAGGCAGCGGGGCTCAAGGTCAAGAGAGAGAAATGCTTGCTGGGGGTTCCACGGGTAGAGTTTCTGGGGTTCGCCGTTGACGCAGCAGGAATCCACCCCACGGAAGAAAAGACCCGAGCCATCGTGCAAGCCCCGGCTCCCACTTGTAAAGCGGAGCTCCAAAGCTTCTTGGGGGTGCTCAACTTTTACCACTCCTTCCTCCCCCACAAGGCAGCCCTGGCGGAGCCCCTTCACCGGCTGCTGGACAAAAAAGCCCCTTGGGTTTGGGGCAAACGACAGGCCGCGGCGTTTCAGGCGGTCAAGGACGTCCTGGTGTCCAATGCGGTGCTCCACCATTTTGACGAGGCCCTCCCCGTCATCCTGGCCTGCGATGCGTCGCCGTATGGGGTGGGAGCAGTCCTGGGGCACCAGCTTCCGGACGGGAGGGAGGTACCGGTCGCATATTACTCCCGCACGCTCACTTCAGCCGAGCGCAACTACGCGCAGATAGATAAAGAGGCCCTGGCAATCGTGGCAGGGGTCCGAAAGTTCCACGAGTATCTATATGGGAGAAGGTTCACCATTGCCACGGACCACAAGCCCCTCTTAGGTCTACTGGCCCCAGACCGACAAACCCCCCAAATACTCTCACAGCGCGTGTTGAGGTGGAACCAATTCCTCAACTCATACACGTACACACTGGTTCATAGGGCCGGCAAGGCTATGGGACACGCGGATGCGCTTAGCCGTTTGCCGCTTCCGGAGACGGGTCCGGACCCCGCACCCGCACACCAGGTCATGATGATAGAGAGCCTCCCAGAGCCGCCCCTCCACGCAACGGAGGTGGCCAAGGCCACCCAGAAACACAAGACACTGGCACGGGTGCTCGACTGGGTGGTGAGGGGGTGGCCAGAGGGAAACATGGGGGAAGAATTCAAGCCTTACAAGGCGAGGAGGGAGGAATTAGCCGCACACAAGGGCTGCATACTTTGGGGCAGTAGGGTAGTGATTCCACCTCCGCTCCAAAAGCGTGTTCTAGAATCCCTACACGAGACTCATCCCGGCATAGTGCGAATGAAGGCTCTGGCCAGGAGCTACGTCTGGTGGCCGGGAATGGACGGGGAGATCGAGGGCTGGGTCCGCGGGTGCCAGACCTGCCAGGAATCCCGGCCCGAGCCGCCCAGCGCCCCTGTCACTAGGTGGGAGTCCACCCGGAAACCATGGTCGAGACTCCATATCGACTTTGCGGGCCCATTCCAGGGGCAGACCTTCATCATAATAGTGGACTCCTACACCAAATGGCTGGAGGTCATCCCCGTAGGGTCCACCTCGTCCACAGCCGCGATCAGAGCTCTGCGCAGGGTCCTATGCACACATGGCATCCCGGACACCATAGTCTCTGATAACGGGGCCGCCTTCACCTCAGCCGACTTGCAGGCGTTCCTGCAAAGATACCTGATCAGGCACATAAGGTCGGCTCCCTTCCATCCGGCCACCAACGGCCAGGCGGAGCGGATGGTCCGCACAACAAAGGAGGCCCTCGGCCGAATTGTACAGGGGGACTGGGACCACAGGCTGGCCGCGTTCCTCTTCGATAATCGGATCACCCCTAACCCGGTCACAGGAGTCAGCCCGGCTGAGCTCCTCATGGGACGCAAACTCATAACCCGGCTGGACCGGCTGCATCCCGACCGGGCTTCAGACACCCGCGGGAGCCCCGAAGTCCGAGACGCCGCCCGGGGTTTCTTCGCGGGCGACCCAGTTTTCGCCCGCAACTATGCAAGGGGCCCCGATTGGGTGGCGGGGCGGGTACTGAGGGTAACCGGGTCCCGCCACTACGACATATCAACGGAGGGGGGCCAGGTACTACGGCGGCACATTGATCAGTTGAGGCGCCGCACCCTTCCGGAGGCCCCCACAGACACGGACGAGGCTATATCCAGCGAGGAGCCTAACGGAGACCGCCCAGATGACGCGATCCCAACATCCGTGATGCGGGCGCCGGAGGTACCGGAACCGACCGAAACCGAGGGATCCGCTGAACCGGACGGGCCGCCCCCGTCCACTCCAGGACCTACCGAGGCACCATCCTCGGCGGCCGCGCCGTCGCCACCGGGACCCCCCAGACGGTCCACTCGGGAGCGCCGGCCCCCCGCATACTTACAGGACTTTGTACATTAACCAGGGGGGGAGGGGTGTAGTGTATCAAGAAATGTCATGCGACCCGACGGGGGGGGCAACTGGGCAGTCCCAGGAGCCCCAGCGCCGGGAGCCTGTCCCCGCCTATCTCCAGCTGTGGCGGGAAGTTCAACGGGGCTGGATTGGCCCAACCAACCCAGTAGGCTGTACCCGGGATTGTACATAAGCGGGACCCGGCCCGCGTGTTCTCTCTCTTGCAACGTGCTCCTAATAAACCATGTTGCCCTACTCTCGTCTCCGCTTCGAGTACGTTACAACTGGCATCCTCAGAGGTATCACACAGAAGGCTAGCATTCTCTCTGTCAAAGTGAGAAGAAGATTACCTGCCTATCTTCTCACTTTGACACAGGGAGAACTCTAGCCTTCTGTGTAATACCTCTGAGGATGCCAATCACAGCTGAAACATCAGTTTCTACAATGCCAAGACCACCGGAAAATCTACAACAACAAATCTTCCACAGTTTGGCTGATGTTCTCATTTCAACAGGACAGCCAAGCCAGCTTCTTTCTTCTTCATCAAGCAGAGCTCCTTTCTTCAAGCTTTGCTGAGTTTTCAGCTTCCTAGAGCTGCCTTGCTCATTTTTTTTGCCATTCATTGAATCTAATTAAACCATATAGCACTTGCCCACTCTGTGTCAAAGGGAGAGACCTTCTGCCACCCATATGCCAAAGAGACAAATGAAGGTCAAAGCTGGATAAAAGAAGCAAATTCAGGACAGCACTTAAGAAAACAGTTTGCAAAAAGACTCACGACATTAGCAAACAGGGATCCAAACAATCAAGGCACGCAGGGGACCTTAAAATTACAAGGTACTGAGGCACAGGGCTTTTTTTTTGTTGCAGGAACTCCTTTGCATATTAGGCCACAAACCCCTGATGTAGCCAGTCCTCCTGGAGCTTACAGTAGGCCCTGTAAGAAGAGCCCTGTAAACCCTTGGAGGACTGGCTACATCAGGAAGAAGAAGATTGCAGATTTAGACCCCACCCTTCTCTCTGAATCAGAGACTCAGAGCGGCTTACATTCTCCTATATCTTCTCCCCCCACAACAGACACCCTGAGGTAGGTGGGGCTGAGAGAGCTCTCACAGTTGCTGCCCTTTCAAGTACAACTCCTACAAGAGCTTTGGCTGACCCTAGGCCATTCCAGCAGGTGCAAGTGGAGGAGTGGGGAATCACCCGGTTCTCCCAGATAAGAGTCCGCACACTTAACCACTACGCTAAACTGGCTCTCAGCGTGTGTGTGGCCTAATATGCAAAGGATTCCTGCTACAAAAAAAGCCTTGCATTTTTACCTTATTTATGTATTGTTATTATATTATATTTATTGTTATTATATTCTCTTTATGCAAGCAGGACTCAGTGCTTGCTCAAATACCAGAGCATCCCCACAACAGTGCAATAATGTCACTTTCAGCACACGCCAGAAATGACAATCACTGGTTTCCTGCTGATGTCAGCCAAGGCCTTTTCCTGCTGGTGAGTCTCCCCGTTGGGAACAGAAAGAGGGGAAGAAAAATTAAACCCAAGCAAAGTTGAGTTCAGAAGCCAAGAGGTTACTTACCACAGATACAAGAGCCAAACGTAGGCTTGCCAAGTCCAATTCAAGAAATATATGGGGACTTTGGGGGTGGAGCCAGGAGACATCGGGGGCAGAGCCAGGAGCAAGGATGTGACAAGCATAATTGAACTTCAAGGGAGTTCTGGCCATCACATTTAAAGGGACAGCACACCTTTTTAAATGCCTTCTTTCCATAGGAAATAATGAAGCACAGGGGCACCTTCTTTTGGGCTCATAGAGTTGGACTCCCTGGTCCAATTGTTTTGAAACTTGGGGAGTATTTTGGGGAGAGACACTAGATGCTATACTAAAAATGTGGTGCCTCTACCTCAAAAAACAGGCCCCCCCAGAGCCCCCAATACCCACGGATCAATTCCCCATTATTCCCTATGGGAATCGTTCTCCATAGGGAATAATTGCCCAGTAAACATTTCCCTCCGCACCCCCCCGCCGCTTTCTGATGACCCTAAAACGGGGGGAGGGGGGCTTCAAACCTGGGGATTGGCAACCCTCTCTCTCTCACACACTTACTGGGTCTGGTGCTGCTCCGTCCCTCCATCTCTCTCTCTCTCTCACACACACACAGCTGCTCTGAAACGAAAGCAAAACAAGCGTTACTGACCCTTCCCATGAAGTACTTCCTGCTCAAGTTTAAAGGCACACACAGACACACATACATTTTGAAACGGACCTGTTTGTAGGTTTCTAAACCTTCCTGAGACCTAGAGCTGCATGGTGGCTGAGAGGGCGGGGCTTCCCCCTCCGGCTACCTGTCTGGCCAGCTGATTGGTGCCAGGGGAGGGTGGGAGATGCCCTGCCTTCAGCAGGAGCCTGGCACCCTTGGTCCTTATGTTTATTCCCTTTTCCTAAAGAAGAAGAAGAATTGCAGATTTATACCCCGCCCTTCTCCCTAAATCAGAGAATCAGAGTGGTTTACAATCTCCTATGTCTTCTCCCCTGACAACAGACACCCTGTGAGGTGGGTGGGGCTGAGAGAGCTCTCAGAGCAGCTGCCCTTTCAAGGACAACTCCTGAGATAGCTATGGCTGACCCAAGGCCATTCCAGGAGCTATAAGTGGAGGAGTGGGGAATCAAACCCGGTTCTCCCAGGTAAGAGTCCGCACACTTAACCACTACACCAAACTGGCTCTCACTGTGTCAAAATCCAAACACCTGCATGCCCCAAGGCACCTTGGAGAATCAAAGCCAGTTTGGTGTAGTGGTTACGTTCATGGACTCTTATCTGGGAGAACAAGGTTTGATTTCCCACTCCTCCACTTGCAGCTGCTGATGTGACCTTGGGTCAGCCACAAGTTCTCTCACGGCTGTTCTGCTCAAACCCGGTTCTCCAGGTTAGGGTCCACCACTCAACCAATACACCAAGCTGGCTCTATCAACCAAACGAGCCAATCAAATATGTAACGAAAATCTCAGGGGAGAGAGCCAGGAGTCAATTTCCACTGCAACCTTTTCTTCCTCAGATCATCAAGGGTAAATCATTATCCAGTCGCATACATGGTGCAGTCTCTTAATGGGAGGAGCCAGGGTGGAATTCTAGCAGAAGTTCCTTTGCATTTTAGGCCACTGTAGAGTATCGGACACACCCCTGATGTAGCCAATCCTCCAAGAGCTTACAAAAAAGAACCTTGTAAACTCTTGGAGGATTGGCTACATCAGCGGGGTGTGGCCTAATATGCAAAGGAGCTCCTATTGAATTCCATCCCTGGGAGGAGCTATATGACTCACGTGTTTGGGGGGGGCACAGTGGGAGGGTTTCTAGACCCACTGGTGGACCTCCTTGATTGCAGTTGGGTTTCTTTGGCCACTGTGTAACACAGAGTGTTGGACTGGATGGGCCATTGGCCTGATCCAACATGGCTTCTCTTATGTGACACAGAGTGTTGGACTGGATGGGCCATTGGCCTGATCCAACATGGCTTCTCTTATGTTCTTATGTGACACAGAGTGTTGGACTGGATGGGCCATTGGCCTGATCCAACAGGGCTTCTCTTATGTTCTTATGTGACTCAGAGTGTTGGACTGGATGGGCCATTGGCCTGATCCAACAGGGCTTCTCTTATGTTCTTATGTGACACAGAGTGCTAGACTGGATGGGCCATTGGCCTGATCCAACAGGGCTTCTCTTATGTTCTTATGTGACACAGAGTGATGGACTGGATGGGACATTGGCCTGATCCAACAGGGCTTCTCTTATGTTCTTATGTGACACAGAGTGTTGGACTGGATGGGCCATTGGCCTGATCCAACATGGCTTCTCTTATGTTCTTATGTTCTTAATCCCATGTTGGGCTACCTAGGCTATCCTGAGTAGAGACCATGCCCCCAATCAAGTGCACAATTAAACGTGAGGGTTTTAAAAATTTAGACTGGCTACAGCAGGGGTCCAATTGGGATAACACAAGGGCAGGGCTTTTTTTTGTAGCAGGAACTCCTTTGCATATTAGGCCACACACACCCTGCTGCAGCCAATCCTCCTGGAGCTTACAATAAGCCCTATACTAAGAGCCCTGTAAGCTCTTGGAGGATTGGCTACATCAGGAGGGTGTGACCTAATATGCAAAGGAGTTCCTGCTAGAATTCCACCCCTGCCCTTGATGTAGCCAATCCTCCTGGAGCTTACAATCGGCCCCGTAAGAAGAGCCCTGTAAGCTCTTGGAGGATTGGCTACATCAGGAGGATGTGGCTTAATATGCAAAGGAGTTCCTGCTGCAAAAAGACTCTGAATGAAGACTCTAAAACCTCTCCAGATTTACTTCCGTGATTGCCAGGGGTCCACATCCATTTCAAAACATATCATCAAATCAGCACATCAGACCGCATGGGGAGCGGGGGAATCACTGCAAGCGAATCTGCAGCCAGTTCACTTTTGCTTGACTCTGATTTCCCCGCCTTTTGGCAGAAAGTACAAAGAAGGACAAAGGTGAGATGCTGGGGTGCAGCCCCCCCCCCCGCCCCAGCCCAGACAGAATCCTGATTCAACCGAACAAGCCTTCATCAGGAAACGATGATTCTATTTTATCAGCGCTATCCACAATCTTTCTGTGATTAGAACGTCATTGTGTTTTAATTATCTCCGAGGAATTCGGCGCTTTGATGTACTTTATCCACCGTGCGGAAACGCGGTTCAATTTGAGGGGGCGTTCATGGTCGAGAGGAATTTACATTAATTCCGCCAGGCCTGCAGGGCTGGATTGGTGCGTCGAGAATGACATCATTATAAATATTAATGCGCGCGGCATTTCTGCAACGCCACGGAAGAGGCCGGATCGGCAAGAACCGAAGGCAGCAACGAAATTCCGGCATTGACCTACCCTGGTACCATAGTGGAAGTTAGTTTCAAGTGCATTGCTGTGCCAGACTGTAGCAGAACAGCGAGATGAGAACCCAGAAGCACCTTAGAGGCCAATAAGATGTCCAGAGGGTAAACTTTAAAGAGTCAAAACTCCCATTTTCAGATCTGATTAAGTGAGCTTTAACTCCATGTAACTCCCTTGAATAAATAAACTCTCAACAGCTTATCCCCTGGAGGTCTTGTAAAAGTCTGGTAGCACCTTAAAGACTAACAAAATTTGTGGTAGGTGATGAGCTCACTTCTTCAGAGCAATGACTCACAAAACCTGCCACAAGTTTTGTTAATCAAGAAGAGGAGGAGAAGGAGGAGGAAGCTGGCTTTATTCCCTACCCTTCACTTAGAATCTCTCTCTCTCTCTCGGCTTGACTTCGCAAACGAAGATTTAAGAAGGGTGCAGTAGCCCAATCTCAGAGCAGCTTATAATCTCCTTTCCCTTCTCCTCCCCACAACTCTGTGAGGCAGATAAGGCTGAGAGAGCTCTGACAAAAGCTGCTCTTGAGAGAACAGCTCCGATAGAATTTGTGACTTACCCAAGGTCACTCCAGCAGCTGCATGTGAAGGAGTGGAGAATCAAACCCAGTTGTAGTAGGGTAAGAGCCTTCGTGAGTCACTGATCACTTCTGATCTCTTGAGAGCCAGTTTGGTGTAGTGGTTAAGTGTGCGGACTCTTATCCGGGAGAACCAGGTTTGAATCCCCACTCCTCCACTTGCAACTGCTGGAATGGCCTTGGGTTAGCCATAGCTCTGGCAGAGGTTGTCCTTGAAAGAGCAGCTGCTATGAGAGTCCTCTCAGCCCCACCTACCTCACAAGGTGTCTGTTGTGGGGAAGGAAGGTAAAGGAGATTGTGAGCCGCTCTGAGACTCTGAAATTCAGAGTATAGGGCGGGATATAAATCCAATATCTTCTTCTGATATGGATCACAAGCTATCTCCACAACTGAGATTGACAATAATATAGAAAGACTGCCTGGAATTTAGTTTTGTCATTGGAAGCCAGAATGAACAGACTAACGAACCCATGAAAGAGACTGGGGAAAACCTACTGGGACCAAGTTCAGTGGGCATGAATGGAGACGACAATTCCTTGGGGGTTGCGTAGCACCCATTCAGTTCAAGGGAAAGCGCTCCACCTGGTTCCGAGCCAGTCCTGAAACAAGTTAAGAGCCCTACGCTTGTTAGCGCTTCACAGTCCGATAATCCGCTGTTGAGAGCCGACATGGGAAGGCCAGCCTGTGAGAATGGGCCTTAACAGCATCTAAAAGCAGCCGCTGCGCTCCGAACAAGCGGTCGTAGCAGGAGGCACAGTGGCCTGCGCGAAGGTAAAGGCTTGGGGACAAGGAAGGAATTGAAATTCTCTCCTCGAGTCGCATCGTACTTTAATTTCATGCCACATTAGGACAATTGGCTCACAGCGCTCGGCTGGCAAAGCGGCGTATTATGGTTTGCACTGTCGCGGCCGATAGAGCTGCAAGGCTCAGGGTCTCTATAAACCTGATTAAATAGCAGGGTGGGAACTTTTGATGGATTCAGTCTCTCTCCACGGATCGAGGCTCAATCCAGTCTGTTGGGAGAGCCCCTCCCTACCCCTCCCACTCACTTTCTCTCCCCTTCGCTGCTCTTTAAATGGAAAGCTGCAGAAACTAAGGGGCTGCGGGCCGTAAAAAATGTTCCCCCCTGCTTTCACTCTGGAAAGAAGGGAAGGCAATGATCCTTATTACTTGTGGGGGGAAAGCCTTCAAAAGATAGCTTCAGTGAGCATCTTAGGTTACAGCGTTCGATGGCCAAAAACTTCAGCTTGATTTCAGCAACGGATAACCTGTAACAGAAAGGTGGTCAAACGGACTTTTGTGACCTTGGATCCTCATATTTGTGAGACTGCCTCTCTTTCTATGCTCCATCATGGTCGTCTGAAGGGGGGAAATCAACAGCTGCCTGTTGTACCTGGGCCTTCTTCACTGTAGCTAAGGTTGGCAAGTCCTCTCGTGCATGCATAGCACGGGTGGCGTGATGTCATCACTCAGAATTGCCATCATTGCATCAGGCATGTCATGCTGGGGACGCTTTAGGATTTGTGGTAAAAACTCTATGATACCATAGAGTTTTACTGCAAATCCTAGAGTGTCCCTGGCATGATGATGTCACTTCTGGATGATGTCATCATGCAGGGCATGCTGCGCGATGACGGGGCTCTTTGCGGGTGGGGATTCCCCATGGCATCCTGCTCTGTGCTGGCGGGTTGGGGCCCCCTAAATTGAAGGATCCCCTGCCCCCAGCAAGAGCTTGGCAGCCCTAATCATACCCCCTACCTTGTAGAGCAGCCTGGCTAAGGAGGTCAGGAAAGCTCCCACTCTCCTGGCTTTCCCAAAACTATACAAAACTGTGTAATTCAAGACAGCTTTTCTTGGCTATTGTTCAGCTCCTGCACTGCTGGAGGGATATGTTTTCTTTGCAGCTGATGTCATGGCCAATGGGACCTGGCCAGGACTCTTTTTGGTAGAAAAACCCAGCAGGAACTCATTTGCATGTTAAGTCACACCCCCTGATGTCACCATTGTTTCACACAATGCTTTTTGTAGAAAGAGCCCAGCAAGAACTCATCTGCATATTAGGCCACACCCCTGATGTCACCATTGTTTCACATAATGCTTTTTTGTAGAAAGAGCCCAGCAAGAACTCATTTGCATATTAGGCCACACCCCCTGATGTCACTATTGTTTCACACAATGCTTCTTTGTAGAAAATGCCCAGCAAGAACTCATTTGCATATTAGGCCTCACCCCCTGATGTCACCATTGTTTCACACAATGCTTTTTTGTAGAAAAAGCCCAGCAATGACTCATTTGCATATTAGGCCACACCCCTGATGTCACCATTGTTTCACACAATGCTTTTTTGTAGAAAGAGCCCAGCAAGAACTAATTAGCATATTAGGCCGCACCCCCTGATGTCACCATTGTTTCACACAATGCTTTTTTGTAGAAAGAGCCCAGCAAGAACTCATCTGCATATTAGGCCGCACCCCCTGATGTCACCATTGTTTCACACAATGCTTTTTTGTAGAAAGAGCCCAGCAATGACTCATTTGCATATTAGGCCACACCCCTGATGTCACCATTGTTTCACACAATGCTTCTTTGTAGAAAATGCCCAGCAAGAACTCATCTGCATATTAGGCCTCACCCCCTGATGTCACCAATGTTTCACACAATGCTTTTTTGTAGAAAAAGCCCAGCAATGACTCATTTGCATATTAGGCCACACCCCTGATGTCACCATTGTTTCACACAATGCTTCTTTGTAGAAAGAGCCCAGCAAGAACTAATTAGCATATTAGGCCGCACCCCTGATGTCACCATTGTTTCACACAATGCTTTTTTGTAGAAAGAGCCCAGCAAGAACTCATCTGCATATTAGGCCTCACCCCCTGATGTCACCATTGTTTCACACAATGCTTCTTTGTAGAAAATGCCCAGCAAGAACTCATTTGCATATTAGGCCACACCCCTGACACCAAACTTGCTGGAACTGCATTCCTGTGAGTTCCTGCTCAAAAAACGCTCTGGGCACCTCTATTTCTATGATTTACTTTGGGGTCTATTTAACTCCAGCATTGGCTTTGTAAAGTAGTTGTTTTTTTTATAGTGCTCAGTTGAGCAAACTTTACATCAATAAGGTGCGCAATGTGATGCCATTACATTTAGCGTTTCCCCACCTCTGCTCTGCTTCTTGCAAGGAGATGCTGTTGCCGGGGTGATGCAGAAGATGTAGGTCAACACATTTTACACATTTCCATACGGCCCTTTGCTTGCAACTCTCTGCAACAACATTTCCCCACATGAAATGGCGCATGCACAGCCATGTGGACGCATGTACCACGAGACGCACCCAACGTACTGTGCAGCCTCTTTTTCTGCTAAGAACAGGAGGCCTATTGGGCAGAGATGGATAGACTAAATGCATAAAATTGCCTTCTACTGAATCAAACCCTTGATCCACTGAAGTCAATATTGTCTACTCAGACTGGCAGCAGCTCTCCAGGGTCTCAGGCTGAGGCCTTTCACGTCACCTACTGCCTGGACCTTAACTGGAGATGCTGGGGATTGAACCTGGGACCTTCTGCATGCCAAGCAAGTGCTCTACCCCTGAGCTATGGTCAGGGCTTTTTTTGTACATATGAACATATGAAGCTGCCTTATACTGAATCAGACCCTTGGTCCATCAAAGTCAGTATTGTCTTCTCAGACTGGCAGCGGCTCTCCAGGATCTCAAGCTGAGGATTTTCACACCTTCTTGCCTGGACCCTTTTTGGAGATGCCAGGGATTGAACCTGGGACCTTCTGCTTACCAAGCAGATGCGCTACCACTGAGCCACCATCCGTCCCTTTTGTAGCAGGAGGCGGAGCTCCTTTGCATATTAAGCCATACTCCCTGATGTAGCCAATCCTCCAAGAGCTTCCAGGGCTCTTAGTACAGGGCCTTCTGTAAGCTTCAGGAGGATTGGCTACATCAGGGGTGTGTGGCCTGAGATGCAAAGGAGCTCCTGCTACAAAAAAAGCCCAGGCTATAGCCCCTTTTGCAATTCAGCATAAAGATGTTCTAAATGAAACTGAATATAGGGGGGGGGGGGGCGGGGTGGAGGTTTAGAGAATCATAGAATTGGAAAGGGCCCTACAGGCTATCTAGCCCAATGCTCTGCTTAGCGTAGGATCAGCCTACAGCATCCCTAAACAGTCCTAAAGTTTGCAAGCCCTGACTGGATAGCCCAGGTTAGCCCAATCTCATCATATCTCAGAAGGTAAGTAGGATCAGCTTTGGTCAGTAATTGGATGGGACTCTACAGGGCTCTTTTTCTAGCAGGAGTTCCTCTGCATATTAGGCCACGCCCCCCTGATGTAGCCGATCCTCCAAGTGCTTAGAGGGCTCATAGTACAGGGCCTACTGTAAGCTCCAAGAGGATTGGCTACATCAGTGGGGCGTGGCCTAATATGCAGAGATGGTCCTGCTAGAAAAAGAACCCTGGATGGGAGACTCCCAAGGAGGCGGGCAATGGCAAACCGCCTCTGAACGCCTCTTGCCTTGAAATCTCTCTTGGGTTGCCAGAAATCAGCTGAGACTTGCAGGCAAAAATGACAATGAAACGCTTGGGAAATGCAACATCCCTCCTTCGTTCTCTCTTTGACCTGTTCTAGCCAGTTTGGTGTAGTGGTTAAGTGTGCGGACTCTTACCTGGGAGAACTGGGTTTGATTCCCCACACCTCCACTTGCAGCTGCTGGAATGGCCTTGGGTCAGCCATAACTTTCACAGGAGTTGTCCTTGAAGGGGCAGCTTCTGGGAGAGTCCTCTCAGCCCCACCCGCCTCACAGGGTGTCTGCTGTGGGGGGAGAAGATAAAGGAGATTGTAAGCCGCTCTGATTCTCTGATTCAGAGAGAAGAGTGGGGTATAAATCTGCAGTCTTCTTCTTTCTCCACTAGCAGCTGCTGGAATGGCCTTGGGTCAGCCATAGCTATTGCAGGAGTTGTCCTTGAAAGGGCAGCTGCTGTGAGAGCCCTCTCAGCCCCACCCACCTCACAGGGTGTCTGTTGTGTGGGGAGAAGGTAAAGGAGATTGTAAGCCGCTCTGAGTCTCTTGATTCAGAGAGAAGGGCGGGGTATAAATCTGCAGTCTTCTTTCTCCACTTGCAGCTGCTGGAATGGCCTTGGCTCAGCCATAGCTATTGCAGGAGTTGCCCTTGAAAGGGCAGCTGCTGTGAGAGCCCTCTCAGCCCCACCCACCTCACAGAGTGCCTGTTGTGGGGGGAGAAGATAAAGGAGATTGTAAGCCGCTCTGAGTCTCTTGATTCAGAGAGAAGGGCGGGGTATAAATCTGCAGTCTTCTTTCTCCACTTGCAGTTGCTGGAATGGCCTTGGCTCAGCCATAGCTATTGCAGGAGTTGTCCTTGAAAGGGCAGCTGCTGTGAGAGCCCTCTCAGCCCCACCCACCTCACAGGGTGTCTGTTGTGTGGGGAGAAGGTAAAGGAGATTGTAAGCCGCTCTGAGTCTCTTGATTCAGAGAGAAGGGCGGGGTATAAATCTGCAGTCTTCTTTCTCCACTTGCAGCTGCTGGAATGGCCTTCAGCCATAGCTATTGCAGGAGTTGCCCTTGAAAGGGCAGCTGCTGTGAGAGCCCTCTCAGCCCCACCCACCTCACAGGGTGTCTGTCGTGGGGCGAGAAGATAAAGGAGATTGTAAGCTGCTCTGAGTCTCTGATTCAGAGAGGAGTGGGGTATAAATCTGCAGTCTTCTTCTTTCTCCACTTGCAGCTGCTGGAATGGCCTTGGCTCAGCCATAGCTATTGCAGGAGTTGTCCTTGAAAGGGCAGCTGCTGTGAGAGCCCTCTCAGCCCCACCCACCTCACAGGGTGTCTGTCGTGGGGGGAGAAGATAAAGGAGATTGTAAGCCGCTCTGAGTCTCTTGATTCAGAGAGAAGGGCGGGGTATAAATCTGCAACTCCTCTTCTTCTGTTTCATTTATTGCATTGTTATCCACCCCTCTTCCCAAAGAGCTTAGCATGGCACAGATGGGTTTGTCCCCAGGGCTGATCCTAGACTGTCTGACATCCTAGACAAGACTAAGTTCTGGTGCACCCCCCCCCCCCTGCACTATCAGCATCACCAAGTCACATGGGAGTGTCCAATTTGGCACCCCCAAAAGGCTGGCACCCTAGGCAATTGCCTAGTTTGCCTAGCGGGAGGGGCGACCCTGGTTCTCCTCTTCTCCTACCAACAACCCTGTGCGCAGGCCAGGCTGAGAGAGAACAGACTAGGGTTGCCAAGTCTATATTGAAAAATACTGAGGGACGTTGGGGGTGGATCTGGGAGAGGGCGGAGTTTGGGGAGGGAGGGGCCTGAGTCCACCCTTCAAAGCAGCCTGAAAAAAATCAGCTGGGTATCAACCAAAGCAAATTCTCTTATGAAAACACAGTTAGATATTAATAGTTTCGATCAGGGTTTGGGGGGTTTTTTTGTAGCAGGAACTCCTTTGCATATAAGGCCACACGCCCCTGATGTAGCCAATCCTCTTGGAGTTTCCATTAGGCCCTGTAAAAAAGAGAACTGTAAACTCTTGGAAGACTGGCTACAAAGGGGTGTGTGCCTTATATGCAAAGGAGCACCTGCTACAAAAAAAGCCCTGGTTTTTGATACAGGAGCTAAACCTTCTAGTCAGAGGCTTGCTTGCTAGAAACGAAGCTAACAGTTGCAGAAAGTAACAGAATAGTCAAATTACGTTGGCAATTGCGGATCCTCCACCCCTCCCACCCTGGGCTTTTTTTGTAGCAGGAACTCCTTTGCATCTTAGGCCACGCCCCCCCGATGTAGCCAATCCTCCAAGAGCATACGGTAGGCCTGAAAGAAGCGCCCTGTAAGCTCTTGGAGGATTGGCTACATCAGGGGGCGTGGCCTAAGATGCAAAGGAGTTCCTGCTACAAAAATAGCCCCGCTCCCACCTTTTCACACAACATGTTGTATACCACCAAAAGATACCACCTTCCTTTCTTTTTGCGCCTTTGAGGCCCTTCACATCCCTCCATAGTGGGAGGGAGACTCCTCCTCCAGGCACCAGATCCCTGTCTCCTTGACAACTAGATAAGCGATATAGCTACAAAAACACCAGATCTAAACTACAAAGCAAAAGAGCACACCCCCCCTCCCCTTTATAGTATATAGGTGGCTATATAAACATGTGGCTGGAAGAATAATCCAGGGCAGGACACCATCCTGACACAGGAGGTGGTGGCAGGTACAAGCATGGATGACTTCAAGAGGGGGTTGGATAAACATTTGGAGCAGAGGTTATAGAATCACAGAGTTGGAAGGGACTTCAGGGTCATCTAGTTCAGCCCCCTGCACGATGCAGGAAACCCACCTCCCCCTAAATTCACAGGATCTTCATTGCTGTCAAATGGCCATCTAGCCTCTGTTTAAAAACCTCCAAGGAAGGAGAGCCCACCACCTCCTGAGGAAACTCACAAATACCTCCCCCTAAATTCACAGGATTCTCATTGCTGTCAAATGGCCATCTAGCCTCTGTTTAAAAACCTCCAAGGAAGGAGAGCCCACCACCTCCCGAGGAAGCCTGTTCCACTGAGGAAACTCACAAATACCTCCCCCTAAATTCACAGGATCTTCATTGCTGTCAGATGGCCATCTAGCCTCTGTTTAAAAACCTCCAAGGAAGGAGAGCCCACCACCTGCCGAGGAAGCCTGTTCCACTGAGGAAACTCACAAATCCCTCCCCCTAAATTCCCAGGATCTTCATTGCTGTCAAATGGCCATCTAGCCTCTATTTAAAAACCTCCAAGGAAGGAGAGCCCACCACCTCCCGAGGAAGCCTGTTCCACTGAGGAAACTCACAAATACCTCCCCCTAAATTCACAGGATCTTCATTGCTGTCAAATGGCCATCTAGCCTCTATTTAAAAACCTCCAAGGAAGGAGAGCCCACAACCTCCTGAGGAAGCCTGTTCCACTGAGGAAACTCACAAATACCTCCCCCTAAATTCACAGGATCTTCATTGCTGTCAAATGGCCATCTAGCCTTTGTTTAAAAACCTCCAAGGAAGGAGAGCCCACCACCTCCTGAGGAAGCCTGTTCCACTGAGGAACCGCTCTGACGGTCAGGAAGATCTTCCTGGAAGGTCCATCATCGGCTGTTAGCCACAGCATATTGTTGGAACTCTGTCTGGGGCAGTGATGCTTTTTATTCTTGGTGCTTGGGGGGCAACTGTGGGAGGGCTCCAAGTGTCCTTGTCCCACTGGTGGACCTCCTGATGGCATCTGGCTTTTTGGCCACTGTGTGACATAGAGTGTTGGACTGGATGAGCCATTGGCCTGATCCAACACGACTTCTCTTATGTTCTTATGTTCTGCACCCCTCCTCAATGACCCTCCTCCCAGTTTCCTCAGGAAATGTTTGTGGAAGTCTCAAATTTAAGTTAAGGGCCTTCATGTCCAATGCCCGGACCCATTCGTTATGACCTTCAGAGAAATGAGCCCATTTCACCAAATAGTACAGAACCCCAGGTTTTCTCCAGGGGAGATGATCTCTGCCAGCTGGAGATTGGTTGTCAAAGCAGGAGATCTCCAGTCCTCACCTGGAGGCTGTAGCAACCAAACAGAGTAACGTGAAAAGGTAGAGCAGGAGGAGAGAGCCACGCAGGCATTCACGGTAAATCGACCTCAAAACATTAGAAATTAAATTATTTATATAACAAACCATTCATAGAAAATACAGTGTATCACAAAGTGTAAAGAAAAGCTACTCCTGAAAAAAACAGTCCTATATTGATGTCCGACAGTTTGTTCCTTGAGAATGGAGTCGGGAAGTAGTGTGTAATGCCGTGAAAACAGAGTCCAATGCTCCAATTCTTCTCTGTTAGCCAACATCTGGATGGAATGCAACAAGGCAGTAAGACGCAACAGGGATGCGCTAAATGCCCTGTTTCATGCGAGGCTTCAACGAGCTTCGGCGATGACTAAAACCATTCATATTGGAGACCAACGCTCCTCCATTTGACAGACAATTGACGGGGAATTTGCTAAGCATTTGAGGTTGATTTAACGTGAATGCCTGTGTGGCTCTCTCCTCCTGCCCACCTGGAGGCTGGCAACCCTTAAATGGACCCAGGCCACCCAGCGGGCACCATGACGGAGTTGGGATTTGAAGCAGCGTCCTAGCCTGACACTCTAACTACAACAGTGCTCTGATACACCGTCCTAGTTACATACCTATAAAGCATCTGGTCAGAGACTGCTTATGATATATTCCACGGAGGGAACTGCTTGCTTTGAGTTGGCACGTTAATGACTTCCAAGCAGAGGTGGAATTCTAGCAGGAGCTCCTTTGCATACTAGGCCACACACCCCTGATGTAGCCAATCCTCCAAGAGCTTACAAAAAAGAACCTTGTAAGCTCTTGGAGGATTGGCTACATCAGGGGTGTGTGGCCTAATAGGCAAAGGAGCTCCTCCTAGAGTTCCACCCCTGCTTCGGTGCGGCTGGATCACAGCACATAGCAATTACCACAATATGATTCGTATTCAGCTTCTGGGGGGGGGGGGGGGGCGGGCAAGGAAAGTGCCTTCAAATGGCTGATTTATGGCCACCCCGTAGGGATTTCAAGGAAAGAGATGTTCAGAGGTGGTTTGCCATTGCCTGACTCCATGTCACGGTCTTGGTATTTCTTGGAGGTCTCCCATTCAAATACTAGCCAGGGCCGACCTTGCTTAGCTTTCAAGATCTGACGAGATCATGCTAACCTGGGCTGACCAGGTCTGGCCTATTTAACTCCCTTTGCTGTTGAGTTGCACAGTCGAGTCCGACTCTTTGTGACCCCATGGACCAAGTCACGCCAGGCCCTCTTGTCCTCCACCACCCTCCAAAGTCTGCTAAAATTCATGTTGATTATATCAGTAACACCGTCGAGCCGTTGCATCTTTTTTCGTCCCCTTCTTCTTTTGCCTTCTGTCTTTAACTCCCTAGTCTACTTTAAATAATTGCAAATTCCTTAAACGTTCTAAACTTCCTCGGTCTTTTAATGCGATTCTGATTCTGCACTGGCAGGGGAGGGGAAATGACAAGCTAGATCTGTTCCACATTAGTTTGTTTACGAAAGCAAGCCTTTAAAATCGGGGAGAAGGCTTCGGAACAATGAAAGAACGAGAGCGCGAGAAAGAGCCTTTTCTTGCATTTATGGAACCCTCGTTGCTACGGGGTTGGTGGCTTTTTTTTTCCCCCAGATCTCTCTTTGAAAGCTGTCATTGCTCTCGGTAGAAAAGCAAATGCATTTCCCTCCCCATTTTGTGTAAACTGTAATTTCCCACTGTTCTCGCCTCCGGTTCATAATAGAAGTCACAAAGAGAGAAACGCATCTTGGAACTCCAAAGCGCTATTGTCCGCTAGGCCCTGGGGAAGGGGTTGAATGGGGCATCTTGGCTTCTGAAAATACATTTTTCAGAAACCCTGTTGTTTGAGATGCCATTGTCAAATCAGTTTCAATTTCAGAGGGTCATGCCGGTATTTGTTCGAATCGGACGCAGATAGCAGCTGGCGGGGTAGCTGCAAAGCCACGGAAAGCAGAAACGACCAAGTCGGCAGGACGCCACTTTGCCGGGCTTTTCGGAGCTGTTGTCAAGCCACGGCAGTGATGAATACCAGCAATAATTTAATATTGCTCCATGCGCAGCAGTGTTAACAGCAATATTTCAAGTAATGCTATTAATATCATGATGCATTAGGAACCGCGTTGCTCTCAAAGACTGTAGGCCTCAGCAAATTAGAAATCCCAGAGCGAAGAGCACTTGGTGTGTTGTAGGCAGTACGGTTTTAGACCAGCTTGTGGCTTTCCCCCCCTGGCCCTCGAGGAATCGTGGGAGCTGTAGTTGGACAAGGTGCTGAGAATTCAATGTTACAGGTGTTTATGGTCTCCTGCACTCATAGAACCAGAGCTTTTTTTTGGTAGCAGGAACTCCTTTGCATATTAGGCCACACCCCCTTGAAGTAGCCAATCCTCCAAGAGCTTACAGGGCCTACTGTAAGCTCCAGGTGAATTGGCTACATCGGGGTGTGTGGCCTAATATGCCAAGGAGTTCCTGCTACAAAAAAAGCTCTGTGGAGAACTACTATTCCCAGAGTTCCCAGGAACAAGAGGAACTCACTGAGAAACTAGTTCCTTTTGGGTTAGGCTTCCCAAAACCCCCGCTCTGGCGGGGGACTTCTGGGTTCGCAGCCTCATCTCCCGCCCCCCAGAAATCGGAAAGCGGGGGTGGGGGGGGGAAGAACATACCTGTAGGCTTCATATTGTTGAGATCCTGAGCCGTTTGTAAAATGTGTGGCCCCTTTAAGGCTGGGCAGGAAGCAGGAAGGGCTTCGGAGAACAGCCCCTCCCTTTTTTTTCTTTCGTTTTCAGAGCCGGTAGAGTTCTGCAGAAGAAGATCTAGTAAGTATTTGTGTGTGTGAGAGGGAGGGGGTAGGGGATTTCCTGCTTTGGAGGCCCTCCCCCCCTTTAGAAAGCGGGGGGGGAGGGAAATGTCTACTGGGCACTCTATTATTCCCTATGGAGAATGATTCCCATAGGGAATAATAGGGAATTGATCCGTGGGTATTGGGGGCTCTGGGGGGGCTATTTTTGAGGTAGAAGCATCTAGTGCCTCTCCCCAAAATAACCCCCAAGTTTCAAAACGATTGGACCAGAGGGTCCAATTCTATGAGCCCCAAAAGATGGTGCCCCTATCCTTAATTATTTCCTATGGAAGAAAGGAATTGAAAAGCTGTGCCATCCCTTTAAATGTGATGGCCAGAACTCCTTTGGAGTTCAATTATGCTTGTCACATCCTTGTTCCTGGCTCCACCCCCAATGTCTCCTGGCTCCACCCCCAAAGTCTCCTGGCTCCGCCCCCAAAGTCCCCAGATTTTTCTTTAATTGGACTTGGCAACCCTATTTTGGGTAGCTGTGTTAGTCTGTAGTAGAGTGCCAGAAAGGCGTAGTGGTTAAAGTGCTGATATAGCATCTGGGAGCCAGCATGCAGTAGTACTTAAGTGTGGTGGACTCTAATTTGGAGAACCAGGTTTGATTTGGCACTCCTCCACATGAAGCGAGCAGGGTGACCTGGTGTCAGTTAAGTCAAAGTTCCCTCAGACCTCTCTCAGCCCCCCCCCCCCCCAATTAGTCTAGATCGCTGCCTAGTGGTTCATAATGCTAAAAGAGTTAGAAATTGAGTAAATTTGGTTAGAGCGCAGCATTGATTCGATGACAGATTTGGACAATCTGAGACAAAGAAAGTTGGTCTGAATCCATGCAGTGAACCACCATTTCCCCTGCACTTATCCCGCTGAAAGGCTTTTGGAGGGATTTTTTTAAAATCAATAATTATTATCGAGCTATTGTGTACTAACATTAAGGATCAATTGCCAAGTTGCAGAAATCCAGGCTTCCTTCCCCTCAAAATATGCCTCCAGCCCTTCTCATTGTAGAGTTATAAGAAGAAATGTGCTGACTGTACCTCAAGAACGTGCTGGTGGCACAACTGAGGAAACAGAAACCATGACTGCAGGGAAAGCCAGGTGCACTATTAGGGAGGCATACAGTGAAGCACCCCATTGAACAGCCACAGGCAAGTTGGCAGTCAAACCTATCGCTGAAAAATGTCCTCCCTATTCACAACTGGTGAGCAGGACATGTGCCAAAACTAATGGGTTCTTCAGTAGTTATTGTCTCTGAAGAGACAACAGATGTATCCTCGAAACACATAAAATTTGAAATTTTAACTAGGCTGGGGGGAGTTATCCTCGGGGCTTTTTTTTGTAGCAGGAACTCCTTTGCATATTAGGCCACACCCCCTGATGTAGCCAATCCTCCAAGAGCTTACAGGGCTCTTAGTACAGGGCTGACTGTAAATTCTTGGAGGATTGGCCTAATATGCAAAGGAGTTTCTGCTACAAAAAAAGCACCCTGGTTATCCTTATCTGGGACTAATTGAATTCAAGACGGCAGACAGTTTTCAATCAGGAAAATTGGATGCAGGAGGGGAGGAGAGATTGAAGACCTCTAGTTGAATGTCACAATTCTGTCCTGTCTCTTCCCTCCCCTTCTCCTCCCCTTCCTCCTCAGTAACTGCATTTTAACGCTCAAACACTTCAGGGGATAGGCATTTGAAATTTCGTCATAACTTGTAGGTTGGCCCTAATTTAATGGTGGAAAGTGCTTCCAGTCACAGCTGATTTATGGCAACCCCACAGGGTTTTTCAATGCTAGGGACATTCAGAGGTGGTTGCCTGCCTCTGCATAACAACCCTGAACTTCCTTGGTGGTCTCCTATCCAAGTCTTAACCGGGGTCGATTCTGCCTGGCTTCCAAGATCTGATGAAATCACAGTTTGATGTAGTGGTTAAATGTGCGGACTCTTATTCGGGAGAACCGAGTTTGACTCCCCACTCCTCCACCTGCACCTGCTGGAATGGCCTTGGGTTAGCCATAGCTATTGCAGGAGTTGTTCCTTGAAAGGGAAGCTGCTGTGAGAGCCCTCTTCACTCCACCCACCTCACAGAGTCTCTATTGTGGGGGGAGAAGATATAGGAGGTTGTAAGCTGCTCGGAGTCTCTGATTCAGAGAGAAGAGCAGGGTATAAATCTGTAATTCTTCTTCTTTTTCTCTGTATGTGAACATAAGAGAAGCCATGTTGGATCAGGCCAATAGCCATCAGGAAGTCCATCAGTAGGGCCAGGACACTAGAAACCTTCCCACTGTTGCCTCCCCGCGCCTCCCCACCCCCCGGCAAGCAACTAGGGTTGCCAAGTCCAATTCAAGAAATATCTGGGGACTTTGGGGGTGGAGCCAGGAGACATTGGGGGTGGAGCCAAGATCAAGGCTGTGACAAGCCTAATTGAACTCCAAAGGGAGTTCTGGCCATCACATTTAAAGGGACGGCACACCTTTTCAATTCCTTCTTTCCATAGGAAATAATGGATAGGGGCACCTTCTTTTGGGGCTCATAGAATTGGTCCCCCTGGTCCAATCTTTTTGAAACTTAGGGGGTATTTTGGGGAGAGGCACTAGATGCTGAAAAATTTGGTGCCTCTACCCCAAAAGACAGCCCCCCCCCCAGAGCCCCAGGGATCAATTCTCCATGATTTTCTATGGGAGTAAATCTCCATAGGGAATAATAGAGTTCCCAGCAGACATTTCCCTCCCCTCCCCCCGCTTTCTGACGACCCTGAAGCAGGGGGAGGGCCTCCAAACCGGGGGATCCCCTGCCCCCACCTGGGGATTGGCAACCCTACAAGCAACTGTATGTGTGTGTGAGAGAGAGGGTGCATAAACACTATGCATTTTGCAGCTGGAGTTTTGCTATCTTTGCGCAGTAAAAAAAAATCCACTTGCAAAATGAATTATTTAGTGTAGTGTGAATACACCCTCTTTGTTAAGTTGCTTCCAGATGTGTCAACCCTGCCAACAAATGACCTCCAAAAAATGATATTGTTAACAATTTCGCCAGGCCTCAGATTCAGCAGGAGCTCACAGGTCGGGTTGCCAAGTCCAATTCAAGAAATATCTGGAGACTTTGGGAGTGGAACCAGGAGACTTTGGGGGTGGAGCCAAGAGACATTGGGGGGCGGGGCCAGAAACAAGGGTGTGACAAGCATAATTGAACTCCAAGGGGAGTTCTGGCCATCACATTTAAAGGGACAGCACGCCTTTTTAAATGTCTTCCGTCCATAGGAAATAATGAAGGATAGGGGCACCTTCTTTTGGGGCTCATAGAATTGGACCCCCTGGTCTAATCGTTTTGAAACTTGGGGAGTACTTTGGGGAGAGGCACTAGATCCTATACTGAAAATTTGGTGCCTCTACCTCAAAAAAACAGCTCCCTCAGAGCCCCTGAAACCTCCAGATCAATTCCCCATTATACCCTATGAGAACCGATCGCATAGGGAATAACGAAGCGCTCAGCAGACGTTTCCCTCCCCCCACCCCGTTTCTGGTGACTCTGAAGCGAGGGATTGGCCTCTCTACTCACCAGTTGCTGCCAACTTCTTCAAAGTAACACAGACACCCCATCCCAAGAGGAAGTCTTTCAATCTGAGACTGAAGCCTCCGGAGGTGGAAAGGCACATGGTCCTCTGGAGGTGGGGCTTCCCCCCGCCGGCCAGCTGACTGGGGGCAGGAAGGAGCCTGGGAAAGCGTAAGAACCCCCGCTGGGACCTGAGGATTGGCAAGCCTACTCACATTAGCAGAGCTCCTGAACCTTTCTGAGGGTTCCCCCTCCTCCTCCTCCCCACCTACCTTGTCCATTGCATAGTAGGTGCAGCCGCATAACTATTGTTTAATGGGCTCTACGCATTGATGAGTCGAAGCATAAGTGAAAGCAAGCTCTTTATTAAGTACAGCATAGTAGGTAGCTGCACTAACAAGACTGAGAGTGGACGGGGCCAAACAGGCCGACGGGGCGAAACTGATATACATCTCTGGGTTCCTGCGCAAGCACATTATTGGGTCATTCAAACCAGTGGGGGCTTGTGATTGGTCCAGGGCGGCAGAGATTTGGATCCTGCAGCCCATTGTTCCCAAGTCCCCAAGCTCAGTCCGTATGGCTCCAATGAGCCAGACAGGAACACCCAAAGTCTTCACTTGAATCCACATACATAGCAATAACAATCCCTGGATTAGGAGAGCGGGCAGCCAGCCAGCCACCAGGGGTTTTGCCACACCCCCAGCAGCCCTCACTAACCCCTGGAGAAGGCCACGCCACTCTTTCTCCACTTCTGATGCGATTTTGGGTGCTGGGTGGCTTGCTGGCCTTTTGACTGGGCGGGGCGGGGCGTACAGCCTGACTGGATCTCTACCCAGCCCAAGCAGGCCTCACTCTCCTGGGGAGCTCCTTTCTTGCATCAGGTTGCTTTTGGCTGGGGGAGGGGGGCCAGCATAGGATAATGAGTTAGGCTAATGAGCTCCACCACCTATTTTTCTACAAAATGACCCCTGACCTCTTGCAAATGGAGGGCCGTGGCTTCCTTGATGGAGTCAATCCCCATCTCCTTTTGGGTTCTCTCTTTGCTTGCTGCCTTCAGCTTTTCATGGAGTTATTGTCTTTCCAATGACTTTTGTCTTCTCATAATGTGACCAAAGTACAATAGCCTCCATTTAATGATTTTAACATCTTGGGAGAGTTCAGGCTTGATTTGTTCAAGAACCCACTTATTTGTCTTTTGGGTACTCCACGGCAGGGCTTTTTTTTTTTGTAGCAGGAACTCCTTTGCATATTAGGTCACCCCCTGCTAACATAGCCAATCTCCCTGGAGCTTACAGTAGGCCTTGGACTAAGAGCCCTATAAGCTCTTGGAGGATGGGCTACATCAGGATGAGCCCGCCTCAGTGGGGTAGTGCGGGATATAAATCAAATAAAATGAAATGAAAATGAAATGAAATCAGGGGTGTGTGGCCTAATAGGCAAAGGAGTTCCTGCTATAAAAAAAGCCCTGCTCACGTTATCCGTAAAACTCTCCTCGGACACATTTCAAAGGAATTGACTTTCTTCCTACCAGCTTTCTTCATTGTCCAACTTTTACACCTGTACATAGTAATGGGAAACACCATGGCAGAAATTATCTTGATCTCAGTCACAAGTAGCACATCCTTACACTTAAGAAACTTTCCCAGCGCCTTCAAGGCTGCCCGTCCCAATCTCTGCCTCCTCCCTATTTCTTGTTTGCAGTCTCCCTTTTGGTTGGTTATGGAGCCAAGGAACAGAAAACCTCAAAACCCTTTCTCTTTCTTTGTCGCCAGCAAGGCTTTTTCTGTAGAAAAAGCCCAGCAGGAACTCATTTGCATATTAGGCCACACCCCCTGACATCACCATTGTTTCGCACAGGGCTTTTTTGTAGAAAAAGACCAAGCAGCCAAAAATAGTCAGGGCAGATGAGATTTCTGCCAATTAAGGTGTAATATATACTTCTCTATTCGCATATATCTGTTTTGAGGTTGTGTATAACTTGTTTGATAACGAGTTTTACCGGGTTCTCTATCTCCATTTATGTTTGTAGAGGTTGTGATATGTTAAATGTATTTGTTTGTTGTTTGTAACAAATAAATAAAAGGTAAAGATTGGGGGGAAAGGAAAAGACCAAGCAGGAACTCATTTGCATGTTAGGCCACACCCCCTGACATCACCATGGTTTCACACATGGTTTTTTTCCTTCAAAAAAGCCACACCGGAACTCATTTGCATATTAGGCCACACACCCTGACAGCACTATTGTTTCACCCAGGGCTTTTTTGTAGAAAAAGCCCAGCAAGAGCTCATTTGCATATTATGCCACACCCCCTGAGACCAAACCAGCCAGAACTCCGTTCCTGTGCATTCCTGCTCAGAAAAAGAGCCCTGCTCGCCATCCTTAAAACTGCACAACTCCCCAGCGGTTATTTCCCCCCCTCCCCTCTTCTTGATGTTCAGCTGTGATCCTATGTTGACGCTTTTGGCTTTAACCTTCAGTGGGAGTCAAGATCAGGCAAGCCTGAGCCAACCTAATGTTGATCCCCCAAATGGGGACGCAGACCATGGAAGTAAAGACCAGCCCTCCGGCCCAGCCGTTCCCAGACTTTCTGCCTTCAGGGGACTCGATTCCACCTCGCTTCAATTCCCCGTTGCTGCTTGTTTTTTTGACAAGCTGCCGCATTTGCCCTCGGCAAGGGAAATAAACACTGGAAGGTCGGCCAGCCGGGGGTGTCTGGAAGGGGCCGCCCCTCCGCCCTGCGCTCGCAAATGCCGCATCCGAACTTCATAATCACGGCATTTAATTAAACAACAGAGGCAAGGGCCTATGCATTAGTAATGAAGCCCAGCGCTGCGGCGTGTCATGCTAAATACAGTTTTAAATTAATAATGGAGCGCCGCAGCATCCGCAAGAGGTGGGAATCTTATTAACAGCTTAATAAAGTCCTTTATTTGCTAAAATTCCGGCATCCAGGGAATGGAGGATTTGGGGGGGGGCGGTGAAGGAGGAGTGTTTGCCAACAAAAAGTGGTTGGTGGGACATGTTCATCAGATGCTTTGAAATTCCATTTTCTTTAGCAAAGATTTCCCCCACACACAAACACGCAAGCTCCATATCATCGGTGCTTCTCCAAAGAAGTGGATAGCATCTGTTATCCATCCCCAGACCAAGGGAGGCCAGATCATGCTCTACGCGGGCAACACCTTCTCTGTGGCCGCCCGTAATTTATGGAACGCACTCCCAGAGGCCATGAGAGCCCTGTGGGATCTCTCCCAATTCCGCAGGGCCTGTAAAACCGACCTTTTCCGGCAGGCCTACAGTAACTAATGCGGGAGGAGCTGCCACTATTATGTCGCTGAATACTACCATCTATCTATCTATAAGACACCTAATAGAGCAATACAGAGAATTAAGAACTAAAATGAAGCTGGACCGCCTATGTAAGAAATGTTATACCACCATTTTGAAGTTTTAAACTATAAATCATTTATATGTGTTTGATTTTATAATCATAAGGTATTGTTATTGTTGTATTATGACTGTGAGCCGCCCAGAGTCCGTATGTGGAGTGTGTGGCATGCAAGTTGAAAGAAAGAAAGAAAGAAAGAAAGAAAGAAAGAAAGAAAGAAAGAAAGAAAGAAAGAAAGAAAGAAAGAAAGAAAGAAAGAAAGAAAGAAAGAAAGAAAGAAAGAAAGAAAGAAAGAAAGAAAGAAAGAAAGACTTTCCAGCAGGGACTGTGTCTTCTATTCCTGATCGCCTTTCTCCCCAGTAGAGACTCAAAGCAGCTAGCGTCATTCTCCTCTCCTGCATTTTGTCCTCACAATAGCCCTTTGAGGTAGGCTAAGCTGGGAGTGTGTCACTGGCCCAGGTAGGGTTGCCAGGCTCCAGGTGGTGGCTGGAGATTTCCCTGGTGGCCTACTTGGCATTGTGCCCCACTGAAGTTCCTCTGCTCCCCAAATCCCCCCCTAGACTCCACCCTTCAGAATCTCCATGAATTTCCCTACCCAGAGCTGACCACCCTATCACCCCGCAAACAGGGTAGGGATTTGAATCTGGGTCTTCCAGGTCCTAGTGAGACACTTGTAACCTCTGTAACACTGGCTTTCCAAATACTACTACACAGGGGTGGAATTCTAGCAGGAGCTCCTTTGCATATTAGGCCACACACCCCTGATGTAGCCAATCCTCCAAGAGCTTACAAAAAAGAGCCTTGTACACTCTCGGAGGATTGGCTACATGAGGGGTGTGTGGCCTAATATGCAAAGGAGCTCCTGCTAGAATTCCACCCCTGCTACTACATTGGTCCACACATGCAAAATACTACTATATACTGCTGTTTTGCTGCTCTAAGTAAGCCCCAGCTATGTAGCTTCTACACAGGGGTGTCAAACTCATTTGTTATGAGGGCCAGATCTGACATAAATGAGACCTTGTCGGGCCGGGCCACATGTGCTATAAAATGTAATGCCAGGTAGCAGAGATATAAACTTTATAAAGGACACAGACACAATTAAAGATTTTTTTAAAAAAAAAACAACCCTTAAAATAAAACATTAGCACTCGGTCTTAAAGGCGCTTTCTTTGTATCTTTCCTGTGAGATCCAGTGAACTGGGCAAAGGAAGCTCTGGCTCTTTCCTCAGGGGACCAGAGGGGAGAGGAGCGTCAGCCAACAGAAGGAAAAGAGGCTTGGCTCAGTAGCACTGCTGTGTGATTGAGAGAGCCTGGCAAAGCAAGCTCTGCCTCCCCAAGGGAGGAGCCTCAGCCAATGGAGAAAACAGAGCCTTTGCTCTGTAGCTCCTGTGTGATTGAGCGAGCCTAGCAAGGCAAGCTGTGATGCAGAAGGAAGCAAGAGAGAGGGAGAAGGAAGCAGACGACAGCCAGTTGCTCAGGGGCTTGATAGGAGCCTTCCGGGGGCCTGATTTGGCCCCCAGGCCACATGTTTGACACGCCTGCTTTAATGTGTCACGTTTAACCATTTATACTTTGCTTCAGGTTTGTTTCAGCTCTGCTTGTTTTCAGTAGAAAAGAGCAAGAGTCCAGACTAACAAAATTTGTGGAAGGGGAGGCGCTTTTGTGAGTCACTGCTCACCTCTTCAGATACGGCTGTGAGCAGTGACTCAGGAAAGCTCACCCCCTGCCACAAATGTTGAGTCCAGTGGCACCTTTAAGAGCAACAAAGTTTAATTCTGGGTATATGCTTTCTGGATAATTTAATTCTGGGTATATCAGGTTATGCTAGATATGCAAAGGAGTTCCTACTACCATAAAAAAAAGCCCTGCTTAGGGATTTCAAAAGTACAATTCATCTCCAGGGTGTTAGAGAACAGATGAAACATTACAATCGCCCAGGGCTTTTTTGTAGCAGGAACTCCTTTGAATATTAGGCCACACACCCCTGATGTAGCCAATCCTCCAAGAGCTTATAGGGCTCTTAGTACAGGGACTTCTGCAAACTTCTGTAAACCTGGTCTGACCCTGTGTAATTCCAATCCGCACCTGCTAAACCAGCAGCAATGAGGCTTCCGGGTTACGTCGCCTTGAGCTCGGGGGTGTCCGCAGATCATCCTCCTGCGGCACCTTTGAATCAGGCAGCTGGAGGGGGGCCACAGATGTGGCTCCCCCGTAGGAAGACCCTGGAGGGGTTTTCCTTCAGCATGGGACTTTTGCGGGAAGTTAGGGGCACAGCAGCGGCTGCTCCCGTCCTCCTTGCATGTCCCGAGGCTCCGCCGCCATGATAGCTGATGCAGCAGAAAAAGGTGATTGCCCGACTGCTTTCTTTCGCTCCTTTCAATAAGCTTTTGATGTATCGCTTCTCTACCCCAAGCATGGCAATTCTACTTGGCAAGTAAGTGTGCTTTCAATACCACTGGCTAATGGGTCGTTGTACATAACAACAAGCGGGCAGCTCAAAGGAAGTGAAAGAGGTCGACTACACGCCTACTTTTCCTGTGAATGAGGCCTCAAAAAATTAAAGAGCAACTTTAAGTATCGGTAACAATTTGAATTGGACTGAATACACGACCCGGATTATAATTGGATATATGTTAAAGAGACTGTTATTTGGCTGCAATATGGTCTGAACATAAACGAGATATATTTTAGAGAGATTTGTCCCAGTCGTCCGACTGCAACTGAAATGATAACATTTAAAATCACAGCTGGAGGAGATTTGGAATGACGGACTAACTGGATCTTTAAATTACTTTTCAACTTGGATTAAGAGACTGTTTTCTGTCAGAGAAAAATGGCACTGCCAAGCGAAATGTTTTACAAAAAAGATATACTATGGAGTATTACTTCTCTGAAACAGGATCTTGGTTTATTTTGATTAGAAAGCGAATGGGAGCTTTTATGCTGAAAGCTAACGAAATCTCAAATCTATATGAGCAGAGTGCTAAAAAGATTCTGGTGATGTCTGTGGAATTAAAAGGGGAAAGTGATCCGCTGCGAAATGAACAAAAGAAAACCAAGATGGAACCTTATGGCGCAGTTAAAAAACAAGACCGGAAATCAAGATTGAGTGAAGTTCTGCTGAGAGGAACAAATGGCGTAGAACTCTTTCCTCCATTACTGAGAGCGATGACTGCATTGAGAAGAGTGAAGGTGCACCTCAGCCAACAAATCAAGATGTGGAAATTTTTCAGGAAGAAGGATTTTTGAACTCTCTCTTTCTTTGTGGATAGTTGGATATGGAACTCTTAATAAGAACTGACATGCGATTTTAAAAGGCAAAGTGTGATGTCTGGGTTATATTAAGTTGTTTTTTCTGAAGTGATATGGATATAAAAGCTAAAGGAATGAAAAGTTTTTAAATTTTAAGAAGACAGATCATGTAATTAACTTGCAAGTTAGCAGACTTTGCGGGTAGTTGGATATGGAACTCACAGTAAGAATTTATATATGATTTTAAAAAGCTAGGTGGGATTTCTGGGCTATATACTTAAGAACGTAGATAACATAATTACTTTTCAATTTGGTTTGCATTTAATAGATAAAGATATTTGTTTCTTACGCTCCCTGCAATGAAGATATTGTCAAACTAATAAGCGAGTTTGCATTTTTAATATGGTTGAGTTAAGTAGTAAAAATCAAGATGTTAAAACTTTCCTGGGAAGAAGGGTTTCTGAGTTGTGGTTTCCTCTGCGGGTAATAAAATATGGAATTGTTAATGAGAACTGATATGTGATTTTAAAAGGTCAAGGGAGATTCTAAGGATGGAAAGGTTTTGTTAAAATGTTAGATAAATATACAGTTAATTTGGATCAATGGCTAAGAGGGCAGACAATACAATTGTTTTTTCTCCGGCAGATCTGCCCTTGGTATGTTTGTTTGGAGAAATTGTTCATACTGAGACAGATAAATTATCATAGTTTATTTTTAGCCTGTTAAGGATAAGGATATGGGTTCCATGTGTTTATTCTAGGATGATATTATTAAATTAACAAGTCTGTTTGTGCCTTCACGATATTTCATATGTTTACTCTAACGTTGATATTGCAAAATTAACAAGTTAGTCTGTGCTTCCAATATGGGTTAGTTTAGCCAACCAGCTTTCTGTTGAGACTGCTCTGGGTTTTTATAGTTTTATGTGTTGAAGAAGAATTGTTTAGACTTATATTTTAAGAAATAGTTTAGTAAAAAAGATATAATGAAAGATGAAGATGGTAAAATATATGGGGAGAATTTTATACTTGCGGGTAAAAAGTATTGGGTATTTCATCTGGAGGTAGAACTGGAACTGATATATTTGTATTTTTCTTTGTTTCTGTCTTTCCCATTTTGTATCTACCCTTCCCCCTCTATACTGTATCTATGCTCATGCTTCTTTTCTTTGTAGTTAAAATCATTAAAAATTACATCAGTGCTGTAGTTAACCAGCAGCAATGCAATACCTGCATTGATCAGTAGAGGGCTCTACCGTGGCATCTCTTTCCCTTCCATGAAGTACCAGGCACACTTTAAAACAGAGCTTTTGTTGTAGAAAAGGCCCAGCAGGAACTCATTTGCATATTAGATCACTCACTGCTTCAGAAGATTGATTCTGGTGGGTAGTAGTGGGGGGTCTGAAAAAAGCAGAACAAGACCAACAAAGTTTTATTGTGGATATAGGTTGTTGTGTGCATACACAATTCTTGTTTGTGCTTGCACACGAAAGCTTATACCCAGAATAAAACTTTGTTGGTCTTGACAGCCAGTTTAGTATAGTGGTTAAGTGTGCGGACTCTTGTCTGGGAGAACTGGGTTTGATTCCCCACTCCTCCACCTGCAGCTGCTGGAATGGCCTTGGGTCAGCCATAGCTCTCGTAGGAGTTATCCTTGAAAGGGAAGCTTCTGGGAGAGCTCTCTCAGCCCCACTTAACTCACAGAGATAGAATGACTCTTCAGTTCTTCAGATAAGGTGTCAGGAGAAATCTTCTGCACTGCTGGTATGATGTTCATGGTCTCCCTTTTGTACAGAAACCAAGACCAACAATTCAGATATAGTTATATATAGACATATATATGTGTGTGTGTGTGTTGTTGTTGTTGTTGTTGTTCAGTTGCACAGTCGAGTCCAACTCTTTGCGACCCCACAGACAAAGTCACGCCAGGCCCCCCTGTCTTCCACCATCCTCCGAAGTCTGCTCAAATTCGTGTTTGTTACATCAGTAATACTGTTCAGCCATCTCATCTTTTGCCATCCCATTCTTCTTTTGCCTTCTGTCTTTCATATATGTGTGTGTGTGTGTGTGTTTGAAACGTTAGCTTCCATTTCCACGTATCTGGAGAAGTGTCCGTGTACATGAAAGCTCATACCTTGAATAAACTTTTGTCAGTCTTAAAGATGCCACTGGACTCAAAATCTATTTGGGAATCTTTTCTTCTTTCTGGAATTGCAGAACACAATATGTGGTCATAAATGTTACAATACTGCCATCTAGTGGGCACAAAGGAAGAAGAGATTGGATTTATCCCCCACCCTTCACTCGTAGTCTCAGAGTGGCTTACAATCTCCCTTCCCTTCCCCTCCCCACAACAGACTCCCTGTGAGGTAGGTGGGGCTGAGGGAGCTCAGAGAGAACATATATGAACATATGAAGCTGCCTTATACTGAATCAGACCCTCTTTGGTCCATCAAAGTCAGTATTGTCTACTCAGACTGGCAGCAGCTCTCCAGGGTCTCAAGCTGAGGTTTTTCATGCCTACTTGCCTGGACCCTTTTTAGTTGGAGATGCCGGGGATTGAACCTGGGACCTTCTGCTTACCAAGCAGATGCTCTACCACTGAGCCACCGTGCGCTGCTCTTGAGAAAGCAGCTCTTCCAAGAACTGTGACTGAACTGATGTCACTCAGAAGGTGCATGTGGAGGAGTGAGGAACCAAACCCGGTTCTCCAGATTAGAGTCTGTACTCTTAATCACTACACCAAACTGGCTCATCAGAGGAGATGGTGGTGGTGGTGGTTTGATTTATCCCCTGCCCTTCACTCAGAGTCTCAGAGTGGCTCACAATTTCCTTCCCTTCCTCTCCCCACAACAGACACCCTGTGAGGCAGGTATGGGCACACTGGGGGTGACCATCATCTTTTGGACTTTGTTTGGGAGCTTCTAGAGTCATCTGGCTGGCCTCTGTATCGAGATGTCGGGCCACAGTGATGTGCTCTTGTCACAACTCAGGGGGGTATTAGCAATTGCTGCCACCACTCTGGGTTAAGGGTCTCCCTTGAGAAGGCCCAAAGTACCTTCCCAAGCCCTTCTAGGCCTCCCTTAGGTAGGCCAAATAATGGGCGTGAGGACCAGGCAGAGTAAACAACAACAAAAAGGTTTATTTCAGTGCAATAACAAGATGCATAAAACAGTGCATAATAACAAGGTGCATAAAACAGTAAAAGGGTGAAGGGAAAATAAACAACTGCCTTGGTCCCTAAGCTAATACTAACACTTATCTCCTTGGGTAAGGGCCTTTTCCCTGCTTCCAGCTCTCCAGGCCATAGCCTGCCTCCAGCTAAGCCTTCCAGGGAAAGAACACTCACTTCTTGGGCTTGGCCTTTATATATTCTCTTCCCAGGCTCCACCCCTCTCTGGGCCTGTTTCCCTCCAAACCCTTGCTACCCATTCAGAGGAGATCCTGGGAGATGTAGGCTTTTTCCAGTACTCCTAAGCAGGCTTCCCTGGGGCCTGCAGGCCTCGCTAGACCCAGGATCATGACATACCCCTATTAAACAACACAGGTAGGAGGGGGGGCCTGCAAGATTCACAGCGGGAGGAGAGTCCCATTCCCCTCCCTTGCCAATATTTGTTGTTCAGTCGCACAGTCGAGTCCGACTCTTTGCAACCCCATGGAAAAAGTCACACCAGGCCCTCCTGTCTTCCACCATCCTCCAAAGTCTGCTCAAATTCGTGTTTGTTACATCAGTAACACTGTCCAGCCATCTCATCTTTTGCCGTCCCCTTCTTCTTTTGCCTTCTGTCTTTCCCAGCATCAGGGTCTTCTCCAGGGAGTGCTCCCTTCTCATTTGGTGGCCAAAGTATTTGAGCTCAGCTTCAGCATCTGACTTTCCAGGGAAAAGTCTGGGTTGATTTCCCTTAGGACTGACTGATTTGATCTTCTTGCAGTCCAAGGGACTCTCAAGATTCTTCTCCAGCACCACAGCTCGAAAGCATCTATTTTTCTGCGCTCGGCCTTCCTTATGGTCCAGCTCTCACAGCCATGCATTATTACTGGGAAAATCATCGCTTTGACTATACGGACTTTTGTTGGTAGGCTGATGTCTCTACTTTTTATTATACTGCCCAGATTCGGCATAGTTGTCCTCCCAAGGAACAAATGTCTTTTAATTTCATGGCTACAGTCACCATCTGCAGTGATCTTGGATCCCAGAAATGTGAAGTCTGTCACTACTTCCATGTCTTCCCCTTCTCTTTGCCAAGGTGTGATGGGGCCAGATGCCATGATCTTAGGTTTTTTGATGTTGAGTTTCAAGCCTACTTTTGTGCTCTCCTCTTTCACCCTCAACAAGAGGTTCTTTAGGTCCGCGTCACTTTCTGACATTAGAGTAGTGTCATCTGCATATCTGAGGTTGTTGATGTTTTTCCTGGCAATCTTAATTCCGGCTTGTGCTTCATCCAGGCCAGCAAACCGCATGATGTACTCTGCATATAAATTAAATAAGAAGGGTGACAATAAGCATCCTTGTCGAACTCCTTTTCCTATTCTAAACCAATCAGTTGCTTCTTGACCCTTATACAGGTTTCTCAGGAGACATGTGAGGTGGTCTGGTACTCCCATCTCTTTAAGGACTTGCCACAGTTTGTTGTGATCCACACAATCAAAGGCTTTAGCATTGTCAATGAAGCAGAAATAGATGTTTTTCTGATACTCCTGTGCTTTCTCCATAATCCATCGAATGTTGGCGATTTGATCTCTAGTTCCTCTACCTCTCCGAAACCCAGCCTGAACTTCTGATAGTTCCCGATCTACATACTGCTGAAGCCTAGCTTCTAGGATCTTTAACATGACCTTGCTGGCTTGTGAAATGAGTGCAATGGTGCGATAGTTTGAACATTCCTTGGCATTACCCTTCTTTGGGAATGGAATATAAACTGATCTTTTTCAATCCCTTGACCACTGTTGTGTTTTCCAGATTTGTTGACATAATGTGTGCATAACTTTAACAGCATCATCTTTTAGGACTTTGAAAAGCTCAATTGGGATACCATCATCTCCGCTCACTTTGTTGTTAGTAATGCTTTCTAAGGCCCATTTGACTTCACACTCCAGAATGTTTGGCTCAAGGTCAGCGATTTCACTGTCTTGGTTGTCCGGGACATTGAGATCCTTCTTGTATAAATCTTCTGTGTATTCTTGCCACCTCTTCCTGATCTCTTGTGCTTCTGTTAGGTCCCTACCATTTTTGTCCTTTATCATGGCCATTTTTGCACAAAACATTCCCTTGATTTCTCTAATTTTCTTGAAGAGATCTCTTGTCCTTCCCAATCTATTATTTTCCTTTATTGCTTTGCATTGTTCCTTCAGGAAGGTCTCTTTATCTCTCCTTGCTGTTCTCTGGAAATCTGCATTCAGTTGGGTGAATCTTTCCTTTTCACCATTGCCTTTCGCTTTCCTTCTTTCCTCAGCTATTTGTAAAGCCTCATCAGACAGCCACTTTGCTTTTCTTTTTCTTGCATTTCTTTTTCTTTGGGATGGTGCTGGTTGCTACCTTCTGTACAATTGCATGAACCTCCATCCATAGTTCTTCAGGCGCTCTGTCTATCAGCTCTAGTCCCTTAAATCTATTCTTCACCTCCACTGTGTATTTATAAGGGATCTGATCAAGGTCAAACCTGAATGGCCTAATGGCTTCCCCAGTTTTCTTCAAGTTTAAGCCTGAATTTTGCAATGAGTAGCTCATGATCTGAGCCGTGGTCAGCTCCAGGTCTTGTTTTTGCTGACTGTAAGGAGCTTCTCTATCTTTGACTGCAGAGTATATAATCAATCTGATTTCTGTGTTGCCCAATTGCCAATATAGGTGGGGGCAATTGTAATGTTTCTGCCGCTCTCTAACACCTTGGAGACGAATCATACTTTTGAAACCCCTACGTAGTAATGTTATTTCAAGTAGTAATATGCCAGCTAATGGGATAAATGAATCGCAACAATCATATCCAGAGCAGTGTTCCCTCTGAGCTGAGTTAGCGTGAGCTAGCTCACAGATTTTTAGCCTCCAGCTCACACGTTTTTGTCTTAGCTCAGGAAGGATGGCCCCAGAGCACACCAATTTATGCAGCAGCTCACAACTTTAATGCCAGTAGCTCACAAAGTAGAACTTTTGCTCACAGGACTCTGCAGCTTAGAGGGAACATTGATCCAGGAGGTACCTAATTTAAACCCATTATTGTGAGTCCTCTCTTCTACTGCCAACAGGAATTGCTCCCTGCCCTCCTCTAAGGGACAGCCCTTCAGATATTTCAAGAGAGCAATCCTGTCCCCCCTCAACCGCCTCTTCTCCAGACTGAACCTTCCCAGGTCCCTCAGCCTTTCCTCCTAGGGCTTGGTCTCCGGGCCCCTGATCATCCTCGCCGCTCTCCTCTGCGCCTGCTCCTTTCTGTCCACATCCTTTCTGTCCAATTCCTTCTACACTAGTTTGGTGTAGTGGTGAAGTGCACGGACTCTTATCTGGGAGAACCGGGTTTGATTCCCCACTCCTCCACTTGCACCTGCTGGAATGGCCTTGGGTCAGCCATAGCTCGCATAGGAGTTGTCCTTGAAAGGGCAGTTTCTGGGAGAGCTCTCTCAGGGGAAGGTAAAGGAGATTGTGACCGCTCTGAGACTCTGAGATCCAGAGTACAGGGCAAGATATAAATCCAGTATCTTCTTCTTGAAATGAGGCCTCCAGGGCTGCACACAATACTCTAGGTGTGGCCTGACCAACACAGTGTACGGCGGAACGATGAGATCTTGTGATTTGGATGTTATGCTTCTACTGATAGGAGAGCCAGTTTGGTGTAGTGGTTAAGTGTGTGGACTCTTATCTGGGAGAACCGGGTTTGATTCCCCACTCCTCCACTTGCACCTGCTAGCATGGCCTTGGGTCAGCCATAGCTCTGGCAGAGGTTGTCCTTGAAAGGGCAGCTGCTGTGAGAGCCCTCTCCAGCCCCACCCACCTCACAGGGTGTTTGTTGTGGGGGAGGAAGGTAAAGGAGATTGTGAGCCGCTCTGAGACTCTTCGGAGTGGAGGGCGGGATATAAATCCAATATCTTCTTCTTCTTCTGATACACACCAGGGTTGTTGTGAGGACAGAATGGAGCAGAGGAAAATGCCGCTTAAAGACTGCCAGGGAGAGGGACCTCCCCACCACCCTGGGTAGCTCATTCCCCTTGGACAACTCTTAACGTAAAAAACATTTCCCCTCATATCCAGCCGGTACCTTCTTGCCCTTCATTGAAATCTATTCTTGCAAGTCTCTCCTCTGCTGCCACCACGAACAGCTCCCAGCCCGCCTCAAAGGGCCAACCTTTCCAGAGAGGTATCCTGTCCCCCCCTCGCCCTCCCCTTCTCCAGATTGAATCTTCCCGAGTCCCTCAGCCTTTCCTCCTAGGGCTCTGTCTACGGGCCCCTAAGCATCCTCCTTGCTCCCCTCCACACCATTCTGTCCACATCCTTCTTGAAGTGAGGCCTCCAAAACTGCAAATCAAGTTGTCCTCTTCTGCGGAAAAGGTGAGGTGACAGTCAGAGGCACTGTTAAGGTCTGATTCATGGTGCCAGATCTGGCAGTACAGGGGTGTCAAACATGTGGCCCAAGGGCTAAACCAGGTCCCTGGAGGGCTCCTATTAGGCCCCCAAGCATCTGCTTCCTTCTCCCTCTCTCTTGCTTCCTTTTGCATCTCAGCATGCCTTGCAAGGCTTGCTCAGCTGCACAGGCGCTATGGAGCAAAACCTTTATTTTCTCCATTGGCTGAGGCTCCTCCCTTGGGGAGGAAGGGGGGAGGGGTAGCTTGCTTTGCCAGGCTCTTTCAATTGCACAGCAGAGCTACTGAGCCAAGCCTCTCTTTCTTCTATTGGCTGAGGCTCCTCCCCCTCCTGGTCCCCTGGGGAGGGAGGGAAAGAGCCAGAGCTTCCTTTGCCCAGTTCCCTGGATTCCATGGAGATACAAAGAAAGCACCTTTAAGATGAATGAGTGCGAATGTTTTAAGCAGGAGTCATTTTGTAGAAAAATAGGTGGTGGAGCTCATCCAGGGATTGTTATGCAATGGATAAGGTAGGTGGGGAGGAGGGGGGGGAACTGTCAGAAAGGTTCAGGAGCTGTGCTCCTGTGAGCTCCTGCTGATTTCAAGGCCTGGTTTTAAACATGTTTTAAGTTTTTTTTAAAAAAAAAATCTTTAATTGTGTTTGTCTGTGTCCTTTACGAAGTTTATAACTTTGCTATAACCTTACATTTTAGGACACACACGTCATACCAGGTTTCGTTTAGGTTGTATTTGGCCCTCTTAGCAAATGAGTTCGACACCACTGAGGTAGGAGATTCTTCTTTGCGAGGGTGTATGAAAAGCATGGAGGTGCTCTTGGACTTACAGGATGCATTTTGAGCCTAACCTGGAGGGGGAGCCAGATCCTAGTATGCTGTGCCCATTTTCCTCTCCCCTGTCTCTGAGACCATCCCCAGTTCCAGCTGGCTTGGTGTCGGGGGCGTGGCCTAATATTCAAATGTGGTCCTGCTGGACTTTTTCTACAAAAGTCCCATGTGAAACAACGGTGATGTCAGGGGGTGTGGCCTAATATGCAAATGAGTTCCTGATGGGCTTTTTCTACAAAAAAAAGCCCTGCCCAGACCTACACCTGTGGTCCAGCCTTTCCAAATAGTCTTGCCAATCCCCAGGTCCTAGTGGGGGTTCTTCCGCTTTCCCAGGCTCCTTCCTGCCCCCAGTCAGCTGGCCGGCGAGAAGCCCCGCCCCCACAGCCACCATGTGTCTTCTCGCTTCGGGAAGCTTAAGACTCCACTTGGAAAGGCTTCCTTTTTGGATGGTGTGCCTGTGTCTTTAAATATGTAGAATCTAGGCTGAATGGGGGCGGGGTGAGCAGGCAGAACAACATGGCTGCTCCCAGCGGCTGTGAAAGCAGCCCAGACCCTCCATTGGTTGCACAATCTTTTCAGAGGTTGTTTGTATAGTAAAAGGTAAATTTGAACCTTTGGTTTCCCTGTGTTCTTTTGTTTGGGTCTTTGGTTTCGGTGTTCTTGTGTAGGACTTGGAATTTCAGTGACTCATGAGTAAATTGCCCCAGTTCGACCTCACAAGTGTGGGATTGCAAACTGTTTTATTTTTGCTGTTGGGTGTGTGTGTGTGCAAGTCATCTCTCTCTGTCTGAAAACCTCCAAATAGAGCCCCTATTTGAAAGCCCCTGTTTGAAAATCTCCAAAGGAGAGCCCCCCACCTCCCAAGGAAGCCTTTTCTACTGTGTATGTATGGGTGTGTGTGAGAGAGAGAGCGAGAGAGAGAGAGATGACTTGCAACTGCTTGGGTGAGGAAACAGAGACTGTATTCAGGGGAACTGCATTACTGTATTTTTATTTATTTATTTAGTTCCCTCTAAAAAACAGAAAGAGGTGAAATTCGCTCAATCGCCAGTAGATGTCAGCATGCGACTTTTTTACAAAGCGCTGTCCTTTCCCCTTCCCTTCTTGGGCAGCCGTTTCTCTAAAGCAGGGATGTCGAACTCATTTATTAGGAGGGCCAGATCTGACATAAAGGAGACCTTGTTGGGCCGGGCCATGTGAAGTTGGGCCAAGCCACACGTGTACCTATTTAACATTAGGTACCAGCCGGTAGGGCCAAGCTGCGGCGTGCTGTGGGGGGGGGGGGGGGAGGAGGCAGAGCGGAATCAGAATCATAGAGTTGGAAGGACCTCCAGGGCCATCTAGTCCAACCCCGTGCACAATGCAGGAAACTCACAAATCCCTCCCCCTAAATTCCTAGGATCTTCATTGCTGTCAGATGGCCATCTAGCCTCTGTTGAAAAACCTCCAAGGAAGGAGAGCCCACCACCTCCCGAGGAAGCCTGTTCCACTGAGGAAACTCACAAATCCCTCCCCATAAATTCACAGGATCTTCATCGCTGTCAGATGGCCATCTAGCCTCTGTTGAAAAACCTCCAAGGAAGGAGAGCCCACCACCTCCCGAGGAAGCCTGTTCCACTGAGGAAACTCACTAATCCCTCCCCCTAAATTCACAAGTTCTTCATCGCTGTCAGATGGCCATCTAGCCTCTGTTTAAAAACCTCCAAGGAAGGAGAGCCCACCACCTCCCAAGGAGAAGCCTGTTCCACTGAGGAAACTCACAAATCCCTCCCCCTAAATTCACAGGATCTTCATTGCTGTCAGATGGCCATCTAGCCTCTGTTTAAAAACCTCCAAGGAAGGAGAGCCTACCACCTCCCGAGGAAGCCTGTTCCACTGAGGAAACTCACAAATCCCTCCCCCTAAATTCACAGGATCTTCATTGCTGTCAGATGGCCATCTAGCCTCTGTTGAAAAACCTCCAAGGAAGGAGAGCCCACCACCTCCCAAGGAGGAAGCCTGTTCCACTGAGGAAACTCACAAATCCCTCCCCCTAAATTCACAGGATCTTCATTGCTGTCAGATGGCCATCTAGCCTCTGTTGAAAAACCTCCAAGGAAGGAGAGCCCACCACCTCCCAAGGAGGAAGCCTGTTCCACTGAGGAAACTCACAAATACCTCCCCCTAAATTCACAGGATCTTCATTACTGTCAGATGGCCATCTAACCTCTGTTTAAAAACCTCCAGAAAAGGAGCCCACCACCTCCAGAGGAAGCCTGTTCCACTGAGGAAACTCACAAATCCCTCCCCCTAAACCCACAGGATCTTCATTGCTGTCAGATGGCCATCTAGCCTCTGTTCAACAACCTCCAAGGAAGGGGATCCCACCACCTCCTGAGGAAGTCTGTTCCACTGAGGAAACTCACAAATCCCCCCCCCCCCTAAATTCACAGGATCCTCATTGCTGTCAGATGGCCATCTAGCCTCTGTTTAAAAACCTCCAAAGGAGAGCCCACCACCTCCCGAGGAAGCCTGTTCCACTGAGGATCCACTCTAACGGTCAGGAAGTTCTTCCTAATGCCGAGCCGAAAGCTTTTTCGATTTAATTTCGACCCATCAGTTCTGGTCCTACCTTCTGGGGCCACAGAAAACAATTCCACACCATCCTCTTGGAGCAGCTTACAATCTTTCTCTTCCACTCCCCACAACAGACACCCTGTGAGGTAGGTGGGGCTGAGAGAGCTCTCAGAGAACTGTGACTACCGACCCAGGTGGCTTCATATGGATGAGTGGGAAATCAAAGAAGAAGAAGAAGAAGATATTGGATTTATATCCCGCCCTCCACTTCCAAGAGTCTCAGAGCGGCTCACAATCTCCTTTACCTTCCTCCCCCACAACAGACACCCTGTGAGGTGGGTGGGGCTGGAGAGGGCTCTCACAGCAGCTGCCCTTTCAAGGACAACCTCTGCCAGAGCTATGGCTGACCCAAGGCCATTCCAGCAGGTGCAAGTGGAGAAGTGGGGAATCAAACCCGGTTCTCCCAGATAAGAGTCCGCACAATTAACCACTACACCAAACTGGCTCTCATAGATTTGCCAACCCTGTCTTGGAAAATTCCTGGAGATTTGAGGGCTGGAGGGCAGAGTTTGGGGAGTGGAGAGAGCTCAGAGGAGACATGATGAATGATGACCATCTCCTCTTCCTCTCCTCCTCTTTCTTCTCATCTCTTCCTCTTCTTTCTCCTCATTTTCTGTGGCCCCAGAAAGTAGGACCAGAACCAACGGGTTGAAATTAAACCAAAAGAGTTTCCAACTCAACATTAGGAAGAACTTCCTGACCCTTAAGAGCGATTCCTCAGTGGAACAGGCTTCCTCGGGAGGTGGTGGGCTCTCCTTCCTTGAAGGTTGTTAAACAGAGGCTAGATGGCCATCTGTCAGCAATGAAGATCCTGTGAATTCAGGAGGAGGTATTTGTGGATGTCCTGCATTGTGCAGGGGGTTAGACTGGATGACCCTGGAGGTCCTTTCCAACTCTTATGATTCTATGATTCTCCAGATTAGAGCCTGCCACTCTAAACCACATCACTCTGAAAGAAGGCAGAGCATGCCAAGGGGAGAGGAATCTGTTCTTTCCCCCCTTTTCTCACATGTGTAATCATGTGCACGCCACCCCCACCCTGCCCCAGCCTGGCAACCTTCTTCCAGTGCCCAGAACGCCAAGAACAAAGTTATGACCTTCCAGAGGAAAGTTCTGGAGAAAATAAGCAACCCCCCCCCGCCCCCTCCATCTCTCGAGCCACACAAATATGATTGCCGTGTGCATGTGCGCGGATGTGCTCGTGTGTCATTCTTCATCTAAGCGCTGTCATTTATGAGGCAAAAGAAAAGGGTGGGAGACAAGCCAGTCATTTCAGGTTAGAACTCACAGGGACAAGGACATTCAAAGTGTTCCATGTAGAGAGGAACTTAAGAAAGCAGGCCACACGCAAGCCAAATTCCGCTTGGCAGCTTCTGCATGAGGGGATCCACAAGATCCACCCATTGCAGTTGCCACCTGCCCTTCCTCCAAGGAGCTGGGGTGGGGTGGGGGGATAGTACAAGGTTGCTCCTCCTCTATTTTCCCCACTATTGCATTTAGGCAAGGCTTTTTTTGTAGGAGAAACTCCTTTGCATATTAGGCCACACACCCCTGATGTAGCCAGTCCTCCCAGCGCTTACAGGGCTCTTAGTAACGGGCCAACTGCAAACTCCAGGATTGGCTACATCATCTGGCCTGTATGGAAGACATCCTGCCATACACAGAAGACAAGTCTAGCTTGCCACCTTCTGGTGCATAATGCTAAAAGAGCTAGAACTTCTGGCTGCCAAATAATTTTAGGATCTCCTGACTATACTACATACACTGCCATAAGGTAAGTATTACTTCCCAGTTCTGGCAACCCTATAATTTACAACTCCCTGAGAAACAGAGGAACAGCTGAGCAAATTTGTGGGAGAGAGGAGCAGTTGGTTACTGGTTGATTACCAACAGTAATCACTGCAGCTGATTCATGGTGACCCGCCCAGACCCAGATATCCCAGGCTAGCCCGTTCTTGTCAGATCTTGGAAGCTAAGCAGGGTGGGGCCTAACTAGTACTTGGGTGACCTCCAAGGGGCATAACACAGAGGCAGGCGATGGCAAACCAGCTCTGAAACCTCTCTGGCCTGAAAAACAAATCTAGCTCGCCACCTAGTGGTGCATAACTCTAAAAAAAGGGCTAGAACTTCTGGCTGCCAGACAAACCTAGGATCTCCTGGCTATATTATACACACTATCATATGATAATTATGATAAACTTAAGAACATAAGAGAAGCCATGTTGGATCAGGCCAATGGCCAATCCAGTCCAACACTCTCTGTCACACAGTGGCCAAAAACAAAACAAAACAAAAAACCCAAGTGCCATCAGGAGGTTCACAAGTGGGGCTAGAAGCCCTTCCACTTTGCCCCCTCCCCAAGCACCAAGAATACAGAGCATCACTGCCCCAGACAGAGAGTTCCAACAATACGCTGTGGATAATAGCTACTGATGGACCGCTGCTTCTTCTTCAATCCCCTCTTGAAGTTGGCTAAGCTTGTAGCCGCTGCCTCCTGCGGCAGTGAATTTAAACAGTTATTACTATTATTATTAAACAATTATTATTAAACAGTTAAACAGTTAAGAACATAAGAGCATAAGAGAAGCCATGTTGGATCAGGCCAATGGCCCATCCAGTCCAACACTCTGTGTCACACAGTGGCCAAAAAAATTATATATACACACAAACACACACACATATATACACACTGTGGCTAATAGCCACTGATAGACCTCTGCTCCATATTTTTATCTAACCCCCTCTTGAAGCTGGCTATGCTTGTGGCCGCCACCACCTCCTGTGGCAATGAATTCCACATGTTAATCACCCTTTGGGTGAAGAAGTACCTCCTTTTATCCGTTCTAACCCGACTGCTCCGCAACTTCATTGAGTGCCCATGAGTTCTTGTATTGTGAGAAAGGGAGAAAAGTACTTCTTTCTCTCCTTTCTCCATCCCATGCATAACCTTGTAAACCTCTATCATGCCACCCCCACAGTCGACGTTTCTCTAAGCTGAAGAGCCCCAAGCGTTTTAACCTTTCTTCATAGCGAAAGTGTTCAAACCCTTTAAAACTGTTACATAACAGTGATGATGGTGGTGGTGGTGGAGGTGGTGGTGGTGGTGGTAGGGGAACTTCAGATCCCATCCTACCTTCTCTTCGTAAACATCATACTTCCCCAAATAAGGCAAAGCTCTCAAGCACATTGAGGCCACCGGGGAAGCCAACCTGTTCCGCAGAGCTCTTTTTCCATTTAGATCTCTGTGAAAGCCGGGACTCAAGCCAAGCGCCTGAGTTAAATGGAAGCAGACAAGGCCCCTGATTTGGAAGCAGTCTCTCCGACCGCCAACCGCCATCAGTCAACGTCCCCCTAAATCGAGATGACCTTGGCTGCTAACCATAGATGCTCACTTCTGGAAGGCTTGAATATGAACGCGAGCAGTTGCCCATGCTGAAGCCAAACAGAGGCGTCCGATCCAGGAGTCAACGCGTGCTGAGCTGAGATTGGGTGGGGCAACTCCCGCGATTGCAACGTAGCAACTTAAGGAGATATGAGTGTTCAAAAAAGAAGAGATGAAGCAGAAAGGGAGGGGTGGGGGAGTAAAGGTGGATGTCGAAAACGTGGACATCTGCGCGGAAGTCCGAGACAATAGCCCTGTGGATAAAAATAGGTGGGGCTGAGAGAGCTCTTACAGCAGCTGCCCTTTCAAGGACTACTCCTACGAGAGCTATTGCTGACCCAAGGCCATTCCAGCAGCTGCAAATGGAGGAGTGGGGAATCAAACCCGGTTATCTCAGATAAGAGTCCACGCATTTAACCACTACACCAAACTGGCTCTCAGTTTGGGGCATCAGTAGTTGGAGTATCCTGATGGTGGAAAGTTCTGTCAAGTCATACTCAATTTATAGTGACCCTCTACGTCAGGGGTGGTCAAACTGTGGCTCAGGAGCCACCTGTGGTTCTTTCATACGTATTGTGTGGCTCTCAAAGCCCCTACTGCCTGCCCCCATTGGCTGGCTTGGAGAAGGTGTTTCTCTTTAAATCGCTTCTCTAAGTCAAGCCAGCTGGTGCTTTTTTTCCACGTCTCACTTCCTCCTCCCATCTATTTTCCTTCCTGCCTGCCTTCTTTCCTTCCTTGTGGCTCTCAAACATCTGACATTCATGTCTTTCAGCTCTCAAACCTCTGATGTTTATTCTATGTGCTCCTTACATTGAGCAAGTATGGCCACCCCTGCTCCAGGGTTTTCAAGGCAAGAGAACAACGGAGGTGGTTTGCCATTGCCTACCTCTGCATAACATCCCTCAGCTTCCTTGATGGTCTCCCATCCAAGTTCTAACCAGGCCTGCAACTGATCAGCTTCCAAAATGAAACTAGCCTGAGGCATTCTGGTCAGGGCTGGAAGATCCTACACACCACCAAACACACGAGATGGTCTGGATGACGTTAGAACTGATAAAAGGAAGTACTTCTTCAAAGGGTGATTAACACATGGAATTCACTGCCACAGGAGGTGGCGGCAGCTACAAGCATAGACAGCTTCAAGAGGGGATTGGATAAGCATATGGAGCAGAGGCCCATCAGTGGCTATTAGCCACAGGGTATATAGATCGCAAAGCATGGAGACACACCATCCACCAGGCTGTCTCTTCCTTTGAGAACGCACGCATAGCTGGTCTTGAGGACAAAAGGAGATTGAGGAAGAATCGCACTGCTACAGCACCAATCCTAAATCAGACTTTTCCCTGCAGCCACTGTGGCCGGACCTGCCTGTCCCGCATTCGTCTTGTCAGCCACCAGCGAGCCTGCAGCAGACGTGGACTATTGCACCCTTCTTAAATCTTCGTTCGCGAAGCCAAGCCGAGAGAGAGAGAGAGAGAGAGAGATGGAACTCTTTGTCTGGGGCAGTGATGCTCTATATTCTTGGTGTTTGGGGAGGGGCACAGTGGGAGGGCTTCTAGTGTCCTGGCCCCACTGATGGACCTCCTGATGGCGCCTAGTTTTTTTGGCCACTGTGTGACAGTGTTGGACTGGATGGGCCATTGGCCTGATCCAACAGGGCTTCTCTTATGTTCTTATGTGACACAGAGTGTTGGACTGGATGGGCCATTGGCCTGATCCAACATGACTTCCCCATATGTTCCCCAGAGAGCACTGAGATCTAGCTCCCAAAATCTTTTAAAAATCCCGGGACTAAGAGAAGCTAGATTGAAAACAACGAGAGAGCAAGCCTTCTCAACAATGGCCCCCTGTTGGTGGAATCAACTCCCAGAGGAGGTGCGAGCCCTGCGGGATCTGAATCAGTTTCGCAGGGCCTGCAAAACTGCCCTTTTTCAGCTCGCTTTTAAGATAGAACCCGGCTAAATTGGCCAAATTGACTTCTAGCTAGCCTATACATGTTCCTGAATTGTAGCACCTTAATCAATTATTAATCTATAATAGCTAACTGTTTTATCTAATTTAATTAATTTATAAATGTAATTTAACAGTATTTTAATCTGTTTTATTGTAATGATTGTTTTATTGGAATCATAGTTATACCATGTCTTGTGAGCCGCCCTGAGTCTGCCTTTGGCGGGGGAGGGCGGGATATAAAAATAAATTTATTATTATTATGTTCTTATGTGACACAGAGTGTTGCACTGGATGGGCCATTGGCCTGATCCAACATGGCTTCTCTTATGTTCTTATGTGATGCAGAGTGTTGGACTGGATGGGCCATTGGCCTGATCCAACATGTCTTCTCTTATGTGACACAGAGTGTTGGACTGGATGGGCCACTGGCCTGATCCAACATGGCTTCTCTTATGTTCTTATGTGACACAGAGTGTTGGACTGGATGGGCCATTGGCCTGATCCAACATGGCTTCTCTTATGTTCTTATGTGACACAGAGTGTTGGACTGGATGGGCCATTGGCCTGATCCAACATGGCTTCTCTTATGTTCTTATGAGACACAGAGTGTTGGACTGGATGGGCCACTGGCCTGATTCAACATGGCTTCTCTTATTTTCTTATGTGACACAGAGTGTTGGACTGGATGGGCCATTGGCTTGATCCAACATGGCTTCTCTTATGTTCTTAAACAAATTACGGAGTTGTGGGTTTTTTTGCAACAAAGCAAGAGGAGACTTCAAGCATCCTGATATCTGTTGGGAAACCAAGGCATTCCCACCATGCCTTGCTGGCATCTTCCTGTTCAGAAAGAAGAGATCCTTGATTTGATGCTAGGCAATAATGGAAGGAGAAAAAGAAGAAGACTGGATTTGTATCCCTCCCTTCACTCCAAGTGGCTCACAATCTCCTTTACCTTCGTCCCTCCACCCTGTGTGGTAGGTGGGGCTGAGAGACCACTCACATCAGCTGCCCTTTCAAGGACAGCCTTGCGAGAGCTATGGCTGACCCAAGGCCATTCCAGCAGGTGCAAGTGGAGGAGTGAGGAATCAAACCCGGTTCTCTCAGATAAGAATCCGCACGCTTAACCACTACACCAAACTGGAAGGCAGAACAGCTCAGCTCCTCCGTCATTTGTGTCTTCTTCTCTCATAAAGAGGACCCCGACCGACCTAGCAAAAACTGTGAATGGTGCAAGGGCAGGAACGCAGCTAAAGAACTAGTCAAAGTGAGAGGAGTGAAATAACGAAATGAGCTGAAACAAACAAAAGGTACTTCCCAAAGAAAGAACCAAATGTAATGTCTTAGTGATTGTAAAAACGCAAGAAGCACAACCAGGTATGCAAAGCACAAACATTTAGTAACCATAAATCAGGTGTATCGGCCACTGTTAGAACGCAGAAGCAGAACTACTGTAGTAAAAGCAATGACACAGTTGAACAGGCCATGGCAACAGTAAAGATTAATCGCAGTAGAGACTAATAAGTAGCAAGTACACAGGCGTAATCAAGTAATGAATGTTAACTGACACACCCCACTTCGAAGAAAGGTAAATTTAAATGCACATGCAATGTATGTAACGGGAGGGGTACATATCAAGGAGGGGGTATGAAGTAGGCGTCCGCGTAGGCTGTACCTTCCGAGTACCTCAACCTATGGGGAAAGGAGGAAGGACTCATCGGCCGGGAGTAAAGGATAAAAGGGCATGTATGGAACTGATCAGGGAGCTTGTTGAAAAGCAACTCCCCTCTTTCTTAATATCAATAAAGTTGTATATTTTAAAGGAGACTCCTGACTGACAGCTCTTTTTCATTGAAGCTCCTGGAGGGGCTGGGAGAGGCGGACAAATTGTCTCTAACAAAAGAAAACTTGGTGGTGGTGGTGGAAGGTGCCGTCAAGTCACAGCAGACTTAGGGTGGTCATATAGGGCAAGGGTGGCCAAACTTGCTTAATGTAAGAGCCATACAGAATAAATGTCCAATGTTTGAAAGCCACAAGACAGGGAGGGAGGGAGGGGAGGAAGGAAGGTGGGGAGGGAGGGCAATATGGAAAGATAGCAACTTTAAATGAATTCTCCAAGCTGCTGGCTGGCTTGGCAAAGTCATTTGAAGAGACAAATGCCTTCTCCAAGCTGGCCAGTAGGGCAGTGGGAGCTTTGACAGCCACACAATATGTGTGAAAGAGCCGCAGTTTGACAACCCATGATACAGGGTTTTCAAGGTGAAGGACCGACAGAGGTGGTTTGCCACTGCGTGCCTCTGTGTTGCAACCCTGGGCTTCCTTCCTTGTCTCCCAACCACTAATCAGTGCTGACCTTGCTTAGCTTCTGAGATCCGATGAGAACGGGCTAGCCCGGGCTATCTGATAACCTTAAACGGGATCCACTCCGCTGGCCTGGAATAATTGCATCCTAGAGCAGTGCAGGAAATTGCTGGCATATTCTCAGAACATCTCCTCCATATGCACCCGCTGGAATGGCCTTGGGTTAGCCATAGCTCTTGTAGGAGTTGCCCTTGAAAGGGCAGCTTCTGGGAGAGCTCTCTCAGCCCCACCCACCTCACAGGGGAGAAGATATAGGAGATTGTAAGCCGCTCTGAGTCTCCGATTCAGAGAAAAGGGTGGGGTTTAAATCCACAGTCGTCTTCTTCTCTTCATCATTTTTGGAGAAACCCTAAAGGACTAATGCAGTGCCAGGACCCCAAAAGTAAGAACAGCCATACTGGATCAAACCAAAGGCCCATCAAGTCCAGCATTATGTTCACACAGAATGGAGACGGTTTGTTCCAGTCTTGCAAGGGGGTGGGGCAGCAGAACCTAAGAAATTACACATCCGTCTGACTGATATCAGAGAGCGTACCAGAACAGATTATTAAGTGGTCGGTCTGTCAGCATCTTCAATCCTGTTTGGGAAGAACGATAGGTTAGAAATGCCATGAATGAATAAATCTTAAAAACAGCGCTGTGATTAGAAGCTAGCGTGGATTTGTCAAGAATAAATCCTTCCAGATTTAATCTTATCATGTTTTTGAACAAGTTACTAATTTAGAAGAATGTTGGGGATATAACATACATTGGTTCCTGCAAATTATTTCACAGAGAGGCCCCTCCGTGATATTTCGGGTAGAAACCAGTTAAGTGAGGGTCAGATTGTAATACTGTTAGGTGGAATTAAAGCTGGTGGGAGGACCATACTCGAGTGCTCATTCCTAAAACATCCATTGGGAGGAGGGTTCTGAAGGGATATCACAGGGCTCTGTCATTGACCCACTAATATTTTTGTCAAGGCCATCAATGAGAGTTCTGAAGGGACACCACAGGGCTCCACCCTTGACCCACTAATTTTTTTGTCAAGGCCCTCGATCAGGAGGGTTCTGAAGGGACAGCACAGGGCTCTGCCCTTGGCCTGCTAATATTTTTGTCAAGGCCCTCGATCAGGAGGGTTCTGAAGGGATACCACAGGGCTCCACCCTTGACCCACTAATTTTTTTGTCAAGGCCCTCGATCAGGAGGACTCTGAAGGGACAGCACAGGGCTCTGCCCTTGGCCTGCTAATATTTTTGTCAAAGCCCTCAATCAGGAGGGTTCTGAAGGGACAACACAGGACTCTGCCCTTGGCCTGCTAATATTTTTGTCAAGGCCCTCGATCAGGAGGGTTCTGAAGGGATACCACAGGGCTCCACCCTTGACCTACTAACATTTTTGTCAAAGCCCTTGATCAGGAGGATTCAGAAAGGGACAGCACAGGCTCCACCCTTGGCCTACTATTTTTGTCAAGACCTTTGATCAGGAGAGGTCTGAAGGGACACCATACAACATTCTATTTGCTTAATTATATCCCACCTTTTCAGGTCCCGAAGGCAGATGACAACACCAACACCTGATGGCACCTGGGTTTTGGCCAATGTGTGACACACAGTGTTGAACTGGATGGGCTGTTGACCTAATCCAACATGTCTTCTCTTGTATGTTTATGTTCAAAAGAGCACTCACAATATATTCCTCCAAAACCTGATAACAGCAAATAAGTTCCCTTGCTACAGAAAATTGCTGCATGACCTTTTACTTGTGAGTAAATCTCATTGGGTTGAATGAGATTTTCATCCAGGCAAGGGACACAAGGCTAATTCAGATGCGAACGTCCCATCAATTTTACAGTGTAAGTTGCACATTACAGGCTAACATGGGGAAAGGCCAAATCTCTGCCCCGAGGAAAGTTTAGACCCAGGAGGTGGGTGGAGTGGAGGAAGGGAACAGTGGTAAGAGACGGAGAGGCAGGGGAATGAGGAACAGAAGAAGAGGGAAGTGTTAAGAACATAAGAGAAGCCATGCTGGATCAGGCCAATGGCCCATCCAGTCCAACACTCCAGTGTCACACAGTGGCCAAAAAAAACCCTGGGTGTCATCAGGAGGTCCATCCGTGGGGCCTGGACACGAGAAGCCCTTCCACAATTTTCTGTAGCAAGGGAACTTGTTTTATTTGCTTGCTGGTTTAATTTATAGCACATCTTTTTTTTCTCTCCAGTGAAATGCAAAGTTCTCCTTTTCTCCATTTCCCCTCTCACGACGACCCTGTGAGGTGGGTCAAGGAGAGACTGGCTCAAGGTCATTCATCAAGCATCGCCAGCAGTGGGGATTCACTTCAAAAAGGATGTGGGCAGAATGGAGCAGGTGCAGAGGAGAATGACGTAGGGTGTTTTTACATTCAGTTTGATCCAGAGTTTTAGTGTCTTCAAATCGCCTGCCACCGCTCTGCTTTAATTATTTTCCTTTCACATTTGTGGGCTTACTCTGCTCATTTTGTGTTGCCAAACTTTTATATTGCCTGCTGAAAGTGTTTCAATTGGGGGGCTGGTCTCCGATCAGAGGGCAGCCGGAATACCAGTGCTTAGTTAAATGTATACGATTGCTTGGAAATCGTGTCAACACTGCAAAAACAATACAAACTTAAATTACAAGATGAGGCAAGCAATGATATGCGAAAATTTCAAGTGCTGTCCGTTCTCATCCAAATTACTGCACCTCGTGGCTTTTGGAGGAGTCTTTTAAAATGCATGAAATCTTCTACAATACAAGTTTGAAACGCCTGTAGAGAAATGACCGGATCAAAACTAGTTTTGAGAAAAACGTTGCAGCAGCAGCGCCAGAACCCATCTCACCGAAACAAATGTAGATGCTTCGGGCAGCAATGATGCAAAACAGTTGTGAGAGATTAGGTAATGTAAAAGGTGAGTTTTCAACGTGGCGATAGAGAGTCACAAACTGTCAGTATAAAAACCACCCAAAGATGATCAGAGACCTGGAGATGAAGAACCTGTAGGAGGAAAGGCTGAGGGCCTTGGGAATGCCCACTTTGGAGTCGAGGAAGTGGAGGGCGGAAGTCATTGCTCGTCTTTAAGTATCCGAAGGGCTGTCACTTAGAGGAGGGCAGGGAGCGCTCCCTGTGAGCAGCAGAGGAGAGGACTCGCAATAATGGGTTTAAATGAAGGGCTTGAAGAATACCAACTGGATATTAGGGGAAACTTTTTTACGGTGTGAGTTACTCAACAGTGGGATCGAGTGCCTAAGGAGGTGGTGAGCTCCCCCTTCTTGACAGTCTTGACGGAGTGGCTGGACAAACACTAGCCAGGGATGCTCTAGGTCAGGACAAGGGTGTCGAACTCATTTGTTATGAGGGCCGGATCTGACATAAATGATACCTCGTTGCGCCGGGCCATGTGTATCATAAAATGTAATGCCAGGTAGCAGAGATATAAACTTTATATTTTAAAAAAATAAATAAAACATGCTTAAAACATTAGCATTTGTTGGTCTTAAAGGTGCTTTCTTCATATCTCTCCCATGGGATCCAAGGAACTGGGCGAGGGAAGCTCTGGCTCTTTCCTTCCCTCCCCAGAGGACCACAAGGGGGAGGAGCCTCAGCCAATAGAAGGGAGAGAAATTCTGCTCTGTAGTTCCTGTGAGATTGAACAAGCCTTGCAAAGCAAGCTGTGATGCAGAAGGACGCACGAGAGAGGGAGAAGGAAGCAGGTGACAGCCAGTTGCTCGGGGGCCTGATAGGAGCCCTCCAGGGGCTTGATTCAGCCCCTTGGCCACATGTTTGACACCCCTGCTCTAGGCTGATCCTGCATGGAGCAGGGGTTGTACTGCAGCTTACCACAGCTTGGGGAGGGACGGTGGCTCAGTGGTAGAGCATCTGCTTGGGAAGCAGAAGGTTCCAGGTTCAATCCCTGGCATCTCCAAAAAAGGGTCCAGGCAAATAGGTGTGAAAAAACCTCAGCTTGAGACCCTGGAGAGCCGCTGCCAGTCTGAGAAGATAATACTGACTTTGATGGACCAAAGGTCTGATTCAGGATAAGGCAGCTTCATATGTTCATGTTCACTCTGTGCCATGGGGCTCTTCAGGAACCCTTCTCACATGAGCTGTAAAGTGTAAACCACCTTGGAACATGGATAAGGCCCTCTATCAGACTGCCCTGAGTCACAAACAAAAGTGGCAAAGCTGCAGTACTGCAGTCTGAAATCTCTGCTCACGACCTGAGTTCGATCCCGGCGGAAGCTGGGTTCAGGTAGACGGCTCCAGGTTGACTCAGCCTTCCATCCTTCCGAGGTCGGTCAAATGAATCCCCAGCTTGCTGAGGGAAAGTGCAGATGACTGGGGAAGGCAATGGCAAACCATCCCATAAAAAGTCTGCTGTGAAAACATTGTGAAAGCAACGCCACCCCAGAGTGGGAAACGACTGGTGCTTGCACTACCTTTACCTTTTTACTTTATTAAAGATACACAGATGAAAGCATCCATGCCTGAATTGCTTATTCCCAGTGGTTACAAGGGCTCTGGCTAGCCCGATCTCATTAGACCTAGGAAGCTAAGGAGGTTCAAAAAAGGGTTGGGAGCACCGGAAGTAAGTGGTCTTGTGGCAACTCCACATTTTCAAGACGATATAAGCAGAGATGGTTTGCAACTGCCTTCTTCTGCTGGGCAACCCTGGACTCCCATCCAAGTACTTTTCTCCCTTTCTCACAAGAACCAGTGGACGCTCAATGAACATAATGAACAGCAGGCTTAAAACAGACAAAAGGAAGTCCTTGTTCACCTAAAGAGGAATTAAGACATGGAATTCCCTGCCACAGGAGGTGGTGGCAGCTACAAGCATGGACGGCTTCAAGAGCGGATTGGAGAAACATCTGGAGCAGAGGTCCATCAGTGGCTATTTGCCACAAGGTCTAGATGGAACTGTCTGGGGCAGTGATGCTCTGTATTCTTGGTGCTTGGGGGGGAGGGGTGACAGTGGGAGGGCTTCTGGAGTTCTGGCCCTGCTGGTGGACTGCCTGGTGGCACCTAGGTTTTGGTTATTGTGTGACCCAAAGTGTTGGACTGGATGGGCCATCCAGCATGGCTTCTCTTATGTTCTTTTGAGAGCCAGTTTGGTGTAATGGTTAAGTGCGCGGATTCTTATCTTACCAGGTTTGATTCCCCACTCCTCCACTTGCAGCTGCTGCAATGGCCTTGGGTCAGCCATAGCTCTCATAGTTGTCCTTGAAAGGGCAGCTGCTGTAAGAGCTCTCTCAACCCCACCTACTTCATAAGGTATCTGTTGGGGGGGGGGGGAGGTAAAGGAGATTGTGACCGCTCTGAGATTCAGAGTATAGGGTGGGATATAAATCCAATCGTCTTCTTTTGTCTGGGGCAGTGATGCTCCGTATTCTTAGTGCTTGGGGGGCACAGTGGGAGGGCTTCTAGTGTCCTGGCCCCACTGATGGACTTCCTGATGGCACCTGTGTTTTTTTGGCCACTGACACAGAGTGTTGAAATGGATGGGCCATTGGCTTGATCCAACATGGCTTCTCTTATGTTCTTACGTTAGGTCCCTCAGTGGCTATTAGCCACAGAGTATAGATGGAACTCTCTGGGGCAATGATGCTCTGTATTCTTGGTGTTTGGGGGGGGGGCAACAGTGGGAGGGCTTCTAGTGTCCTGGTCCTACTGATGGACCTCCTGATGGCCACTGTGTGACACTGAGTGTTGGACTGGATGGGCCATTGACCTGATCCAACATAGCTTTTCTTATGTTCTTATTTCTTATGTTCTTACTGGCTGAATCAGTCAAGAAATGGAAAATCCCTTCTCCGGCAATCTTTCCTCCCCTTCTGGCTGTGTGGGACAAGTAGTATTGTACTGAGTGCCAATAGTATTGAGTGCTAATGTTCTAAGCATGTTTTAAGGTTTTGTTTTGTTTTTTAAAAACCCAAAACCAAAACCCTTTAATTGTTTGCCCTTTATAAAGTTTATATCTCTGCTACCTAATCTTAAATAGGTACACACATGGCCTGGTCAGACATGGCCCGGTTTGCCCACCAAGGTCTCATTTATGTCAGATTTAGCCCCCATAACAAACGAGTTTGACACCCCTGGTCTACTCAGACTGAGAGTTCTCCAGGGACTCAGGCAGAAGTCTTCAACATCCCCCTCTTCACTGATCCTTTTAAGCAGGAGACGGCGGGGATGGAACCTGGGACCTCCCGCCTGCCAAGCAGAAGCTCTGCCACCCAGCCACAATCCCTCTTTCTAGCTTTCCCCATGGTAAACCGGAGCAAGAGCTCAGAGGAGCCTGGGCCTCTCCAAGGCAGAAAGCCGCCTTCTGAGCTGCTGAAAGACCATCCTTTGGCAGACCCTTCGCTTTCCTCCCGCTGGATAATTTCTTTCCTTTTTTTTTTAAATGCCATTAATTAAAGAGCTGGCGCTGATTGGGCGGCCGCAGCGTCCCCGCGGGCCCCTCTCCGCAATATAACGGGCGGCTGGGGCTTGGCGTGGATATCCCGCCCCCGGTCAGGGCACCGCGCGGTGCCAGCTGGCTGCCCGTGCCAACCCGCCGCCGCTCCAGCGGGGCCAGCTTCCCTTCCGCCGCCGGCTGGAGGGCAAAGAGCCGAAGGGGCGCGCAGAGGAGCCGCGCCCCGGCCGGCACACCTCTTCGACCCAGGGCGGGCGGAACCGGGACGGCACCCAAGCGACCGGGCGGCCCGCCCCTCGATTCCTTTCCCGTCCCCGCCGCCACCATTCCGGGTCGAAGGGTGGCAGAGCTCGGGAGACGCCGCGCCGCTGGAGGAGAGACGACAAGAGCGGATCCCAGACTGGGGGGGTAGGAAGGGGAGAGCGCGCCGGCACCGGATCGCGGGGAAGGGTCGTGGCAGCGCTCGGCGAGAGACTTCGAGACAGGCGCTTCTCGACTCGGCTGGAGGGAGCGCAGCCAGCGAAGCGCCTCGGCCGCCCGTGCGTAAAAGCGCACGCCCCTGGTGGCGAGGCGAGGGCGCGCGGCGTCCAAAGGGGCGCCTCCCAGGTCCAAGGCGAGGCTCCCGGGCCTGATCCAGCCCGGCTGGCGGCGGGTTGAAGCCGGTGCTGCGCCAGACCTCTTTCCGGGCGGCGCCCTCGATGAGCGCGGCGGCCCCGGGCGGGCAGCAACAGCAGCACCTCTTCGCCGGCGCGGCGGCCCTGCGGGAGTCAGGCGGCATGGCCGAGCTGAAGTCCTTGGGCGGCGACTCCTACCTGACCCTGGCGCAGAGCTACACCCAGACGGCCTTCGCCGCCTACGGCGCGGCTCGAGGGGGCGGCGGCGAGGCGCCGCGGGTGACTTACCCCGGCGGGGCCGGCGGCGGCGGCCTGGAGTTCCGCGCCACGCCGCTGGGCAAGTCGGCCGAGAGCAGCGACGAGCAGAGCGGCGACGAGGACGACGCCTGCTTCGAGGGCGCCCGGACGGCGGGGGAAGGCGGTGGCGCCGCCAAGCTGAAGGCCAGCGGCCCGCTGGGGGCCAAGAAGCCCAAGGAGCAGCGCTCGCTCCGCCTCAGCATCAACGCCCGCGAGCGGCGGCGGATGCACGACCTCAACGACGCCCTGGACGGCCTGCGCTCCGTCATCCCCTACGCCCACAGCCCGTCGGTGCGCAAGCTCTCCAAGATCGCCACCCTCCTGCTGGCCAAGAACTACATCCTCATGCAGGCCCAGGCCCTCGAGGAGATGCGGCGCCTGGTGGCCTACCTCAACCAAGGCCAGGCCCTCGGCACCCCGCTCCCGGCCGGCCTGGCCCCCTTCGGACAGACCGCGGCGGCGGCCGTCTACCCTTTCTCGGGCGCCGCCCTGCCCGCCGCCTGCCCCGAGAAATGCACTGCCTACTCCGGGGCCGCCTCGGGCCTTTGCAAACATTGCAACGAGAAACCTTGAGGAAGTTTGGCGGGGGGGGGGGGGCTTGCAAACCCAGCAGAGGGACAAAAGGCGCCGCTTTACCTGCCACGCCTCTTGCCGTCGATTCCGGATCTTCGCCCCCTCACACGCACTTTTTTTTTTTCCCCTTTAAACTAATCGTTCTCCCCACTCCCTTCCCGGAATTTGGACATCCTTGGGTTTTGCTGCTACTCTGTGCTCCTCTCTCCATCCTTCAGGGTTTCTTTTCTTTGCTGATGCTTTCTGTTGGACGTTTCATTCTTTGCGCCCTCTCTTCTTTTTTGTGTATATTCAGTGCCGGATTACACCCTGCGGAGGCCCCTGGGCAGTCAAAATATTGCAGCCCCCTCGCAAATTATCTCAGAGTCTGAGTGCCCACCCCTCGGCCCCTTTTACTGAGCTGGGGGGGGAGAGGCAGAGGGAAGCAAACTTGGCCACAATGCTAGCAGCAGCCACACCAGGCGAGTTGGGCAAAGAGCAGCTCAGTTGCTGGCTGTTTGTGCAGACTGGGTGGGCTGCAAGCAGGGGGGAAACCAAGGGGGAGCCAGCCTGGAGCCCCTAAAGGCATGGGGGCCCATAGGCAAGTGCCTACGTGGCCTAATTGTTAATCCGGCCCTGTGTATATTCTGCGTTCAGTTCTGTCCCGGATGGGTTTCAAGCATCGCCTTCCACCCCCGTTCTCATTTTTAAGATGATCCGAAACCAGGGTTTGGAAATATATTTGTATAGAGAGAGCAAGATAAAATAACCCAAGGGGAGGTGTGGGAAAGAAAGGTTCAAGTGAGTCTCCCCTGGGAAGAAATACAAGCTATGCAATGTTTACGGGGTGAGGAATTGTTTAAATGGCTGGTTTTCCTGCAATCGGATTTAACAGTTGGCAGAATGGCAGCAATCTGATGTTCGTATGTCACATGGCCATTCATTTCAGGAGAGCCAGTGAGCACTGTTTGTGAAAAATGCTTCTTGATGGGTTGTTTCACTCATTTATATATCGTTTTCAACTTTGGACTTAAGTCTTTCAATTGTTGCCCTCTCTCTCTCTCTCTGCCTGTTTCTCAACTTTGGTTCAATGCATTTCCAAATTCAGCCATGCATCCTGCTAAACAAAGAAATCTAAAAGTCCCTCGGAGTATTTATATGTATTTATAATAAAGGAAACAAAAGGACATCAGATGCCTTGGTTTCTGTCCTAACTCTCTTATAAGGCCAGTTTGGAAAAGAAACCTCTTCTTGAAAGAGGCTTCGTTTTAAACACGACAGACTGAAAGGAGTCCTAAACACTTCGGGTATAGCTCAGCCAAAGTTAAGGAGTTTCTTAATCCCATTGATTTCAGGATGACTGAAAAGGGAGAGTAAACTTGGCCGTTGTAATCAGTGAAAATTAACAGTTGGCATTTTCTTGAGAGTAAGTCCCGTTGACCTGTATGAGTCCTGCTTTTGGCTTCTGTGTGGAATTGGGCTTGCCTTTTTGCCCCATATTCATAGAATAATAAAACAGACAAATTTCTCACTAGACTTAATCCTGGTTTAGCTCTGTTCCCAAGCTGACGTTCTGCACTAAAATCATAGAATCATAGAGTTGGTTTGTATGATTCTAGTGTAGAATATCAGTTTGGGGACAGAGTTAAACCAGAATTAAAGGTCTAGTGCGAAATTGGTCTCATTGATTTTAGGTGGTGGTTTGTTAAAAGAAAATTGGTTTGGGATGGGAGAGATTGGGGGCGGGGAGCGGGGTGGACCTGTGAATTTTAATATTCTGCAAAATGTTTCTGGATACTGTGAATACCTATGTTAAAGTGAATCCCATTGAGTATTGTGGAACTTGCTTCCAAGTGTTACATGCTTAAACGAAATCATTGCCAATGGCTTCTTAATAAATACAGGAAGCACTGGGGTGTGAAAGTTGCGTTAGTCTCCGTCTGCAGCAATACAGACAAATCCTCCCCAATAGCCAGCAAATGGAGGTTGAAATGCACTTTGCATCAAGATAATCAGTGGAAAAATGAACTTTGGGAAAGGCAGCTTACGAGCGAGAAGAAGGAATCATAGATTTTCGTATGCCGTTCAGAGTGAAACAGGTAGGCTTTTCACCTCGTGGATCAGGAGAGGGGGGGTGCCCACATTGCAGGTGGCAAACGAAATGGATTTGTGCAGCAAAAATGACTAACGGGGCACCACATAGTGGATGAGGTTGTGATCTTAAGGGCTGTGAGAAATAAAATCGTGGGCAGTTTGGTATGCCGATGTGCACGTTTTGCGCTAGTGATTTGTGCTGTTCACTGTGGAATGGGCACATGGGATGGTGTTCTTTGGCCACATCTCAGTATTCAGTGCCAAGTTGGCATTCGCTTGCGACTCCATTGTCCACCGCTACTTTTCCGAGAATTATGTCATTTGCTCAGGTGGCTTAATTCCAAACCCTAGTCCAGTTTACATCCTCTGCAGTCCGATCCAATGCACATTTACTTTTAAATAAGTCCCACAGAGTCCAGGGGACCTTCACTTCCAAGCGAGAGTTTTTAGATTTGTCACCTTGAACTGAAACCGGCTAAATTCAAGTCCAAGACCACCCTAGAGACCAAGAAGATTTTGGGGAATATGTGCTTTTGAGAGTCAAAATTCCCTTCATCGGAACCTTCATCGGAGCGTTGACTCTTGAGAGCTCATCACCCGAAAAATCTTGCTCACCTGTAAGTTGCCGCTGGTCTCGAATCGAGCTCTTCTCCTGCAGACCAGCCTGGCTGCTCTCTGAAACGAACCAAAACCAGTTTGCCTAATGGAAACTCGTCCCTTAATCTCAAGGCAAGAACGCCACCCTGAAACCAGCTGAGTTTTGGTTGCTGTATGACAACCACCGTAGACCTAGTGAAGTCAGCCCTTTATGTTTGTACATCACATAATTTTTTATAATATATATATGTTGTTGTTCAGACGTTGCACAGTTGAGTCCGACTCTCTGCGACCCCATGGACAAAGTCACGCCAGGCCCTCCTGTCTTCCACCATCCTCTGAAGTCTGCTCAAATGCGTGTTAGTTACATCAGTAACGCTGTCCAGCCATCTCCTCTTTTGCCGTCCCCTTCTTCTTTTGCCTTCTGTCTTACCCAGCATCAGGGTCTTCTCCAGGGAGGGCTCCCTTCTCATTGAGTGGCCAGAGTATTTGAGCTTCAGTTTCAGCATCTGACCTTCCAGGGAGCAGTCTGGGTTGACAAATATATATATTTGTGGCTGGTTGTTTGGGTTCGGAAGGGATTCATCGATGCTTCCAGGACCATGATAATAGAGACATGTTCTGTTCCGGTAGAAGCAATCCCACTATTCAATGTCAGAGCTTCCTCGCAAATTGGTGCAATGGGAACCTCGGAGGCTTGATCTGTCCGGGGCTATTTACGTTAGGCATAGGGAAGAGGGGGGGTTGCAACTATTTAAGGTTATTAAACCAATTTCCAGGGCTGTCGTGAATGTTATGCTAATTCACAAAGGACTCGCGGTGCCTCTGAAACCCGCTTGTCTCTAGCGTTTAATTTTAATTAATACACTTTCCTCCCTTCCTCCTAAGAAAGCCCTTGTTTTCTCGTATGTTTGCAAAAAAAAAGGGGGAATCTGTGATTAACCCTCATTCAGAAAGACATATGGCTTCAGATTGGTTTCTTCTCATTTCCATATTAATTTCTTCATTTTATTTTTCAGAAGGCTAGTTCTAGCAGCAAGGCGCGTCATCTTTCCCCTCTCGCCACATTGAAATGAAAACAAAACAAAAAAACGGGAGAGAGGGAATATATCAGATACTAAAGTGCAAAAAAGAAAGAAACTGGCAGTTTTCATTATCAATATTGCAGATGGGTGGATGGGTACCAGAAAAGGTTCTTTCCCCCCTCCTAAAAAAACAGATTTAGGTTTTTTTTAAAAGAAATGAATCATGATGTTCAGATAAACATTTATTAATTCTGGCTCAAAGCCCTGGAAATGGAATTAACTGGGATTATTTAAATGCAGAGCAGTTTAATTGTTCCCCTCTTGCTAAAAGCGCTGTAGAATAAAAAGAGTCTGGTTTTTTTAAAAAAGAAAAAGCCCTTTTTTTGCAGGTCTGTTCCAAATCAGAGACTTCCATTAATAACAATGTGATTTATAATTGCTCTCTTTATAGACAATAATGACTGAAAAGCTGGACTTCTACAATTCTCAGCTTATGAAAGTCTCCCGTAACGTTATCGGAAGTAAACGAAGTTGTCTGCGTGCAGGTAAAAGGGGGGGTTTACCCTTCTGTTGCTTCTGGAATGTTTTATCAAGTTTTGTTCTTCTTTCTCCCTGCTAGAAGTCCTTATTTTTAGTAGGGGAAGTTAAATTAAGCTTAACATTGCTTTCCATTTAAGAGGACTGGAATAGGTGCCTCCGTTTGCAAGGTGATGGGGAAGCTTCCCCAAGAATTAGGAAGAAGCCATCTATTGAGATGTAGGCAGAATCCTACAGTACCCCTTCCGTTGTGGGAAGAAGGACACATTATGGGGAAATATGGGGATCCTGCCCCCAGTGTTTTCCTTTTACCCTAAGTGCTGGAAGGCTGCTGCTTGCAGGGGAGAATTGGCAGCTGGAAAAAGTCACACGGACAGGAATAAGGAACAGCTCCGTGCATAGTTCACCTCTTGTCAATTTCTTGCCTTCAAAAGTCCGATCGAAAACATGTTCACAAAATATGATTTTGCATTTCAAGTCTCTTACTAGCGAAAATTCTTAAATGAGTCTGGATTTGCACAGTGTACGCAGAGGATACTCCGATACAATTTTAAGTACCACAATCGGCTTACAGGCATAACCGGTGCATACTCCCTGTTTCGCAATAATGCTTTATCCAAGCTACAGTTTGAACCAATAATTTGCTTATACTCCTCACACTTCCATGTCGCTCTTCCTCAATTCACTGTTTGTGATGGGACTTTTGAAGACAGGAAATTGACGAGAGGTGCTGTTGCTTATTCCTTGCAGGGGAGAATCAGCAGACGGGCAGGGAAATTTCCCCATGCCTCTAAATCCAAGCCTGAAAATGTCTTTCCTTCGTGTCCCTCCCCCCATTTCTTTTTTTTTTTTCTTTTTCCCTCAAGGCTTGAAGCAAGTTCAGCTAACAGAAAACTGCCTCTGTGGATGTTCGGGGGAGCGAGTCAGCAGGTGCAGAAGGATTGGAGCATATCTTCTGCCCACCCGTTAATTCTCCCCTACAGTCACCTCCTCTCCTGCTTTCGTGCTATCTCAGCAGACGTGGATTTGGAAAACATGCATTTGCTGAGATACCACGCATACCCTGAAGCTGCGGCGCTCTGGGCGGCTGATTAGACCCAGGAACACAAAAAGGCTGGATGGGCTGAGCTGGTTTCGATGGAAATTTTGAGAAGGCTGCCGTAGTAAGTGGGTTTCAGTTTTTCAGTTGCAAATGTGGCCTGATCCGGATGGCCTAGGCTAGCCCAATCTTGTCAGAGCTCGGAAGTACAGAGGAGGATAAGCAAGAGGGTGAGGGGATAGGAGCACCTCCTCTGTGAGGAAAGACTGAAGAGTCTGGGTTTTTTTCAGTTTAGAAAAGAGACAACGAATGTGGGGACGTGATCAGTGGTCCATGGAGAGCCAGTTTGGTGTAGTGGTTAAGTGTGTGGACTCTTATCTGGGAGAACCGGGGTTGATTCCCCACTCCTCTGCTTGCACCTGCTGGAACGGCCTTGGGTCAGCCATAGCTCTCGCAGGAGTTGTCCTTGAAAGGGCAGCTTCTGTGAGAGCTCTCTCAGCCCCGCCCACCTCACAGGGTGTCTGTTGTGGGGGGGGGAGAAGATATAGGAGATTGTAAGCCGTTCTGAGTCTCTGATTCAGAGAGAAGGGCCGGGTATAAATCTGCAGTCGTCGTCTTCTTCCCTCTAAGCTGAGTATGAGCTAGCTCGTAGATTTTTGACCTCTGGCTCACACATTTTTGTCTTAGCTCAGGAAACAGGGCCCCAGAGCAAACGAACACATGCAGTAGCTCACAACTTTGATGTCAGTAGCTCACAAAGTAGAATTTTTGCTCACAAGACTTCATGGCTTAGAGGGAACATTGGAAGTGATCAATACTCCCTCTAAGCTGTGGAGTCTTGTGAGCAAAAACGTTACTTCGTGAGCAACTGGCGTTCAAGTTGTGAGCTACCGCATAAATTCGTTTGCTCTGCGGCCATTTTTTTCCTGAGCTCAGACAAAAAAAAATGGGTGCGTCAGAAGCTAAAAAACTGTGAGATAGCTCACACTAACTAAGCTTAGAGGGAACACTGGACGTGATAGAGGTTTATAAAATGACATATCGGGTGGAGAGAGGGGACGGATGTTTTCGTCCTCTTTCAAAATGCTAGGACTCGTGGGCATCCTATGAAGCTGATGGGCAGGAGGTTCGGGAGAGACAAAAGGAAATGCTGCTTTACACAGAGAGCAATTAAAGTGTGGAACTGGCTGCCAGAGGATGTCGCGATGGTCGCCGGAGTAAGCAGCTTTAAAGAGGGATTAGATAAATTCATGGAGGACGTCACTAATCCTCTGCATCCAACAGCAAGGAGGCAACACCAGGGAAAGGATGCTGGACTAGATTGACCCCTGGTCTATTCCAGCAGGGTTCTTCTTCTGATGTTTTTATGAAGGCCTCAGCCTCTATGTCCTGTTGTTGGCCCTCCAGAGGAACTGATTGGCCACTGTGTGAGACAGGAGGCTGGACTAGATGGACCACTGGTCTGATCCAGCAGGGCTCTTTTTATGTTCTTATGAAGGCCTCAGACTCTATGTCCTGTTGTTGGCCCTCCAGAGGAACTGATTGGCCACTGAGGGAGACAGGATGCTGGACTAGATGGACCACTGGTCTGATCCAGCAGGGCTCTTTTTATGTTCTTATGAAGGCCTCAGACTCTATGCCCTGTTGTTGGCCCTCCAGAGGAACTGATTGGCCACTGTGTGAGACAGGAGGCTAGACTAGATGGACCACTGGTCTGATCCAGCAGGGCTCTTTTTATGTTCTTATGAAGGCCTCAGACTCTATGCCCTGTTGTTGGCCCTCCAGAGGAACTGATTGGCCACTGTGTGAGACAGGAGGCTGGACTAGATGGACCACTGGTCTGATCCAGCAGGGCTCTTTTTATGTTCGTATGAAGGCCTCAGACTCTATGCCCTGTTGTTGGCCCTCCAGAGGAACTGATTGGCCACTGTGTGAGACAGGATGCTGGATTAGATGGACCACTGGTCTGATCCAGCAGGGCTCTTTTTATGTTCTTATGAAGGCCTCAGACTCTATGCCCTGTTGTTGGCCCTCCAGAGGAACTGATTGGCCACTGTGTGAGACAGGAGGCTGGACTAGATGGACCCCTGGTCTGATCCAGCAGGTCTCTGCTGATATTCTTATGAAGGCCTCAGCCTCTATGCCCTGTTGTTGGCCCTCCAGAGGAACTGATTGGCCACTGAGGGGGACAGGATGCTGGACTAGATGGACCCCTTGTCTGATCCAGCAGGGTTCTTCTTCTGATGTTCTTATGAAGGCCTCAGCCTCTATGCCCTGTTGTTGGCCTTCCAGAAGAACTGGTAAGCCACTGGGTGAGATAGAATGCTGGACTGGATGGACTACTGCTCTGATCCAGCAGGGCTCTTCTGATGTTCTTAAGCTAAGCAGTATTGGTCATGATTCATACTTGGATGGAAGGAAGTTAAAAATTGGCATAAGCAGATGGGGTGGCAAACCACCTCTTCATACTTCTTGCCTTGAAAGTCCTAGAGTGTCACCATGAGTAACTTGTCCTTGCTGACACTCCCCACCCATGGCAAGCATAACTTGAATTGCACTGACTGACATTTCGTGGCCTTATGAATGGTCTGTAATCTCACGAAATACATGACTTTTCCAAAGGATTATATGGTTTCCCTGCTTATCCACATATGGCGGTGAATTGTGACCAGGGCCGGCTTACCCACTAGGCAATCTCGGCAATTGCCTAGGGTGCTGGCAGGGCGGGGGCGCCAAATTCAGTCTACCCGCCCCCCCCACGCTCCCTAGGCAAATGCCTATTTGCCTCCCCAGCCGTCTCCTCCCTCCCTTCCTCTCTATTTTAATGCTCGGAATCGCGGTAAAGCGCCGCATTCCAAGGCTCTTAAAAGGCCTCTTCCCGCCCCCACCGCTCAGCTGATCACTGGGTAAAACCGTGCTGGAGTCTGGCGGCTCCTATGCCACCCTTCCAACGCGCTCACGATCAGCGCGGGGGCAGCAGTGGCGGGAAGGATGAGCGAGTTTTTACCTCCCACGGTTTTACCCAGTGATCAGCCTTTCTAGAGCCCCAGGGTCGGGGGCAGCAAGGCTGCCTGGGGCGCTATACCCCATAGAGCCGGCCCTGATTGTGACAGTGACGTTTGGATGCCTACCAGCTTTTGTCAGTACATTGTATCTTAATCAGGGATTCTGGAGGGTCCCATTGGGCTGGATTCTGTGGCTCTGTATTGCTGACAGAGGCGGCTTTCCTTGGAGGAGCTTCCTGCAAATGGCTCTTTGCGCTAGGAGAAAGCTCAACCAATAGTGGCATCGCAACACATTATTAGCAGCTGTAGTATTATTTGAAAGTCGAAAGATCCAAGTGGGCAGCCGTGTCGGTCTGAAGCAGTAGAACAAAGCAGGAGTCAAGTCCCGCCTTTAAGACCAACCAAGTTTTATTCAGAATGAAAGCTTTCGTGTGCTGGAAGCACACTTCATCAGACAAGAGGATGGAAGGGCAAGCAGTCCTAAATATAGAGAAAGTGAGCACTGAGTTGGTAGAAGAAGAAGATATTGGATTTATACTCCGCCTTTCTCTCTGAATCAAAGACTCAGAGTGGTTTACAATCTCCTATATCTTCTCCCCCCATAACAGACACCCTGTGAGGTGGGTGGGGATGAGAGGGCTCTCCCAGCAGCTGCACTATCAAGGACAGAGAGCGGCCTACAATCTCCTTTCCCTTCCTCCCCCACAACAGACACCCTGTGAGGTGGGTGGGGATGAGAGGGCTCTCCCAGCAGCTGCCCTTTCAAGGACAACCTCTGCCAGAGCTATAGCTGACCCAAGGCCATTCCAGCAGGTGCAAGTGGAGGAGTGGGGAATCAAACCCGGTTCTCCCAGATAAGAGTCCGCACGCTTAACCACTACACCAAACTGGGTCTCATGGAAATGTTTTTAGCCGATTAAAAGAATCACAAGTTGGGGTCTGGTGTTTGTTAGTTTGTGTTGACTGGGCTGAAACAACAACAAAAGGCAATATAAGTCGGAATAGCAGATGGATGTCTACGTCATTAAGTATCCTGAGTGTGAAGTACAATAAATGAGAGTCTGTTGTAGTGTTAGCTCTGTGTTAAAATGAGGGCATAGAGGTTTCTCAGAGGTTTAATTTAAACATGTAACACATATAAACATCATTCTAATTTGCCACTATAAAAAAAAGAATACATTAAAATATAGTGGAAGATGGGTTAGTGTATGTAATGAGATAAACAGCCAATATACCTTACTGGAGTATGTCAATACAAAAAACCCCACATTATTCTGATACACTCTTCTAAAAGGGAAATGCATTGGAATACTGCGGATATATGCTGTAGCTATACTTGGCGAAAGTGGGTTTAGTCTATGTAATGAGGAAAAAAGAAACTCAGTATCCCTGCTCAGTCCTGGGGAGGTGTTTGTTCCAAGTTTCATAATAATTTGCAACTGAAAGTGAGAAGTGCTCGCAAGTAGCAGCCGACATATGACAACCCCATAGGGTTTCCAGGGCAACAGGCATTCAGCGGTGTTTGTCGTTGCCTCCTTATGTGTCTTCTGGGGTGGTCTCCCAACCAAGTACTAACCAGAGCTGACCCTACTTCTCTCCCGACAAGATCAGGCTAGCCTGAGCCATCCATGTATGAGTTAGTACCGTGCAAAAGGTCTGTCGTCCAGGTACCAAACGGATCGGAAGCTGCAAGGCTTCGCCAAGATCGCTGCACTCCACCGCCGCTGCCGCCATGTCCCAAGACTCCTGTTGTGCTTGGAACTGTCCACCTGAACTAAATTCTGGATATTTCTTGCAGCCCGGCATGGTATTCTTGTTCAGTTAATGACAATTACAAAAAAAATTTAGACGGTGCAGCAAATTGGGTGGCAGTTTTGGTGGTGCTGGAAAGCGCCTTTGAGTTACAGTCAATTTACGGGGTTTTCAAAGCAAGAGACCATCAGTTGGTTTGCCATCGTCTGCTTCTGCTTTGTGACCCTGGACGTCCTTGCTGGTCTCCCATCCGAGTATGTACCGCAGCCAGCCCTGCTTAGTTTCTGAGCTGTTGTCAGGATGAGTCTAACCTGAGCTATTGTTAGGGCCATTTTAGCTAGGGGTGGCCGAGCTTGCTTAACATAAGAGCTCACGTTTATGCTTTGTTTGAGAGCCGTAAGACAGGAATGTCAGATGATTGAGAGCCACAAGACAGGAAGGAAGGGTAGTAAGCAGGGCTTTTTATTTTGTAGCAGGGACTCTTTTGCATATTAGGCCACACCCTCCTGATGTAGCCAGTCCTCCAAGAACTCTACTGTAAGCCTCAGGAGGATTGTCTGCATCAGGGGTTTCTGGCCTAATATGCAAAGGAGTTCCTGCTACAAAAAAAAACCCTGGTGGTAAGAAAGGTGGAAAGAAAGCAAACAGATAGGGTAGGGAGAGGTGGAAAGAAAGCAACTTTGTCTTTCAGTGCATTCTCCACGCCACTAGATGGCTTGGCTTGGAGAAGTGATTTAAAGAGAAAGATACCTTCTCCAAGCCAGCCAATGGGGTGATGGGGGCTTCGAGAGCCACATAATATGTGTGAAAGAGCCGCAGTTTGACCAGCCCCGATTTCAGCCATTTTAGACAACCTAATCATGCTTGCTTTGAATGGATCTAATTTCTAGATAAGGTTGCAGTCCTGTGTATGCTTAATTGGTAGAATAAGCTTTCCTTGACTCCATGGGTGAGGTCAGACGTTCATAAAATCCTGCTACGGGCATGAGTGGAGTCCAGAAGCATGTCGGATTTTAAGCGGTTGTCCAAACGTCAGCATCTGCGAATGGTGGTTAGCTCGTTCGAGTCCCACGTTGAGACGACTGGGGCGCAGACTAATTTGATACTGCTTTAAATCCGGAACAAAATTCTTCTAACGGTTCCTGAGCGGAATTTCTCTGTTTGAACACTCCATCGTTGGCGACTCGTCGGAAGCGCACTACCGCTTCCCTCCCAAAGCCCCCTGCAAGTGATATCACTGCGCCAGTGAATGAGCGAGCGAATGTTGGCTCGATGAATCGTTTACCCGCCCCTATGTCCGGAAACAAAACTCATTTTTGAAACTAGATGTGAACTAGATGTGAACTGATTTTAATTCCTGGGTTTTTTTCTGCACGCGTAGTGCTCGTGCTGGAAAAGTAGTGCCAACGGAGTAGCAAAACTGTTAGTGATCCGACCCATTTAAAAGTGACGCGCTGCAGATAGCGGGCATCACTGCGCCTGCGCTAATGCAGATTGACGTCTCATGAAACGCGGTCCGGTAGAGCACTCTGATCGACCAGCAACGGGACCCACATGGGATAGAACGGGAGCCTGGCTGTTGTCTGATCGGAAAATTGGTTGTGCGGATTATAATAGAGGCGTGTTGCAGATGGATTTAATGGTGAGTGTGACTGCACCCCATGAGACTTTCTTTGAAGTAAACTGTAGAAGAATGACTAAAGAATGGAAAAGGGGAAATAAACCAAACTTAATTAAGTACCGAAATGTAAGAAGGCATAAATTTACAGGCCAAATAATACCTACCATTGGTCAATTTAAAAATTAACAGATATTAACAAATATACAAAAAAATCATGTTTTTTATTTCACAATAGATTGAAAACAGATATTGGCCTTTACAGTAATCGCAGTTATCACTGATTATATAAAATGACATTGAAAAGTGACAAATTCTGACCAGCAGGGCTTTTTTGGTAGCAGGAACTCCTTTGCATATTAGGCCACACACACCAGATGTAGCCAATCCTCCAAGAGCTTACAGGGCTCTTATTTAGTACAGGGCCAGTGTAAGCTCCAGGAGGATTGGCTACATCAGGGGGTGTGGCCTGATATGCAAATGAGCTCCTGCTACCAAAAAAGGCCCTGCTGACCAGGCACAATTGGACCAATTAGTGGTCAAACGATTAATGTGGCAGTATGGCCTCTGGTACGATAACGTAACGTTCATTTATCATAAACTAACTGACTTGAAATTATTCTGATAATTATTGTCTGGGGAAAGAATATTAATCAAAGGCTTTGTTCTTAAGGATCCACAGCCATGCTCATGTACACTTATCCCCGTAGCGACGATTCAGTGATGCGTCTTTCTTGCTTTGTCAGAAAAGTTCTGTAGAGCTAGGATCCAACATCCGGCCTGCATGTTTATACTTTCACAAACCTGTGGAGGATCAGGCTGTGTAAAACCTGTAAACCTGTAGCAGAAGATCAGGCTCTTCCAAGCCGTAGCATCTTGTCTCAGGCTGAGTCGGTTGAAGCTGAATCCGACGAAGACGGAGGTTCTCTATCTGAGCCGGGGTGGCCCAGGAAGGGAAATCCCTTTGCCAACTCTTGACGGGGTGCCGCTAATACCAGCCCCTAAGGTCAAGCGCTTAGGGGTGCTTCTGGAGTCCTCGCTGGCAGTGGAGGCCCAAGTAGCAGCCACTACCAGATCTGCCTTTTTTCATCTCCGGCGGGTGCGGCAGTTGGCCCCTTTCCTGGAACGTGACAACTTAGCAATGGTGATCCACGCTACGGTCACCTCGAGAATAGATCGCTGTAATGCTCTCTACATGGGGCTACCCTTGACCATGACTCGGAAACTACAGCTAGTGCAGAACGCTGCAGCACGGCTGTTAATGGGGTTCCCTCAATGGGAGCACATTCAGCCAGTGCTGAAAGAGCTGCACTGCCTTCTTATTGTGTTCCGAGTCCGCTTCAAGGTGTTGGTGTTGACCTTTAAAGCCCTTTATGGTCAGGGGCCTGTCTGTCTATGGGACCGTCTTTCTCTGCATGTTCCCCAGACAGCTCTGTGTTCAGGGACACAAAATCTACTGCCCATCCCTGGACCAAAGGAGGCCAGGCTATGCTCTACATGGGCTAGGGCCTTCTCGGTGGCAGCACCAGAAATGTGGAATGCTCTCCCGGAGGCTATAAGGGCCACTCCACAACATTATAGAGCCACAATACCATATGATCACTGTCAGGAAAGAAGAACCCGCCTATATTGAAGTGGTACAGCACCACGGAATGGTTTTAATTGTGACTATTTCATTGGTTTTAAACTGTAAATATAAATGTCTTATTAGCCGCCCTGAGTCCACTTTGCAGAGAGGGCGAGATAGAAATTTAAGGAAATAAATAAATAAATCCTTAGTAATAGTTTACAATCCATCAAAGGGAATGATAAGAACATAAGAGAAGCCCTGTTGGGTCATGCCAATGGCCCATCCAGTCCAACACTCTGTGTCACACAGTGGCCAAAAAAATTATATATATATATATATATATATATACACACACACACACACACACACACACACACTGTGGCTAATAGCCACTGATGGACCTCTGCTCCATATTTTTATCTAACCCCTTCTTGAAGCTGTCTACGCTTGTAGCCGCTGCCACCTCCTGAGGCAGTGAATTCCACATGTTAATCACCCTTTGGGTGAAGAAGGACTTCTTTTTGTCTGTTCTAACCTGACTGCTCTTTCTCTTTGGTAGGATCAGGGGCCATTTCGTAGAAAAAGAGGTGTTGGAGCTCATTAGCAAAACTCATTTGCATATGCCACACACCCCTAACATCCCTGGAAGGGGTACTAAATTCTTTCAGCTCAACATCAACCTTAAAAGGCTTCTTGAATGATCATTGTCAGAATAAAACCTTACTCCCAGCCAGTGTTCCCTCTACGCTCAGTTAGCGTGAGCTAGCTCGCAGTTTTTTAGCCTCTAGCTCACACGTTTTTGTCTTCGCTCAGGAAGGATGACCCCAGAACACAATAGTTTATGCAGGAGCTCACCTCTTTAAGGCCAGCAGCTCACAACTTTAATGCCAGCTCACAAAGTAGAATTTTTGCTCTGCAGCTTAGAGGGAACATTCCTCTTAGCCAGTGTTCCCTCTAAGCCAGGGGCGTCAAACTCATTTGTTATGAGGGCCGGATTTGACATAAAAGAGACCTTGTCGGGCTGGGCCACATCTGGTTGGGCTGAGCTGTGTCGGGCCCGGCCATGTGTGTACCTATTTAAGATTAGGTAGCAGAGATATAAATTTTATAAGGAACACAGACAAACAAATATATATACTTTTAAAAACTTAAAACATGCTTAAAACGTTAGCGCTCATTGGACTTAAAGGTACTTGCTTTGTATTTCCCCTATTCTCGGTAACTCTGCTGTGCTATTTAGAGAGCCTGGCAAAGCAAGCTATTCCTCCCTGAGGGAGGAGCCTCAGCCAATGGAAAAAATAGAGGTTTTGTTCTGTAGCTCCTGTGCAATTGACCAAGTCTGGCAAAGCAAACTGTGATGCAGAAGGAAGCAAGAGAGAGGGAGAAGGAAGCAAATGACAGCCAGTTGCTCGGGGGGCTGATAGGAATCCTCTGGGGTCCTGATCCAGCCCCCAAACTACATGTTTGACACCCCTGCTCTAAGCTATGGAATCTTGTGAGTCAAAATTCTACTTTGTGAGCTACTGACATTGGAGTTACAAATTATTATGAAGACAAAAAGGTGTGAGTTGGAGGCTAAAAATCTGTGAGCTACCTCACCCTAATTTAGCTTAGTGGGAACACTGCTCCCATCATACTTTTAAAATGACTTTCTCCTGTGTGGCCACAGTGGCATGACGAAGATTTCCATCTGTCCGCTTTATATGTTTTGGTTATTTTCCCATTTTTGGTAGGGGAAAATATTAGAAAGTTTGTCAAACCTTAGAGTTTAGCAAAATTCTCACAAGGAGTTTGAACGATGGAATCCAGAAGCAAGTATTTTGGGGGTGGGGGAGGGGGAGGAAAGAAAGAAAGAAAGAAAGAAAGAAAGAAAGAAAGAAAGAAAGAAAGAAAGAAAGAAAGAAAGAAAGAAAGAACAATAAAATTTAGAGGTTCTGGAGCTCTGCTCCTGTAAGCTCATGCCCAAAATGAGGCCTGGGTAGGATTGTAAGCTACCTAGGGAATCAGCTCCCAAGGGAGGTGGTGAGTTGAACAGGGTCTCAAGCTGAGGTTTTTCACACCTAGTTGCCTGGATCCTTTTTAGTTGGAGATGCCGGGGATTGAACCTGGGACCTTCTGCTTACCAAGCAGACGCTCTACCACTAAGCCACCATTCCCCCTCATTGGCGGTCTTTAAGCAGCAGCTGGATAAACACTTGTCAGGGATGCTTTAGGCTGATCCTGCATGGAGCAGGGGGTTGGAGTGCATGACCTGTGTGGCCCCTTCCAGCTCTGTGATTCTACGATTCCGTGTCTCAGGTTTAAAGACCTGGACCTTCTGTTGATGGTTACCTGCAGTGGTACCCAAAGATAAATGCAAGTCGAGGGGGTTGCACGTTTCTAGTTGAAAGTATGACCTTTCCCCCCTCTTTGAATAGCACATCTTTCCCGATGGCGTCTTAGAAATGGCTTTTTGATTCCAGAAATGTGGAGTGAGAGGGGGTGTTTTTTTTGTACTTGAGAAACAAAGAGGGATGCCAGCTTCCAGGTGCAATCTGGGGATCCCCTGGAATTACAGCTAATCTCCAGACTACAGAGATCAGTTCCCCTGGAGAAAAAGGATGCTTTGGAGAGTGGACTCTATGACATTATTCCCCCCTGAGGTCACTAGCCTCCCCAGGCTCCTCTCCCAAATCTCCAGAAGCTTCTCTACCTGGAGCTGGCAACTCTATCTCCCCCCATACCCTGCCAGTTGCCAGGGGGGGGGAGGGCGGGAGGCTTGGCAAACCTAAAAACTGTCCTTGCCTCCGCAAAACTCGCTGCGCGGTCCTCTTTCTCCTGGCCAACTTTTCCAGCTTTCTGTACATTGGGAGAAGATCGAAATGGGGGGAGGGGAGAAGTTGGAAGTTTGTCTCTTTGACTCCTCAAAAGCTACAACCAAATGCCCCGGTCCTAAAGAACACTGTGTTCCTTGGTGCATTTATGCCGCTGAAGTAACAGCCTGTTTTGTGATATTGGGTGGACTCTTTAATTGGTTAAGAGGCCCGTCAGTGGCTATTAGCCGCAAGGGGTAGATCAGGGGTGGCCAGCGGTAGCTCTCTCCAGGTGTTTTTTTTTGCCTACAACTCCCATCAGCCCCAGCCAGCATGGCCAATGACTGGGGCTGATGGGAGTTGTAGGCAAAAAACATCTGGAGAGCTGCCATTGGCCACCCCTGGTATTGATGGAACTCTTTCTCTGGGGCAAGTGATGCTCTGTATTCTTGGTGCATGGGGTGGGGGCACAGTGGGAGGGCTTCTCGTGTCCTGGCCTCACTGATGGACCTCCTGATGGCACGGTGTGACCCAGAGTGTTGGACTGGATGGGCCATTGGCCTGATCCAACATGGCTTCTCTTATGTTCTTATGTTTCTCTCTTGGCATTTATTGGTAGTATACCTAACCCGCAGGCAGAAAGGGATTGCATCCAACTTCAAAACTCAGTGTACAGAATAGCTAAATTCAAGTCTAGTAGAAACTTTAGAGGCAAACAAGAATAAGCTTTCAAGAGTCAAATCTCTTTTTCTCATGCTTAGGAATGGATATAGTCCTTAGAAAGGAGCCCCATGGCACAGAGTGGTAAGCTGCAGTACTGCAGTCCAAGCTCTGCTCACAGCCTGAGTTCAATCCTAGCGGAAGCTGGGTTCAGGTAGCCGGCTCGAGGTCGACTCAGCCTTCCATCCTTCTGAGGTCAGTAAAATGAGTCCCCAGCTTGCTGGCAGGAAAGTGTAGATGACTGGGGAAGGCAATGGCAAAACACCCTGTAAAACGTCTGCCTCGAAAACATCATGAAGAAGAAGAAGATACTGGATTTAATATCCCGCCCTCCCCTCCGAAGAGTCTCAGAGCGGCTCACAATCTCCTTTACCTTCCTCCCCCACAACAGACACCCTGTGAGTTGGGTGGGGCTGGAGAGGGCTCTCACAGCAGCTGCCCTTTCAAGGACAACCTCTGCCAGAGCTATGGCTGACCCAAGGCCATTCCAGCAGGTGCAAGTGGAGGAGTGGGGAGTCAAACCCGGTTCTCCCAGATAAGAGTCCGCACACTTAACCACTACACCAAACTGGCTCTCCAAACATGATGCAATGTCACCCCAGTGCCTTTGACTCTTTAATTCAGCCTCTTTAATATCGACATTCTGAGTTTGTTTTTGACGGCTGCTTGCTCCAATGCCTCTTTAAACGGGGTTAGACAACAGACTTAAGAACGTGTGTGACGTGCCTTCAAGTCGCAGCTGACTGACAGCGACCCCGTAAGGTTTCCAAGGCAAGAGATAAGCACGTTCTCAGCCTGCGTAGCTCGTAGCGGGAAAGACGTATTTCAGAATGGCACTACACTCCAAAAGGCTCAAGGAGTTTAGTGCCATTTTGAAATCTTACTGGAGACTTTCTGTCCCATCTGTCCATTGGGGATTCTGTGCGCAGTCTTTGGACGCACCGGAAAAGAATCTGGTGGGTTTTGCAGCTTTTTGCAACTTATTGATACATCAGAAACACTTTGATATTTTTTCTGAGCTTTTGCCTTTGGTTGAGATACGTGGTTAGAGCACGCTATGCTAGAAAAGGATTCGAAGCAGCAGGGTCATTCTGTAGAAAAATAGGTGGTGGAGCTCATCCAGGAATTGTTATGCAGCTGCACCTACTATTCGATGGACAAGGAGGTGGCACTCTCAGAAGGAGGAGGTGGAACTCTCAGAAAGGTTCAGGAGCTGTGTGCCTGTGAGCTCCCACTGAATCTGAGGCCGGCAAAGCAGGAATAATCAAGTCGACCTTTTCATTGGGATTCCTTCGATGTAACTGTGAAACTTTTGGGGAATTGTTCTTGCTATTTAGCCTTCTATTGAACACATTTGTATGAATTCGTTTCAATACATTCTTAGTTATTCGGTCACTTTAACTTCAATTGTGCTGTCTTTAAGCTTCTGAATTTCACAGAACTGTTTTGTAAGATACGTGCCGCGTCTATTGCTTAGAAGCCAAAATGGGAACAATCTCCTTATTATCGCTCAGTGAAATCCTTTTGAAATGTGTTGGGCCAAAGTGCTTAGACTTTTGCTGAGGGTCAGGATGAAAACAACCTGGTTTTTCTCCCCTTTCCCCCTTTCCTTGCAGACTTTAAAAAAAAGAGGTTTTTTTTCTTTTTTATCCTTGTCTCTGTGGCTGTTGAAGCAGACACAGAATACTTGCTGGGCGAGAAAGGCAAAAGGCTTGAACCCGTCTCGGGCCTTGACCCGTCGAACACATCGTGTGCAAATGGGAGGATCGTGTAGCGGCCCCAGATCACAGGCGCGCATGGCTCCCGTTGTCTGGAAAGGCAAAGATCAACTCAGTGTGCGGATGGGCCTTTGCCTTTGAACAGCGCACAGTGTACGTGAAACGAAAACTCATGTGCTTGCATGAGCCTTCTTCATTGAAGCCAGTGCGTTTAGGATCAGAAGGGCGAAAATCGGACTTCAAACGCTGTCGCTTTTGTCCAAGAAGGTAAACACACATGTTTGCTGAGACTAGATTTTACAGTATGCGCCTGTAAATCTGTTAACGACATTCTGTTGCATGCATTCAAAACATCTTCCTGTTTTAATTGCAAGAGGGGTTAGGGAAGTTTGGGTCAACTGGCTAAGATTTTGCTGCAAACGACTGAAATTGGTGCGTGCACACAGGTGGGATGGAGCAAAAAATATATACATGGGTTGCGATCAGGGGCCATTTTGTAGAAAAATAGGTGGTGGAGCTCATCCAGGGATTGTTATGCAGCTGCAATACTATTCAATGGACAAGGAGGTGGAACTCTCAGAAGGAGGAGGTGGAACTGAGAAACGTTCAGGAACTGCTCTCCTGTGAGCTCCCACTGAATCCGAGGCCTGGTTGCGATTCACAGACTGGTGGTGGGGGGGGGGTTGCGTTTGGTTTTTGTGTCCATGCAGCTATAGTACATATGGCTGAAAGCCAGGGCTTTTTTTGTAGCAGGAACTCCTTTGCATATTAGGCCACACACCCCTGATGTAGCCAATCCTCCTGGAGCTTACAGTATACCCTGTACTAAGAGCCCTGTAAGTTCTTGGAGGATTGGCTACAATGGGGGTTGGGGGGTGGCCTAATATGCAGATGAGTTCCTGCTACAAAAAAACCCACCTTGATGAAAGCTCATAGCATTTTACAGAAGCTTAAAAAACCAAGGTGGGGTTAGGCAAGAATTTGCAGCATAAGAACAGAACTGTTTTGAAACAGGTTTAAGGTGGATTACTCTGTTGGTCTCAGGGCTTTCTGTTGAGCAGGAACGCAGTTCCGACTGGCTTGGTGTCAGAGGGCGTGGCCTAATATGCAAATGAATTCTTGCTGGGCTTTTTCTACTGAGAGCCAGTTTGGTGTAGTGGTTAAGTGTGCAGACTCTTATCTGGAAGAACCGGGTTTGATTCCCCACTCCTCCGCTTGCACCTGCTGGAATGGCCTTGGGTCAGCCATAGCTCTGGCAGAGGTTGTCCTTGAAAGGGCAGCTGCTGTGAGAGCCCTCTCAGCCCCACCCACCTCACAGGGTGTCTGTTGTGGGGAAAGAAGATAAAGGAGATTGTAAATCTGCAATTCATCTTCTTCTTCAAAAAGGCCCTGGTTGGTCTACACAAGAGGAACAAGATTCGAGTCCTGCTAGCGCTTTACAGACCAGTAGGATCTCCAGAGTATAAGCTTTTGAGAGTTAATGCTTCCTTCATCACGTCTGCTGCAGAGAGCTTTGATTCTTGCAAGCTTATACCAGTGGTCACCAACCACGGTGTTTGCCAAGTGTTTTTAGAAAATGGACAGGCCAGGTGGAATTTTTGTCCACCAAGGCTTCTATTGGCTATTGCCAGGGCTTTTTTTCGTAGCAGAAACTTCTTTGCATATTAGGCCACGCCCCCCCCCCCCCCGATGTAGCCAATCCTCCTGGAGCTTACAGTAGGCCCTGTACTGAGAGCCCTGTAAGCTCTTGGAGGACTGGCTACATCAGGAGTGTGTGGCCTCATATGCAAAGGAGTTCCTGCTACAAAAAAAAAAGCCCTGGCCATTGCGGCTTTGTTTGCCTGTGCAGAGACACAGCGCAAGGATCGTCACCAGGCCTCGGATTCAGTGGGAGCTCACAGGAGCATAGCTCCTGAACCTTTCTGAGAGTTCCACCTCCTCCTCCTGAGAGTTCCACCTCCTTGTCCATTGAATAGTATTGCAGCTGCATAACAATCCCTGGATGAGCTCCACCACCTCTTTTTCTACAAAATGACCGCTGATCGTCACGATGCAACTTGGAAGCAAGTGGAAGCAACCTTTTTGTGGCTGGCCCCGCCTCCTGCGGGAGCCATTTTGTGGCTGCATCCCCCACGCTGTGCCAGAATTCCCAAAGTGCCCACAGGCTCAAAAGAGTTGGGGATGCCTAGATTATTCTCTGGGGATCTTTTTGGTGCTGCTGACGTCAAATCTTGTCATTCGAAACAAGTGTTTCCCAGGTGTCATTTACAGTTTCTGGGGGAAAGCACAGGGTCATCATGGGAACCTGGTGTCAAATCCTGTACTTTGGTTCTGCTAGTGGTAGCAGTGTCCTCTGGTGCAAGGACACTTTCCCTGATGTAAAACACTCAAGTAATCTTCCGCAGCTGGTGGATTGGAGTTGCAGGACGCAGCCCAAGTATGAGATGTCATTTAACTTAAGTATATTATATGTTCTCATCCCTCCTTCCCCTTTTTTCCATTTTTCCTACCCCTTCCCCAGTTTCACCCCCAATTATACCTATAATATCAATAAAATTCTTTGGAACTGTGTGGGGGAGGTAAAGATAGTCCCCCTGTGCAAGCACTGAGTCGTTACTGACCCGCGGGGTAACGTCACATCATGTTTTCGTGGCAGACTTTTTGTGATGGAGTAGTTTGTCATTGCCTTCCCCAGTCATCTATCCTTTCAAGAGCCAAATCTCTCTTTCTCATATTTGGGAATGGATATATTCCTAATTAAGGAGCCCCATAGCACAGAGTGGTAAAGCTGCAGTCCAAGCTGTTCCCGTGACCCGAGTTCGATCCCGGCAGAAGCTGGGTTCAGGTAGCTGGATCGAGGTTGACTCAACCTTCCTTCCAAGGTCAGTAAAATGAGTACCCTTTGAAGCTAATGAGTCCTGCTTTGGAATTTCTTTTGGCCTCCTCTATTGGTACCTACCAGACCAGGGTCTAGTAGCCACCAATAGACCTGTCCAGGGCTTTTTTGGTAGAAAAAGTCTAGCATGAGCTCATTTGCATATTAGGCCACACCCCTGACGTCACCATTGTTTCACGCAGGGCTTTTTGTAGAAAAGGCCCGGCAGGAATCATTTGCATATTAGGCCACACCTCCTGGCACCAAGCCAGCCAGAACTGCTTTCCTGTGCATTCCTGCTCAAAAAAAAAAAAGCCTTGGACCTGTAATAGAAATCTGTCTGATTAATAGGCCTTGAATTCCGCAGGAGCTCACAAGAGTGCAGCTCCTGAACCTTTCTGAGGGTTCCCCCTCCTCCTCCCCACCTACCTACCTTGTCCATTGAATAGTAGGTGCAGCTGCATAACAATCCCTGGGTTAGGAGAGCAGGCAGCCAGCCAGCCAGCAGGGGCTTTGTCACGCCCCCAGCAGCCCTCATTAACCCCTGGAGAAGACCACGCCACCCTTTCTCCACTTATGTGATTTTGGGTGGCGGGTGGCTTGTTGGGCTTTTGACTGTGGAGGGGGAGTGGCCAAGGAGAGCCCCAGGTGAGCGAGGCCTTCTTGGGCTGATTGGATCTCTAGCCAGCCCAGGCAGGGCTCCCTTGCCCGGGGCTCTCCTTTCTTGCGTCAGGTTGCTTTTGGCTATTGGGGGGGGGGGGGAGAGGACAGCATATGCTAATGAGCTGTGCTAGTTTGGTGTAGTGGTTAAGTGTGCGGACTCTTATCTGGGAGAACCAGGTTTGATTCCCCACTCCTCCACTTGCACCTGCTGGCATGGCCTTGGGTCAGCCATAGCTCTGGCAGAGGTTGTCCTTGAAAGGGCAGCTGCTGTGAGAGCCCTCTCCAGCCCCACCCACTTCACAGGGTGTCTGTTGTGAGGGGAGGAAGGTAAAGGAGATTGTGAGCCACTCTGAGACTCTTTGGAGTGGAGGGCGGGATATAAATCCAATATCTTCATCTACCTCACAGGGTGTCTGTTGTGGGGGAGGAAGGTAAAGGAGATCGTGAGCCGCTCTGAGACTCTTCAGACTGGAGGGCGGGATATAAATCCAATATCATCATCTTCTTCTTCATAGTTCTGTATTTTATTATGTTTTTTTTTTTTAATTTTTATGGCTAGAAGTAAACCGTATACTTCAGGAGGTTTCCTGGGTTAGAGCCCCATGGTGCAGAGTGGTAAAGCTGCAGTACTGCAGTCCGAACTCTCTGCTCACGGCCTGAGTTAGATCCCGGTGGAAGCTGGGTTCAGGTAGCCGGCTCCAGGTTGACTCAGCCTTCCATCCTTCTGAGGTCGGTCAAATGAGTACCCAGCTTGCTGGGGGGGGGGGGAGCGTAGATGACTGGGGAAGGCAATGGCAAACCACCCCGTAAAAAAGTCTGCCATGAAAACATCGTGATGCGACGTCACCCAGAGTCAGAAACGACTGGTGCTTGCACAGGGGACCACCTTTATGGCGACAACAATAAAATACTTTGACTTGACCCTGTAATTTGCAATGGAGACAAACAGCTGAACAAATCTGTGGGAGGGAAGAGCAGTTGGTTACTAGTCCATAACCGGCAGTAATCAGTTGCGATTGATTTACGGTGACCCACCCTGAACCCGGATAGCCCAGGCTAGCCTGATCTTGTCAGATTTCAGAAGCTAAGCAGAGTCGGCCCTGGCTAATACTTGGAAGGGTGACAGACGCAAGCAATGGCACACCACCTCTGAAATGTCTCTTGCCTTAAAAACAAGTCTAGCTCGTCACCTAGTGGTGTGTAACATTAAAAGAGCTAGAACTTCCAGCTGCCAGACAGTCTTAGGATCTCCTGGTTATACTACACACATGCGATACAATAATTATAATTATGGTGACCCTGTAGAGCAGGGGTGTCGACCATGTGTCCCAGGGGACAAATCAGGCCCCTGGAGGGCTCCTATAAGGGCCCCGAGCAACTGGCTCTTGCCTGCTTCCTTGTCTGCCCTCTCCCTTGCTTCCTTCTGCATCTCAGCTTGCTTTACAAGGTTCGCTCAATCACTAAGGAGCTACAGAGCAAAACCTCAGGCCGATTCCCCACTCACTCTATGCTGCGCTCACGTTCCTCCTCCTCAGCAGGGCTTCCTTCCGATTTCACACCGTCTGCCCCAGAGCTGCAAGCATCGTCAGCGTCTTTGCACAGCAAATAGAAACCTCTAAAAACCAGTTTCTGCTTGCTGAACAAAAACGCCGATGCTAGCTGCAGCCCCAGGGCAGATAGTGTGAAATCCCCTTCCTGTTCCCCTGGGGAGGGAGGGAAAGAGCCAGAGCTTCCTTTGCCCAGTTCCCTGGATCCCATGGGAGAGATACAAAGAAAGCACCTTTAAGACCAAACGTGCTAATGTTTTAAGCATGTTTTAAGGTTTGTTTTTTAAAAAAACAAACAAACTTGAATTGTGTCTGTGTCCTTTATAAAGTTTATATCTCTGCTCCCTGGCATTACATTTTATGACACACATGGCCAGGCCCAACAGGTTCTCATTTATGTCAGATCCAGCCCACATAACATATGAGTTCAACATCGTTGTCTTAAATCATCTTTTGTTGGTCTTCAAGGTGCCACTAAACTCAAAACTTGTTCGACGGCTCTGGGTTCAGCAATCCTTTTTTCATTATGAACAGTAGCTGCAACTGAGCAGTTCTGTTGAGGCTCTACCAAATTGCAGTTGTTTTTTTGTGTTAAAAATTCCTTTGTGTGAACACACAATAAAAAAAAAAAATTACTTCACTCAATATTTGCTTTTTGCAGTGCACAAACCCCCAGAAATTCAGTTCAATCCTAAGGCAGCACTGTTTGTTTAAAATATTGTGGATTAATGCACAAAACAATAATTTTAATTAAATCTTTGGGGGGGGGGAGTGGAAATGTTCCGTTGTCTCGTTGCAGAGCATTACAAAGCAAAAAAGTTCCTAAATCCTGATTAATGCTGAAAAAAATACTCTGATTACAGTCATTTCAATAATGTAAATTTGTTTTCGCGATCGGTCTCTTGCTTTTAATCCTCTCTGGTGTTTTGTTCTAGGGTAGGGGAGATGAAAAGCACGGAAGGGTTTTATTACGCTTTATTGCATCATGCATTCTCTTTCTGCTTATCGCTCCGTTCTTTTTTGCTTCGTTGAGAGTCAAAGTTCTAAGTTAGCATAATCAAATGTTTTCTTCTGAAATGAGAAATGTGGATAAGATCCGGCGAGGGCACCCGCAGGCTCTCTGGAGAACATGCGGTGCCCCTTTATACCTCAGAACCTACACAACAGTGTTACATAGGGGTGAAATTCTAGCAGGTGCTTCTTTGCATATTAGGCCACACACCCCTGATGTCACCAATCCTCCAAGAGCTTACAAGGTTCTTTTTGTAAGCTCTTGGAGGATTGGCGACATCAGGGGGGGTGTGGCCTAATATGCAAAGGAGCTTGCTGGGTGACCTCGGGCCAGTCTCATTCTCTCAGCCTACCCCACCTTGCAGGGTTGTTGTGAGAATAAAACGGAGGCGAGGAGAATGACGTAAGCGGCTTTTAAGTCCCTACTGGGGAGAAAGGTGGAGATAAAGAAATAAAATCCTTGAACAGATTAAATAAACAAGGACGACAATTGTACAAACACTAAGGGTACGTAAATGAGATTATAAATAAAAGCAATCTGCTCTCCTACCATTTAATTTTTTTTAATGCAACTTCTAAAACTCATACCGAATCTTTTCAGAGAAGATAATATAGTCTTGCTGCAACCCAGATTTGAGCGATTCATAGGAATTTAAAAGGTTAAGGCGGTCCCCTGCTCAAGCACCAGTCGTTTCCAACTTGGGGGTGACGTTGTACCATGACGTTTTCATGGCAAGACTTTTTTACAGGGTGGTTTGCCATTGCCTTCCCCCCCAGCGAGCTGGGTACTGATTTGACCAACCTCGGAAGGATGGAAGGCTGAGTCAACCTTGAGCTGTCTATCTGGACCCAGCTTCCACAGGGATCGAACTCAGGTCGTGAGCAGAGAGCTTGGACTGCAGTACTGCAGGTTTACCACTCTGCACCACGGGGCTGCTGTTCATAGGGATTAGGATGTGATTATTTTATATAGATAACATTCCACAAGCCTCACGTGACTTTCTTAAACCATCTAATTCGTTTTCTTGGAAGGCGGGATCTTAGACAACTCTGAGCATTCCAAAGATTTATTGTTGGAAATATTGTTCCTTTTGTTCTCAGATTTATTCTGGGCCTAAAGCCGTGTATTCATAAATTGTTCCACTCATGGCTAAAAACTGAAGGTCAGCTAGAACAGTGCGGAGGGGCGGGGGGTGGACAGTGTCATGTTTACAGATTTGGAAGTGGTAGTTTTTGTTAGAGTATTTTGCACGCAGCAGAAGAGCTGAAGGAGAGGGACAGGCAAAAACACAGGAATTAATAGACAAGAGAAACAGCTGTATTCAATGGTAGATATATTTACCAGGAAAAGTATCCAATATTCAGAGTCGTTGCCAGGCCAAGGTCATACACAGTAATCAGTACACACTTCAGTAGATAACAGTATACAGCAGTAAGTATACACAGCACGATCCAAGCACAGTAGCATAGGATCCAACACCAGCAGTGATCGCTGCCACCCAGATAGCGGGCCTCACAGAACCCACAATCCTTACAGGCAGACTGAGCAGGCTCACTGAGCTTCCCTAAGTACACGTACCAATCATCAGGGTTGCATCAGCTCTGTGAGTCAGCACAAAGCCTAATTACAGGTGAGGTCATCCCACCTTACCTCAGTAACAGGTAACAGCTGGATCATGATGCAGCATGACTCAGCATGACATTGCAGAAACAACATTACTATTACTAAGATGGAGTCAGGCAGCCATTTTAGGACTGAGTTCCAACATTCTCCTCTTAATAGTTCTGTTCGTTTCTCAATCCGAGCCTTTTACAGTGCTCGTTATGCTTTTCCATAGTCTGGGGTTTGGTAAACATATCTGCCGTATTGTGGCCAGTATCACAATACCTTATGTTTATCAACCCTTCCATGATACATGATCTGACATTCTGGTACCTTATGTCAGTGTATCTATTCCTTGTCTTTACTCCTTCCGCTTTTGCAATCTCAATCACAGCTTGATTGTCTTCCAGAACTTCAACAGGCTTCTCTGCCTCTATATGCAGGTCCTTTAGTAGCTGTCTAAACCATTCTACCTCAGTACAAGCAGTAGAAAGGGCGCAGAACTCTGCTTCTGTGGTGGACAAGGCAACCACACGCTGCTTTTGTGTCTTCCAGCATACTAACACCTCTCCCAAATATATGGAAAGACCTGTTGTTGACTTTCTGGTTTCACAGTCACTTGCAAAACTTGCATCTGTATAGACTTTCAGTGCTAGCTCCCCCCTAGGTTCGATATAAAGACACCAGTCAGCAGTGTTCTTTAAATATCTCAACACTCGCTTAGCAGCAATCCAGTGATTCTGCTTAGGGTTCTGGGTAGCTCTTGCCAACAGATTACAGGCTACTGATATGTCTGGCCGTGTCCAATTACTGATATAGCTCAGACTACCAATTAACGACCTGTACATTTCAACATTACATGGTGGGCTATCTGTAACATCATTTACAAAGCCAGTCACCATAGGGGTTGAAACAGTTTTGCAATCAGTCATCTTGTACTTGTCCAACAAATCTATGATTTTAGGTTTTTGTGACAGTTTAAAACCTTGTGTAGTTTTTGCAATATCTACACCCACATAGGTCTGTACAGTACCAAGATTTCTCAGTTTAAACTTCTTACTTAAGGCTGAAACAATATCATCTGTTTGTTTCTTTGTCTTGGTCAGAATCCCCAAGTCATCCACAAAAGTAAGAACAATACATCTTGTTTCACCACTTCCCTTGGTAAACACACATGGATCAGCAATGCTCTGGGTAAACCCAAGCTGTTTAAGTGTACCCACTAGGCATTTTGACCATTGATGACCACTTTGCTTTAGACCATACAAGCTCTTATTTAGCAACCAGTATCCCTTTCCAGTACCAGGAATACCTTCTGGTCTCTTTAAATAAATTTGGTGCTCCAAATTAGCATTTAGGTATGCCACACAGACATCCAAATGGGTAAAATGGAGTTTTTCTCTGGCTGCCACAGTTAACGCAGTCAGAAGTGAACTGCTCTTTAACGTTGGAGCAAACACTTCGTCATAAGTCTCATTAGTCTGTCTGCAACCTTGTGCTACAAGCCTCGCCTTATACTTTTTTCCCCCAGACTGGTCTGTTTTCACCTTGTATACCCATCTACTGCCTATGGGTTTTACACCAGCAGGTACAGTATCAGTCTCAACATAAACATTTAAACGTTTCAGGGAAGAAAGTTCATCGTCCATAGCAGCCTTCCAGTTACACTGCTCTTCATTGGACAAAGAGAAAATGTCAGTATATTTCTCAGGCTCATGTATAGCAGACATTACAGGACTAAATCTCTCAGGAACTCTTCTTTCACGTGTAGATCTCCTCAATGCAGGCTCATCAGTTGGCACATTCCTCCCGGATGATTCCTCACGAGTAGGCTTCTCCTCCATCTCCTCCTCGTCAGGCATCTCTTCTTTTGGGGTTAACTCAACCGCCTCTCCCTCCTCTGGGTTGCTAGGCATTGAGCTGACTTGTAACCGGATTCCCTGGTCATCCGCAGGACAGAACGCTGGCGATTTGCCAAGTTAGTTACCTTGTCATGCCATAGGCTTGCTGGTATTTTGCCAGTAGATGAACACCAAACTCTGTTCAGGTTGTAGTTGGCACAGCACATAGCCTCTGCCCAAAATCTCCAGGGCATATCTGCATCACGTAACATACACTGGCACATATCTTGCAATGTACGGCCTCTTCTCTCACAAAAAGCATTATGGGTAGGTCTGTACGGAGCAGTCAAACGGTGCTCAATTCCAAGCTCTGCAAATAAACTTTGAAAATGTTTATTAACAAACTCAGAGCCTCTATCAGAAATAATGCATGCAGGCACATTTCCAGTTTTTCTCTTAACAAACCTTAGCCAATTCTGCACATTTTGAAAGGTTTCAGTTTTAGCTTTCAACAGGTAAACAAACCCATACCTTGAATAGTGATCTTCTATACTTAAGACATATTTGGCCCCGCCCACTGACTCCTTAAAGGGCCCTATCAGGTCTAAGAACACTAGGTCAAGAGGTTTCTTACTAGTAAATTTACTTGGAGTACGCACAGGAGCTTTTGTAGACTTCACAAGCTTGCAGATTTCACAGTCAAGAAATTCCTTGCAAGGTTTAAGACTAAGGCCTTCTGCCTGTTCAACAGTCTTCTTTAGAGCAGGAAAACCAGCATGGCCTAATTTCCTGTGTAAAAGATGACAGCAATTATCATGCACTGGTTTATTTACACAGACGTTATTACACGTTTGTACCTTGGTATGCAAGAAGTATAAATCTTCCTTCAGCATAGCCTTTACACACACACCGTCCTTGGTCCTCAGCTCACAGCACGAGGTGTCAAATTGCAGTTTGAAACCTTCCCTGCACAGAGCAGACACAGACAGCAGATTCATCTTGAGTGAAGGAACAAAACCCATTTGAAGCTCCTTCCTTAGGCTTGGCAGGAACGCGTTCCCTCTGCCAAAAACAGTTGCCTTAACTCCATCTGCTAAAACAACAGACTGGTTATCAACAGGTGTGTAAGTAGTAAACAAACTCCTCTCTCTACAGAGGTTCTCCGACGCTCCGCTGTCAATTAGGAAAGATTGAGTGTGGTTAGTTGACTTACCAGTAGTAACGAGATGCACATTACCACTCTTATCAGCAGACCTCATTTCAGACCGTCTCTCTTTCCCTTTCTGGCCTTGACAATTCCTAAACAGATGTCTAGATGAGCCACACCGGAAGCATTTCTTCCTTACAGCCATTACATTACCTGTTTGACAGTCAGGATCCTCCTTAACAGTAAATCCACTGCCCCTCTCTGGCTTACAGACAGGCTTTTTCTCCACACGTAGAGAGGAATTGGACTGTCTCTTGCCATATTCATCAAGAAGCCGTCCAGTTACGACGTTCATGGTCAACCCTGTCTCAGGCAAACCCTCCAGGCTCGTTATCACAGCGTCATATGATGCATCTAAAGAACTTAAAAGTATGCACACCTCCTGTGATTCAGAAAACATTTGGTTATGCTCTCTTAGCTCTAGAAACATCCTACGCATAGACTCTATATGAGATAACATATCAGCATTAGCTGCCAGCCTGGTATGCAGAAGCTTCCTCACCAAACGAATCTGAGAACCGACAGTTCCTCGGACGTAAATTTCCTTCAAAGCATTCCAGCAGTCATTAGCCGTCTCCAGTCCTGCTATATGCACCAGCTGGGAGTCGTCTAAAGAAAGACCTATTAAAGACAAAGCCTTAACATCCTTTTTACGCAAAAGGTCTGCAGCTTTTCTGTCTTCAGCAGCTGCCAACAACCCCCGTAAAGGAGCAGCCACCACCTCCCACAGCTCTTGGTGCTTTAATAACAGACAGACCTTCTGGGACCACGTAGCATAGTTAGTCCCATTCAGCTTAGTAATGCTGAGCCCAGAGAAGGAAACAACATTTGCAGCTTCCATCTCTGCTACTTATCACTGGACACCTGGGCAACTTGGCAGTCTGCCTCCGTCTCTTCCAAAAAACTGTGTTGCCTCCTCTGTCTTCAGAACAGCAGCACCTCTAGAAACACTGGGAGCTCTGGGCCCAGAACCAATGTTAGAGTATTTTGCACGCAGCAGAAGAGCTGAAGGAGAGGGACAGGCAAAAACACAGGAATTAATAGACAAGAGAAACAGCTGTATTCAATGGTAGATATATTTACCAGGAAAAGTATCCAATATTCAGAGTCGTTGCCAGGCCAAGGTCATACACAGTAATCAGTACACACTTCAGTAGATAACAGTATACAGCAGTAAGTATACACAGCACGATCCAAGCACAGTAGCATAGGATCCAACACCAGCAGTGATCGCTGCCACCCAGATAGCGGGCCTCACAGAACCCACAATCCTTACAGGCAGACTGAGCAGGCTCACTGAGCTTCCCTAAGTACACGTACCAATCATCAGGGTTGCATCAGCTCTGTGAGTCAGCACAAAGCCTAATTACAGGTGAGGTCATCCCACCTTACCTCAGTAACAGGTAACAGCTGGATCATGATGCAGCATGACTCAGCATGACATTGCAGAAACAACATTACTATTACTAAGATGGAGTCAGGCAGCCATTTTAGGACTGAGTTCCAACAGTTTTTTGCAGCACGAATGGGACGGCCCAGGAGTGGGCTGGAAGGCAGACGCGCATATGTGATTGCGCTTTTGTGGTCCGTCCCATCCCTGCGCGGTTGCAAGATGCCGGTCTGGACCCAGCCACTATGAGCTTTTGAGTGTCACAGCTCTGGTTAAGGGTGCTTTAACTCTCTGCTCATACCCTGAACATCATGTCGGTCTCTAAGTTGCTAGTGGACTTGAATGTAGGTAACCTCAGGCTTCATTTTGGGCAGGAGCTCACAGGAGCAGAGTTCCAGAACCTCTAAATTTTATTGTGCTTTCTTAACCCTTTCCCCACCCCAGGTGCTTGCTTCTGAGTACCATTGTTCAAACTCCCTATCAGAACTCTTAAGGTTTAACAAACTTTCTAATATTTTTCCCCCACAAAAAAAATAAAAATGGGAAAACAACCAAAACCGATAAAGACACAGAGATAGAAATCTCCATTATGCCACTGTGGCCACATAGGACAAAGTAAAAGTATGATGAGGTTTTCTTATGACAATGATAATTCGAGAAGCATTTTAAGGTAGATGCTGAGCTGATATAATTTAGGACACCTTCCGGTGATGTCAGGGGTGCGTGGCACATGCAAATGCAGAGCTTTTTTGTAGCAGGAACTCATTTGCATAATAGGCCACCACCCCCCCCCTTGATGTAGCCAATCCCCCAAGAGCTTACAGGGCTCTTCTTACAGGGCCTACTGTAAGTTCTTGGAGGATTGGCTATATCAGGGGTGTGTGGCCTAATATGCAAAGGAGTTCCTGCTACAAAAAGAGCCCTGTGCAAATGAGTTATGCTAAGAAGCTCTGGCACCTCTATTTCTATGCTGCAATGACCCCTGGGTAACCTACCCTTGCCCACTCCTTTCCTTTGAGACACATCAGGGAACCTTTATTACAAGGGTAGCAAGTTGGTCTTCAGGAGAACTGCTGTTTCAAGTGCAGTAGGACCTGGAGACCAAAAAGATTTTGGGGGTATAAACTTTTGAGAGTCAAAGCTCTGGTGAAGAAAACTTTTGAGTCTGAGCTCATACTCACCCCCCCAAATCTGATTGGTCTCTGCTACTGGACTGGAGTCTAGCAAGACTTCTGCTGTTCAGAGAGCCAGTTTGGTGTAGTGGTTAAGCGTGCTGATTCTTATCTGGGCGAACCAGGTTTGATTCCCCACTCCTCCATTCGCAACTGCTGGGATGGCCTAGGATCAGCCATAGCTCTCGCAGAGCTGTCCTTGAAAGGGCAGCTTCTGTCGGAGCTCTCTTAGCCCCACCCACCTCACAGGGTGTCTGTTGTGGGGGAAGAAGGTAAAGGAGATTGTGAGCCACTCTGGGACTCTGATTCAGAGAGAAGGGCGGGGTATAAGTCTGCGGTCTTCTTCTTCTTCACTGCTGTAGAACCTGTGTAAGAGAACTTCCCCATGGATTGTGATGGAGTGTGGGTCAGTGCTGCGTTGATGAAGAACCCTTGTCTTTCCCAGTTTTGTAAAGTGTTTGACAAGAGCAAGCCCGAAGGAAATGAATAAAATAATGAAAGAAACTAATAAAATCACTGGCAGTTTTTAAGCAGTGGCTGGACAAGCTCTAGGCCAGGGTGGCCAAACTGTGAGCTGGGAGCCGCATGTGGCTCTTTCATACATGTTGTGAGGCTCTTGAAGCCCCCAACACCCTGTTGGCCAGCTTGGAGAAGGCATTTGTCTCTTTAATTCATTCCTGCAAGCCAGCCAGTGGCTTGGAGAATGCATTTGAAGATAAAGTTGCTTTTTTCCCCCACCTCTCCCTCCCTTCCTTGAACATATGAAGCTGCCTTATACTGGATCAGACCTTTGGTCCATCAAAGTCAGTATTGTCTTCTCAGACTGGCAGCGGCTCTCCAGGGTCTCAAGCTGAGGTTTTTCACACCTATTTGCCTGGACCCTTTTTTGGAGATGCCAGGGATTGAACCTGGGACCTTCTGCTTCCCAAGCAGATGCTCTACCACTGAGCCACCGTCCTTCCTTCCTTCCTTCCTTCCTTCCTTCCTTCCTTCCTTCCTTCCTTCCTTCCTTCCTTCCTTCCTTCCTTCCTTCCTTCCTTCCTTCCTTCCTTCCTTCCTTCCTTCCTTCCTTCCTTCCTCCCTTCCTCCCAACCTCCCTCCCCTCCCCTTCCCTTCCTCCCTACCTTCTTTCTCTCTCACACGCATCTATCCTTCATGTCTTGTAGCTCTCAAACATCTGACATCTATTTTTTTCTGGCTCTTATGTTTCTGTGATGGCGGCCTAATCCATGCGGACATGCTTTTGCTCTCCCTGCATTTCTTTTAGCGGGACTTGGGCAGGGGATCCCCAACCCCCCAACCCCCCCCCCCCAAAAAAAAATTGGTTTTGCAGTGAAAAGAGAAAAGGATACCAGAACATTAATGCAAAGGAAGCACGCTCTGGAAATTCAGACTGTCTACGTTTTCCGCACCATTACAAACGACAAGGATGTCATTTTTTTCCCCCCTGCATCTTCTTTTTATACACCAGAAATGACGCTCTTGAAAAATTAGCTCAAAAACTTAAAAACCGTCGACATTCAAGTAAACTCTGAATCTTTAGGAAAGCGTGTAAACGGCCAGGGAAGAAACGCACACTCGATTTGCAAAGAGACAGACTGCAAAAGAGAGCAGAACGCCTGCTAGGAATCTCTAGGAAAGCCTGTAAGTGGCCGCGGATAAGACACCCGTAACACTTGATTTGCACAGAGACGGACTGGGAAAGAGAACACGGCGCCTATTCCAAGGATCGCCTAACGAGCACTATCCTTTCATTGCCTTGAGTATCCAGAGGAAGCCTCACCGCGGTTTCTCCCCTCCGAGGCCTGTTTTGTCTGAAGTAATGAGGCCATAGTCAATTGCTTCGCCGGCACGTCCTGATTCGGTGCGACGTCCGGGGAAGCGCTGCCGAGCCGTTTGGCCTGCCTGCGCTGCCTTAACGAGACGCGGGCAACTGGGGGGTTTGTCTGGCCGCAAACTCCACGAGGCAACGCGTCACGCGAGAGGCTTGCTGATCGCCACAAGGCAACTGACATTCTGGATTTTTATCGCCACCTTGCCGTGGCACCCGCTTTGCCACACCGGAAGGGAGGCAGGCTCCTTCCCACCCAGCCCGCCGTCGCGAGGGACACCCGAGTCGAAACAAGAAAAGCATATTTTCCATTTCCCCTGTGCTGCGTCTTGGGGAAGAACCGTGCAACGTTGGCCATGGTTGCTGATGCGTCTTGCCAAATGGGAGGAAGGGCACTGGAGGGGGGGGGGGGACTGCTGCGCACCAGACCCTGAACCCAGGCACTGAGAAAGGTCACCGTCAGCCGGGCGACGTTACCAGTAGAGCCCCACCAGCCTGGCCTTGACAAAATACAAGAGATGACAAGAGAGGCAGGCATATCTCTGCGGAAGCGCTAATCACAGTAATGGCGCTCTTTAAGACTCTAGTCGGGCTTGAACTTTTCCTAGAGCCTGTTACAGATAGTTCCATTCCCCCTGATGATCACCAGGAAAGGAATAAAAGGGGGTTTGTGCGCAGGTTTGCCTTCAAGCGGGTAGGAGGTCAGCCGGTTATCACAGGCGGTGGGGAAGAAACTAGGTGGCCTTGGTAAATATGTGGATCAAGGCCAGTGGCGCTTACAATTACATATGTGCAGGGCTTTTTTTGCAGAAAAAAGCCCAGCAGGAACTCATTTGCATATTAGGCCACCTCCCCGGATGCCATCATTGTTTCACACGGCTTTTTTAACATAAAAAGCCCAGCAGGAACTCAATTGCATATTAGGCCACCTCCCCGGATGCCACCATTGTTTCACATAGGGCTTTTTTAACATAAAAAGCCCAGCAGGAACTCAATTGCATATTAGGCCACCTCCCCGGATGCCACCATTGTTTCACACAGGGCTTTTTTAACATAAAAAGCCCAGCAGGAACTCAATTGCATATTAGGCCACCTCCCCGGATGCCACCATTGTTTCACACAGGGCTTTTTTAACATAAAAAGCCCAGCAGGAACTCATTTGCATATTAGGCCACCTTCCCGGATGCCACCATTGTTTCACATAGGGCTTTTTTAACATAAAAAGCCCAGCAGGAACTCAATTGCATATTAGGCCACCTCCCCGGATGCCACCATTGTTTCACACAGGGCTTTTTTTAACATAAAAAGCCCAGCAGGAACTCATTTGCATATTAGGCCACCTTCCCAGATGCCACCATTGTTTCACATAGGGCTTTTTACATAAAAAGCCCAGCAGGAACTCATTTGCATATTAGGCTACCTCCCCGGATGCCACCATTGTTTCACATAGGGCTTTTTTTGCAGAGAAAGCCCAGCAGGAACTCATTTGCATATTAGGCCACCTTCCCGGATGCCACCATTGTTTCACATAGGGCTTTTTTGCAGAAAAAGCCCAGCAGGAACTTATTTGCATAGTAAGCTGATTACAGACTGGCACTTTGGGCCGACTCAGAGATGCCTCTGAAGTCAACCCAAAAAAACCCGGCCACACAGCAACATCTGCCGGCTGCCCCCGTCCCACACCCCGTCCTGAGAGACGTTCCAACCGTCTCAAAAAGGAATCACTTGGAAAGTGGTCCCTTTTTGTTGGGGCGGCTCTGAGGCAGCGGCCACCCGTCTGGATGCCCGGGGAGCCACGAGCAGGACGCGTGAGTGTTACACACACTCCCCGGCCGCCTAAGGCCTGCCTCTTCTTCCGACACCGTCTAGAAGCACCAAGGTGCTCTTCTTTCAGCCGGCTTTCTTCGGGGTGGCTGTAAGTCGCCCCAAAATGGCCCTCTGTTATCAGCCACCAGGGCCTTTTTTGGAGCAGGGACTCCTTTACATATTAAACTACACCCCCCTGATGTCAAGCCAGCTGTTCCTGTGTGTTCCTGCTCAAAAAAAAAAAAGCCCTGCACATGTTTATTAAGCTACAGGTACCCTAGCAAGTTCAAGTAACCGCAGAAAGAGTGAAGCGGCTGGGCCAAAGCCGAAAGGATGCTCAGCTGTGGATGTGTCTGATGGTGAAAGAACAGTCCGATGCTGCAAAGAACAATACTGCATTGGAGAAAGATGGAGAAGCTCCTTACAGTCAGCAAAAACAAGACCTGGAGCTGACTGAGGCTCAGATCATGAGCTACTCATGCAAAATTCAGCCTTAAACTTGAAGAAAACTGGGGAAGCCATTAGGCCATTCAGGTTTGACCTTGATCACATCCCTTATGAATATACAGTGGAGGTGAAGAATAGATTTAAGGAACTAGAGATGATAGAGTGCCTGAAAAACTATGGATGGAGGTTCATGACATTGTACAGAAGGCAGCAACCAGCACCTTCCCAAAGAAAAAGAAATGCAAGAAAGCAAAGTGGCTGTCTGATGAGGCTTTACAAATAGCTGAGGAAAGAAGGAAAGCGAAAGGCAAAGGTGAAAAGGAAAGATTCACTCAACTGAATGCAGATTTCCAGAGAACAGCAAGGATAAGGAGACCTTCCTGAAGGAACAATGCAAAGCAGTAGAGGAAAATAATAGAATGGGAAGGACAAGAGATCTCTTCAAGAAAATTAGAGAAATCAAGGGAACGTCTCGTGCAAAGATGGCCATGATAAAGGACAAAAACGGTAGGGACCTAACGAAGCACAAGAGATTAGGAAGAGGTGGCAAAAATACACAGAAGATTTATACAAGAAGGATCTCAATGTCCCAGACAACCAAGACAGTGAAATTGCTGTCCTTGAGCCAGACATTCTGAAGTCAAATGGGCCTTAGAAAGCATTACTAGCAACAAAGCAAGCAAAGGTGACGGTATCCCATTTGAGCTTTTCAAAGTCCTAAAAGATGATGCTGTTAAAGTTATGCACACATTATGTCAACAAATCTGGAAAACGCAACAGTGGCCACGGGATTGGAAAAGCGGTTTATATTCCAATCCCAAAGAATGGTAATGCCAAGGAATGTTCAAACTATCATAGCATAGCACTCATTTCACGTACCAACAAGGTCATGTTAAAGATCCTACAAGCTAGGCTTCAGTAGTATGTAGATCGGGAACTACCAGAAGTTCAAGCTGGGTTTCGGAGAGGTAGAGGAACTAGAGATCAAATTGCCAACATTCGCTGGATTATGGAGAAAGCACAGGAGTATCAGAAAAACGTCTATTTCTGTTTCATTGACTACGCTAAAGCCTTTGATTGTGTGGATCACAACAAACTGTGGCAAGTCCTTAAAGAGATGGGAGTACCAGACCACCTCACATGTCTCCTGAGAAACCTGTATAAGGATCAAGCAGCAGGATATCTCAGAACGGGATATGGAACAACTGATTGGTTTAGAATAGGAAAAGGAGTTCGACAACAATGTATATTGTCACCCTGCTTATTTAATTTATATGCAGAGTACATCATGCGGAATGCTGGCCTGGATGAAGCACAAGCCGGAATTAAGATTGCCGGGGGGAAAATCAACAACCTCAGATATGCAGATGATACTACTCTAATGGCAGAAAGTGAGGAGGACCTAAAGAACCTCTTGTTGAGGGTGAAAGAGCAGAGCACAAAAGTAGGCTTGAAACTCAACATCAAAAAAACAAAGATCATGGCATCTGGCCTCATCACACCTTGACAAATAGAAGGGGAAGATATGGAAGCAGTAACAGACTTCACATTTAGTTTGCTCTGGGGCCGTCCTTCCTGAGCCGAGACAAAAATGTGTGAGCCAGAGGCTAAAAAACAGTGAGCTAGCTCACACTAACTCAGCTTTGAGGGAACAGGGCCTGATGGCGAGTCCTGTCCCTTTTATAGAGTTTTAGTGGTGGTAGAAGGTGTCATCAAGTTGCAGCCAGTTTCTGGAGACCAGGGCTGTTTTTGTAGCAGAGACCCCTTTGCATATAAGGCCACACATCACTGATGTATACCAGATCCCCCCCGGTTACTGATGGGAGAAGGAAAGGTTGGATGGCCAAGACTCCTGGAGATTTGGGGATGGAGTCTGTGGAGGACAGGAACCTCAGTGGGATACAATGCTACAGAGTCTGTCCTTGTTTTCTCTAGGGCAGTGTTTCCCATTTGCAGGGTCGCGATCCGGTACTGGGCCATGGAAGTCTCACTACCGGGTCACAAGAAAAGCCAAAGCTAGCCCCGCCCCCAGCAAAGCATGACCTCTGCTCTGCTTCCTTCCTTCCCTCATCTCTCTGTTGTGCAGAGAAAAGCTAACCTTGAAGACTGACACAGGCTGCAAAGCCTGAGCTCCATTTGGCTTCCTTCCTTCCCCCATCTCTGTGTTGTCCAGAGAGGAGCTGGGCTGCCTCTCCTTCCTTCTCACCTCCCAGTGTTTGAGAGAAAAGCTGGAGTCCACTGGCACTTTAGACCCATGAAGTGTTCCTCAAGATATGAGCTTTCATGTACCTTGCAGTATGTTCTTTTGGGGAGATTTCCCCAGGAGGCCTGAGCAGCAAAGAGTGGGGGGGATGTTTTTTTCAGTCAGGAGGGGTGGGGAGTGGGCATTCCAGTAGCTTTTTTTTTTAACCAAATGACCCTTAGGCAGAATTGTTGCTGACTGGGGTCATCAAATGGTGAGTAAAACTTTTTTTTCTTTGTCCCCCCTTCTTTCTTTCTTTCCCTGCAAATGATGCTCTGCCTGTATTCTTGGTGCTGGGAGGGAAGCAACAGTGGGAGGGCTTCTAGTGCCCTAGCCCCACTGGTGGACATTCTGGTGCTTTTTGGGCATTGTATGAGAGAACTTTGGACTGTATGGTCCACTGGCCTGATCCAACATGGCTTCTCTTATGTTCTTTTTTTATTTCTTTCTTTCCATGTCTTTCTTTTCTTTTCCTTTTCTTCCATTTCATTCTTTCCCTTTCTTTCTTTCTCTTTCTTTCCTTCCATTTTTACTGGATGAAACTTTTCTGTTCATCATACTGTTGTTGCAGACATAGGAGCTCTGCCAATGAAAAGTTGGCGCCTCCGGTTGTAGCCAGCTGGCCTTTCTATGAGATTTCTATGATTGAGTGAGAGTGAGAGATGTGGAGCAGAAAGAGATTATTGGAGATTACTGCTGTAAATCTCAACAGCACTGGAAGTGATGGTACTGTGAACCTGGCACCATTTTACTGGTCCTGCTTTTAACAGCTGTCTGACACCAAAATTAAACTCCTCCTGTAGATATTAAAAAGGATGAAAGAAGTTCACTGGCTAAATATCTGCACAACAGGTTGCTTTTACAGACATGGGAAACACAGCCAGTAAAAAGCTGCAAGCCCCTCATAAATATCAGTTTTGGGATAACTGCAGAAAAGCTTGTGTGAACTTATAACTTGAAATTAATTCATTAATTGCAGTACAATTATCTACATTTCCCAGTGTTTCAGTCAAAGAAAAGTATGAAAAATAACTGTCAAAAGATTTTCTTGAAACCAAGCAAGCTTGGTTGTAGCTTGAGGCAGGGTTCCAGTAGTAGCAGCTGAAGGAAGGGCCCACTAAATGTGTCAGCATATTTTGAGGTAGAGTAGCTGCCAGGGCCCAGTGTGGGTGGTACACAGTGCTGGCATGCCTGATCGCAATGGCAACAGCACTCCCAACTGCATACGCTGGCCAGCGCTGTTGAGGAAGGGGTGTGTAGGTGGTGCAGGCAACTGAACATGGGCATTAGGAGTGCTTATAAACTGGAGAAGAACACACAAACAGATAGGTGCATGCAGCTGTGGGGGTGGAAAGAGCGGACCCTGAGAATGTATGAAAAAGTTGCAGACCGTTCACTTTCCACCCCCATTTTGGCTCATCATGAGTTTCAGAGAGATTGTTCTGAAAACAAAGCTACTTCAGAAAAAGAGGCAGGTTTGGGGGAGTGCCCTGAAAGTGACATCACAGGAAAAGGTGGAGTTTTGGTTCAGTGTGCCCTGGAAGTGTCATCATTTGGCCCTTGACCTGGAAGTGATACCGCAGGAAATGACATGATTACAGTCTCCCAGCTGCACCCCCAAATTTTAGTGGGTCATGAAGGAGAAATGTAAAAATAACCGGGCCACAGGAAAGAAAAGTTCGGGAAACCCTGCTCTAGGGGAACTGATCTCTGTAGATGGAGATGAGCTGGAATTCCAGGGAATCCTCGGGTCCCACCCGGAGGGCACAGCACTATCAGGAACGCAACTCTATATAACGAATTAGACTAGGCCAGGGGTGGCCAAACTTGCTTAATGTAAGAGCACATAGAATAAATATCATATGTTTAAGAGGCGCAAGACAGGAATGTCAGATGTTTGAGAACCACAAGATCAGAGGGAGGGAATGAGGGAGGAAAACAGATGGGGGAGGGAGGGAGAGGTGGAAAGAAAGCAGCTTTAACTTTAAATGCAACCTCCAAGGCGCCAGCTGGCTTAGCTTGAAGAAGTGATTTAAAGGGAGAAATGCCTTCTCCAAGCCAGCTGACAGAACGCTGGGGCCTTTGAGAGCCACACAATTTGTGTGAAAGAGCCACGTGTGGCTCCTGAGCCACAGTTTGGCCACCCCTGGACTAGGCCAACATCCAGGGCTTTTTTTCGTAACAAGGACTCCTTTGCATATTAGGCCACACCCCCTGATGTAGCCAATCCTCCAAGAGTTTACAAGGCTCTTAGTCCAGGGCCTACTGTAAACTCCAAGAGGATTGGCTACATTGGGGGAGGGAGTGGCCTAATATGCAAAGGAGTCCCCGCTATCAAAAAAGTCCTGCCAACATCAGTAACAAATCGTATTTCATTAAGTCTGTCAATCCAAAATATATTAGAAAAGTCTCATAGAAATACAACTACAAATAAGCCCGTTTTCTTCAAGCCAGAATGCCAGAAGAGGTGAGGAAAAAACCCCTTCAGATGCCAAGCTTATAGAAAGTGGCATCCCGTTCATGCCATCTGTTGCTCTTTAGAGCCGTAATCCTTGCAGATTGTTAGCCAGCGTCAGTACCATCAGCGTGTTAAGGTCATTCGCTCCATGGCCGTTTTTGGCATACCCTGAGGAGGGGCAGCTGTTGGAGCCCACTGCTCCTGGTAAGGCCCACTGGTGCTGACAACAGATACCAGGGATTGAACCTGGGACCTTCTGCGTGCCAAGCAAACACTATATCAGGGGTGGCCAAACTGTGGCTTGGGAGCCACCTGTGGCTGTTTCCACACATGTTGTGTGGCTCTCGAAGCCCCCACGACCCCGTCAGCCAACTTTGAGAAGGCATTTCTCTGTTTAAATCACTTTTCCAAGCCAAGCCAGCTGGTGGCTTGGAGAATGCCTTTAAAGTTGCTTACATAAGAGATGCCATGTTGGATCAGGCCAATGGCCCATCCAGTCCAACACTCAGTGTCGCGTAGTGCCATCAGGAGGTCCACCAGTGGGGCTAGAAGCCCTCCCACTGGGCCCCCAAGCACCAAGAATACAGAGCATCACTGCTTCAGAAAGAGAGTTCCATCTAGACCTTGTGAGTAATAGCCACTGATGGACCTCTGCTCCATATGCTTATACAATCACCTCTTGAAGCTGTCTATGCTTGTAGCTGCTACCACCTCCTGTGGCAGTGAATTCCACATGTTAATCACCTTTGAGGTGAAGAAGTACTTCCTTTTATCAGCTCTAACCTGACTGCTCAGCAATTTCTTTCCACTTCTCCCTCCCGCTATCTATTTGCCTTACTTCCTCCCTCCCTCCCTTCCTTGCAGCTTTCAAACATCGGATATTTATTCTGTGTGGCTCTTAAGTTAAGCAAATTTGGCCACCCCTGTGCTCTACCATTGTTAAGCTGTTGAGGAATGGATGAAAAGTTCCCATAAGATGAATATGGTCTCACCCCTTCCCTCCTGGATTGGACCAGTGGTCCATCTAGTCCTGGTTGACCAAGTAGCCAAGCAGGTTTTTCTTGTTGTTGTCTAGGTGCAGCATTTTGGGGAGACCAACAAGCCGCAGTGGGAGCAGGAGGTAGGAAAGGTCTGTTCCACAGATAGAAATGCCTTCCATTAATAGAACTTTGAGCCTGGATCCAACCCAGTGCATTTCTTGTACCTCGCAAAGAGAGCAAGTTTGGTGTCGTGGTAAAGTGTGTGGACTCTTATCTGGGAGAACCGGGTTTGATTCCCCACTCCTCCACTTGCACCTGCTGGAATGGCCTTGGGTCAGCCATAGCTCTCACAGAGTTGTCCTTGAAAGGGCAGCTTCAGGGAGAGCTCTCTCAGCCCCACCCACCTCACAGGGTGTCCGTTGTGAGGGAAGGAGATAAAGGAGATTTTGAGCCGCTCTGAGACTCTGATTCAGGGTGGAGGGTGGAATATAAATCCAATGTCGTCTTCTTTTTCTTCAAAAACGTTCTGCCAGGCGCTTTCCTATCCAAAACGCCACATGGGCATTGAAATCGCAATAAACATAATGAAATAGGCAATGCAGAACAGAGAATCACGCCAACGCAGTCAAGTTGTCCACAATCAGCAGCCCTGTTCAGGGCTTTTTTTTAAAGCAGGTACTCCTTTGCATATTAGGCCACACACCCCTGATGTAGCCAATCCTCCTGAAGCTTACAGTAGGCCCTGTACGAAGAGCCCTGTAAGCTCTTGGAGGATTGGCTACATCAGGGGTGTGCGGCCTAATATGCAAAGGTGTTCCTGCTACAAAAAAAGCTCTGCATTACTTCTAAAATTCCTTTTTCCCTGGGCTGCTTTAACACCCTGTACAGTAACTGTGGGCATTCTTGACAATCACATGTGGAAAGATAGCACACAGGGAGGCTGGGGAAGAGGGTGAGGAAAGACAGAAAACCTCTCGCCAAGCCAGCTGACTCGAAGGCCTCTGGCTTCATCAGCCTGACGCTGTTTCCCTTGTCCAATAGCAACGCAAGTGTTCCCAACACCACCATATTTCCCCCCCTGAGGATTTCTTTTGTTGCAACTATTGTTTCCCCTCTCGTCTCAATCTGTTCCTAAAAGATTTGAGAAAAGAAAACATTTGTGTTCGGGGAGCTCTCTTACCTCTAAAACGCCACATTGTGATTCGGTGTGGCAGCGCGATGAATCATACGGCGCCAGGAGACTTGTTGGAAGGGGGGAGTTTGTTCCAGCAACGTTCAGCCTCCGACACTCGCCAAGAGAATAAGGTCTCCTTCGCTCGCAGCAGTGGCTGGTGTTATACAGGGAGTTCCTGTTTGTTGTTGGTTGCCTGAAACGGCATCTTGACTGAAGAAACACCTTTGTCTCGTTCGGCTTGATAGCCACGCGCAGTGGCAGACTGGGTCTAAAAATATTGGTTGTGAGGAAACATAGGGGGCCCACCCACAACTATAAGGCTATCCTTTAATTTTTGTAAGAAATAAACAAAATTTTCAAAAAATACGTGTGGAAAAAAGGTACAATTAAAAAGTTTGCGAAATAAATATGTAATTACAGTGTATGTCTACAGTGTCAAATGAGTACCCAGCTTGCTGTGATGCAGAAGGAAGCAAGAGAGTGGAAGAAGAAAGCAGACGACAGCCAAAACAAATGAGTTTGACACCCCTGGTATAGCCCGATTTTGTCAGATCTTGGAAGCGAAGCAGGATTGGTACTTGGAAGGGTACTCCAAGGTACTTAGGGGGAGATATTATTGAAGTTCCTGAATCGTGCAGGGGGTTGGACTAGATGACTCGGGGGGGTCCCTTCCAACTCTATGATTCTGTATACAGACAAAAACATAGGAGCTACTTTAAAAGGCTGAGATAGTGAGTAACCTAGAGTACCACAAAATAGGAGTCGATTGTACCTTTAAGACCAACTTAGTTTTATTCAGAACGTGTTATCTCTAAGCACACTTCATCAGACGAGGACCAAGTTGGTCTTGAAGGTGCAATCGACTCCTATTTTGTTCTTCTACTTCAGACCAACATGGCTGCTAGGGTTGCCAAGTCCAATTCAAGAAATATCTGGGGACTTTGGGGGGTGGAGCCAGGAGACATTAGGGGTGGAGCCAAGATCAATACTGTGACAAGCATAATTGAACTCCAAAGGGAGTTCTGGCCATCATATTTAAAGGGACGGCACACCTTTTCAATTCCTTCCTTCCATAGGAAATAATAAAGGATGAGGCACCTTCTTTTGGGGCTCATAGAATTGGACCCCCTGGTCCAATCTTTTTGAAACTTTAGACATATTTTGGGGAAATAATGGATAATTGATACGCGGGTATCTGGGGCTCTGGGGGGGGGGCTGATTTTTGGGGAGAGGCACTAGATGCTATACTGAAAATTTGATGCCTCTACCTCAAAAATCACCCCCCCCCCCCAGAGCCCCAGATACCCGCGTATCAATTATCCATTATTTTCTATGGGAATAAATCTCCATAGGGAATAATAGAGTTCCCAGCAGACATTTCCCTCTCCTCCCCCCGCTTTCTGATGACCCTGAAGCGGGGGGAGGGTCTCCAAACTGGGGGATCCCCTGCCCCCACCTGGGGATTGGCAACCCTAATGTCTGCCTACTTGGATCTATCTAGAGTACCACAGTAAAGATAGAACGCAAACAAACAACTGTGGAAAATAACAAAAAACAATTGAACGCTACTGAAAAAACTTCAAACAAAATAAAAAAACCCCAGCAACAGCAGCTATATTCGCATGCTCATGCTACTCAGATCAAAGGTTTGCTCAATTTGTTAATTTTACTATTCTGCCATTGTATCATTTGACATTCTAAACCACTGCCTACCAGATAATTTTACTTCACTGTCATTGGTTCTTAAATCTGTACCATGTTGCATTCTGGGCCACTGCCTACCAGCTATGTATGGCTCTGCTCAGCTATGTATGGCTTTGCTCACTGTGCTGGATTCCCCTCGTCTGATGAAGTGTGCTTAAGAGCACACGAAAGCTTCCGTTCTAAATAAAAATTGGTTGGTCTTAAAGGTGCCACTTGACTCCTGCTTTGTTCAACAGCCGCTATAATTCATGAAAAAAAAATTCTAAATATTGTTATTAAGAAAAGTCACAATGCAATACAATCCTTACAACATCTAAATCCTTGAAACAAAATATAAATCACAATTGTCAGTTCATTAGTCAATATCCATGGGTACGTAACTTTTCCAGCTCCTGAGGCTTCCAAGACGATCCTGCCGCACCACGGTGGTGGATTAAAGCGCCAGTGCTCACAACAATCCTGATTCCTGTAGCCACCATAGTCCTTATTATCCTTCGAACAATTCCGTTTCTTTTTCAATATGGCCAAAGTAAAGGCTTCTCATTTCAAGACAGTAAGACCAAGTGGGTACCAAGAAAACCTCTGAGGGGGACGTTTCTGACCCAGCCCTTTATCGAAGAAGTTTCTCCCACTTATCAATTTACTCTGCAAACAAGAAACAGAGAGAGTGGGCTGCTTCCCTTCCTCCTTCCCACCCAAACAAGCTCACAATGGAATAAACTGTTATATGAGTTCTGCAAGTCCTTGAATCATCAGAGTATTGAGGCTTGTAGAAGATGCGACTCCGTTCCACACAGTTCCGGATAATCAGCATTTCGAACCTATTCCTTCCTCGGGAGAACTGAGGTAAGTCTTCAGAGCCAGTTTGGTGTAGTAGTTAAGTGTGTGGACTCTTATCTGGGTGAACCGGGTTTGATTCCCCACTCCTCCACTTGCACCTGCTGGAATGGCCTTGGGTTAGCCATAGCCCTGGCAGAGGTTGTCCTTGAAAGGGCAGCTGATCTCTCTTAGCCCCACCCACCTCACAGGGTGTCTGTTGTGGGGGAGGAAGGGAAAGGAGATTGTGAGCCGCTCTGAGACTCTTCGGAGTGGAGGGTGGGATATAAATCCAATATCTTCTTCTTCTGCAAAAAAAAAAAAGCCACACGTGGCAACACCAAGAATCATTCAAACTCACAACAAATTTACCACACTAGCCCATTTTATCCATCAAACCCAGTCACACTCACCCTTTACAGACATAAATATACATGTACAATCGAGGTTCCGATCAAAATATTCCCATTAGGCACAGCTCCTTATCTCTTACCAGTCGGAATTACCTCTCCCGCAATCTGTGTTTAACACTGCTCTTAAAAACAGTCACACAAATTGCACGGCGACAGATTAAAAGCAATTGGGTTTCTCTTTATTCTTAAAGCTACAGACTCTCAGTCTTAACATTCATCGTAAAAGTTAAGAACACCGAGGCTGGGTCCACCCTGCCAGTTCAGGGCGGCAAGAAGCCGGCCCGGAAGTGAGCAGGAGGAAATAGGAGCGCCCGGGAGCATCCAGATAGCACGCAACCTGCCCCCAGAACAGGGACGGGCGGTGTGCACCCTGGAGGAGCATCCAGAGTGCTCCTGCACCCGTCTGCCACTCCCAGGGTGCTTCCCAGACTGCCAGGGAGGCGCCTCAAAGTTGCCCCAGAAATTAGGTACTACTTTTGTAGAATGTAGATTCAGATTTGCACTAGAACAAGCACAGAGTGCCAGATAGATTTGCACTAATCCTGATCATAGAACTTATTTGAAAATTAACCTGCCTTATCTGCCTTGCATTTAAACTATTACATTTGCACTTGCTTCCCTTAAAGTATATGAAATAGTGTTGTTGTTGTTTTTAATGGGCCACAGGCCTAGTGGTCTGGAGAACAAGAGAACAATGTAATTTCTTATTAAACCTTTTGCTAAGCGCATTAGATATCAGAAGGAAGCCTTTTCTCTAGCAGAAATGTGTTATCACTGTATGTTCTGTAAACATCTTTCAGTAAAAAGTAAACCATCTTTTCACCTCTGGAGACATATCGCTCTACAAAGGTCACATCACCCTACAAGAGCTCTGCTTCTTACACATTTTCTGGAATTAAGCCAGGTGCCCACACAGGGAATTAACACAAGGAACAGGAAAAGAGAAACCGCAAACGTAAGATACTAGGAAGTAAGACTTGGAGGTCCAGATTAGAAGACCCCATGAGATATCACTTCATCTTTCACCTTTAAATTGGAAGATGGAATTTATTTGACCAATGAGTAGAATCAGAATGCCAAAGAGATTGTGACCAATCTCCAAGCTGGCTTTCATTATCAGGAATGTATAAATGCTATAGCTTTGAGCAAGATGCCTCCAAGGAAAAGCGGGGAAAGATTAAGAGGGATTGCTTTCCTTCCCACATTAATGTGAAAACAATAAAAAGGACCTGCATATCTATCTCTTCACACCTCTGTTGTCGAGTCTCTTAATTGGACCAAAAGGGGCTCTTTGCCGCGTACAACACTTTGGAAATGGTACCTTTCTGAGGCAGCTTCCCATCAGGTCAGGATAGGGTGAGTATGGGACAAGGTTGGCAGGTAGATGTGTACTTTTGGACGCACTTCTTAGATCTGCTCACCTGCTGTCCCTGAGGCAGCTTAAACCGCCTGTCTGTAACCATCCCAACACACTTAAACAAAGATGGGAAATGCTAAATTAATCCAGCACTACATTTCAGTATTCATAATTAAGAAAACGATGACAAATCCAAGGAAAATTCACTCTCCCCGGAGAGTGTTCCTAATCTATATATCAGTTGGGCTCCTTTTTACAATATCAATTTATGGGTTTCTCCTTACTCTGAAAGCAGCAAAATATCAATCTTGACGGTTGAGGGGACCAACGCTCATAAAGCTGATGAAATGAGACTTCGAAACAAATCCCAATTTACCCAAATTCTCCGTCGTGGTGAAAAGGGCAACATGATCTAGGGAACAAAATGGAATCTGATTCAAGGAGGGTAGAAATGCGTGGGATGGAGAAAGTAGAGAAAGAAGTGTTTTTTCTCCCTTTCTCACAATACAAGAACTTGTGGGCATTCAATGAAATTGCTGAGCAGTCGGGTTAGAACGATAAAAGGAAGTACTTCTTCACCCAAAAGGGTGATTAACACAAGGAATTCACTGCCACAGGAGGTGGTGGCGGCTACAAGCATAGCCAGCTTCAAGAGGGGTTTGGATAAAAATATGGAGCAGAGGTCCATCAGTGGCTATTAGCCACAGCATATTATTGGAACTGTCTGGGGCAGTGATGCTTTGTATTCTTGGTGCTTGGGGTGGGGAGCAAAGTGGAAGGCCCCACTTGTGAACCTCCTTTTATTTTTAGCCACTGTGTGACAGATAGTGTTGGACTGGATGGGCCATTGGCCTGATCCAACATGGCTTCTCTTATGTTCTTAAATCTCAAAAAAGATATTATAGCATTGGAAGAAGTGCAGAAAAGGGCAGCTAGAATGATTAAAGGTTTGGGACACTTTCCCTATGAAGAAACGTTAAAACGCTTGGGGCTCTTTAGCTTGGAGAAATGTTGACTGTGGGGTGACATGATAGAGGTTTACAAGATTATGTATGGGATAGAGAAGGTGGAGAAAGAAGTCCTTTTCTCCCTTTCTTACAATACGAGAACTCGTAGACATTCAATTAAATTGCTGAGCAGTCAGGTTAGAATGGATAAAAGGAAGTACCTCTTCACCCAAAGGGTGATTAACACCTGGAATTCACTGCCACAGGAGGTTGTGGCGGCTACAAGCATAGACAGCTTCAAGAGGGGATTGGATAAGCATATGGAGCAGAGGTCCATCAGTGGCTATTAGCCACAGGGTAATGAAGGAACTCTCTCTCTGGGGCAGTGATGCTCTGTATTCTGAGTGCTTGGGGGGGGGGCACAGTGGAAGGGCTTCTAGTGTCCTGGCCCCACTGGTGGACCTCCTGATGGCAATGGGGTTTTTTTTGGCCACTGTGTGACACAGAGTGTTGGACTGGATGAGCCATTGGCCTGATCCAACATGGCTTCTCATGTTCTTAAATAGACCAAGAAACATTGTGTCCTCACAGACCACTGGAAGACAACCGTATGTGTAAACTGCTGTCATCGCAGCCGACTTATGGTAATGCTGTAGGGTGCTCAAGGCACGAGATGAACAGAGGTGGCTTGCCATTGCCTGCCTCTGCATCGCAACCCTGGACTTTCTTGGTGGTCTCCCATCCAAGTATCAACGAGGTTCAACTCTGCTTAGCTTCTGAGAACTGATGAGAGTGGGCTAGCCGGGGTCAGGATCACTGGATAGCAGGCTCTTGTAAAAGTCCAAGGATTTCTTCATTAAAGCTCTTGCAAGGGGTAGAGCATCCCTTTTGCATGCAGAGGGCCCCAGGTTCAATCCCTGGTGCCCCCCACTAAAAGGATCAGGTAGTGGATGAGGTGAAAGACTTCCACCTGAGACCCTGGGAAGAGCCTACCAGGTAGAGGAGCAGACAACACCTCAAAGCTTCTCCATGTAACAAAAATAATACTCCTTATTATTCCTACTTATCCAGTATTTGCTAGTAACAAACACAGTACTTGCAGCGATAACCAAACATAATATAAGCAAGCATATTTATACAACACAAAATGCCTCCGGAACCGAAAGCACACGCTACTCCTACTGTCTGATGGATCAATGTCCTATAGAAAAAAATATGGAGCTGTGATTCAAGTCCGACAATATCCAAGACCAGTCCAATATTGTTTCGCGTGCAGAGACTCTTCTTCTTGGGACCACTGAGCAAGCTCACCATCTGTATATTAGCACCAACATATTAATTTTATCCTTTTAGAATTTTAATTAAACTGTTAAATTAGTATTGTTAAACATTGTACAATGTATATATTGACCTGTGTTGTTAGCCGCCCTGAGCCTGCCTCAGCGGGGAGGGTGGGATATAAATAAAATTGATGATGATTGATGATGATGATTTATTGTTTTTATCCTTCTGAAAAGGATATGAAGACAATTTGTAGGCGTTCCAAGGAGAAATGAAAACAAAGCCATGAAAGCGAGACAAAAATTAAAAGAAGCACCACTTACCTACATAATCAACAACAAAGAAGACAGTCCCAAGAAGAAGAGTCTCTGCACTCGAAACAATATTGAACTGGTCTTGGATATGTTGGACTTGTATCACTGCTCCATATTTTTTCTATAGGACATTGATCCATCAGACAGTAGGAGCAGTGTGTGCTTTCGGTTCCGGAGGGATTTTATGTTGTATAAATATGTTTGTTTATATTATGTTTGGCTATCGCAGTAAGCACTGTGTTTGTTACTAGTAAATACTGGATAAGTAGGAATAATGACTATTATTTTTGTTACATGGAGAGGCTTTGAGATGTTTTCTTTTACAGTAACCTAAGTGGTCCCAGCTTTGATTCCCAAGGCAGAGGAGCAGGGCTGACTAAGATAGACCACTGCTCCGGTTCTGTCTTCATATCAATAGATCAGGATAGGTAGTGGTGTTTAGTCCAGGGGTGTCAAACATGCCCATAGAGGGCTCCTATCAGGCCCCCAAGCAACTGGCTGTCATCTGCTTCCTTCTCCCTCTCTCTTGCTTCCTTTTGCATCACAGCTTGTTTTGCCAGGCTTGCTCAATCACACAGGAGCTTCAGAGCAAAGTCTCCATTTTCTCCATTAGGTGGGAAGGGGGAGAAAGAGTTCGTTTTGCCAGGCTCTCTCAATCACACAGCAAAGCCACTGAGCCAAGCCTCTCTTCCTTCTATTGGCTGAGGCTCCTCCCCCTCCTGGTCCCCTGGGGAAGGAAGGATAGAGCCAGAGCTTCTTTTGCCCAGTTCCCTGGATCCCATGAGAGAGGTACAAAGAAAGCACCTTTAAGACCAACAAGGGCTATTGTTTTAAGCATTTTAAGGTTTTTTTTTTAAAAAAAAAAATCTTTAATTCTGTTTGTCTGTGTCCTTTATAAAGTTTATATCTCTGCTACCTGGCATTACATGTTATGACACACCTGGCTCAGCCTGGCAAGGTCTCATGTCAGATCTGACCCTCATAACAAATGAGTTCAACACCCTTGGTTTAATCTGTCTGTAGCAGTCAGTCCTGAGGGAAATCAAACCCTGACTATTCCTTGGAAGGTCAGATGCTGAAGCTGAAGCTCAAAGACTTTGGCCACCCAATGAGAAGGGAGCACTCCCTGGAGAAGACCCTGATGCTGGGGAAGATAGAAGGCAAAAGAAGAAGAGGGCGGCAAAAGATGAGATGGCTGGACAGCGTTACTGACGTGACTAACATGAATTTGAGCAGACTTCGGAGGATGGTGGAAGACAGGAGGGACCTGGCCTGACTTAGTCGATGGGGTTGCAAAGATTCAGACTCGACTGTGCAACTGTGCAACAAGCAGCAGAAGAGAGCAAGAGTCCAGTAGCACCTTAAAGACTAACAAAATTTTATGTGGCGGATTTGTGAAAAAGCGAAAGAATTTTGGAAGATGATACAAGAAATCTCCAAAATTTTGGGTTATGACTTTAAGAAAACGGCAGAGACTTTTCTGATTGGAATACAATTAGAAAAATTTCCAAAGGAAGACAGGACTTTAATTTGGTATTTGCTCTCAGCTGCTAGGACGCTGTATGCGCAGCTGTGGAAACAGGGTAAAATACCAGAGAAATGGGATTGGATTGTGAAAGTTTTATCGTGGAGTGAGACGGACAAATTAACGAAAACCTTAAGAGACTATGATTTAGATATATTCAAAAGGGAGTGGAAGAAATTTAAAGGATATATGGAGAAAGTGTGGAATGTTAAAGGACATTGGACAATTTTTTAGCATTAATGAGAAAAGAAAAATAATGAACTTGGTTAATGGTACCTTTATAATGGAAATTAAATTTATAACTTCGGGGAAGTCAAATATTGGAGGGAGGGGGGGTTGAAATATCATATGGGTTAGTATAGAAAAGAGACAATTAAGTATTGTAACCATATGTTATTAATAAATTGTCAAAACACAAAAGACTAACAAAATTTGTGGCAGGGGATGAGTTCTCGCGAGTCACTGCTGTGTATCTGAAGAAGCGAGCGGCGGCTCACAAATACTCATACCTCGCTACAACTTGTGGTCATCTTTTGAGGTGCTATTGGAGACTTGCTCTTTTCCCTGTCTTCATGGGTTCCTGCACCGGCACCGTTGGAACGTTGCTGATTCTTCTCCCTTTCCTAAACAAGAACAGCAGCTGCCATCTGGGTACACAAGGCCTCCCCTCCAAATGGGGCAACATTAGGAAAAAGAAAATGAAAGGTGAGATTAATAGCATTTATCGTGGCAGAAAGACCGGCGGTTTGCTAATTAAAGATGTTAGAACATAGAAGCAGCCAAGGATCAGTGGCTCTTAATGAGGATGGTGGTAGGGTGATTTAGGTCTAATTTTCTGCTTAATAAGGCTGGTTTAAAAGTAATTTTGTTGGGATGTGACTCTCCTAAACCTGTTCATTATCAGTGCCAGGGTTTCACTTCAACACTTCAGGACATGTTGTGTTTAATTAATATTGTGTCGGCAAGTGGACATGCTGACAGATTGGGGGGGTGAGAGAGAGAAATGATGAAGAACTTTCAAGGACATTGACTTCATTAAGCGGCTTCATCGGGCCCTGAATAACTCGCTAAATATGTCATTTAAAGGGAGATAATGCGCCCCCTTTCAAGCCTTGGGAAGGTGCATTTATTGTTGATAAAGGAGGTCGGAAATTGCTAATGCGAGGGAAACCAGTGTTCGACTCTGAGGTTTCTTCCCCCCCTCCCCCAAGCCTGACTTCTCTCTGAGTAAGAACAGCCCATTTGGAAATTACCAGTAGCTCTTAGAGCAAAGAACGGTGCAGTGTCCACAGTTTTTATTGCATACAGAGTATTGCAACCCGTTATTGTAACCCCAGAGTCATTGTGGTGTATTGGAAAGGATTCACTGTGCACTATGTCTTGGAAACCTGCTGGCTAGGGTTGCCAATCCCCTATTAGGTGTGGGGGAAAAGCAAGGTAGAACCACCTTGCAATAATGTCCAAAAAAGCTCACAAAATACTTCAAAAATACTACAAATATATTGCAACCATCACGATTTCACAAAAACGCGTTTCTTATATCCAAGGGAACAGAAGTCAGATAAACTGTCCACAAATTAAAGGTCCTTAAATCATCAGACACGCGGCCATCCAATTCCTTCCCTTTTCCAGCAGGGACTCATTTGCATATTAGGCCACACCCCCTGATGGCACCATTGTTTTCCCAGCAGCAACTCGTTTTTCCATTTACGCCAAAGCCAGGCAACTGGCTCCCCTGCTGTCTCGTTGGGACCTAGCCACGGTAATCCATGCGATAGTCACCTCCAGGCTAGACTACTGTAACTCACTCTTCACTAGCCTACCCTTGACTTAAACCCAGAAACTTCAATGGTTCCAAGAACGTGGCGGCACGAGTCCTGACGCTGGATGTGTGGAGAGCACACATTCTACCTGTGCTGCGTCAGCTTTACTGGCTTCCGATTGAGTACCAAGTTAGATTCAAGGTTTTGACTGTGACCTTTAAGGCCTTGAGTGGCCTCCTCCACTATGTCCCTGGAAGAGCATTACGTTCTACTGGTTGAAATCTACCGGTGATCCCCGGCACTAAAGAGGCTGTCCTCAACGAGGGCCAGGGCTTTTTCAGTCCTGGCCCCAACCTGGTGGAACGCTCTGCCAGAAGACACTAGGGCCCTGCGGAATTGTTTACAGGGCCTGCAGAGCAGAGATGTTCCACCAGGCTTTTGTTTGAGGGCAGCGACGGCTGCTGGGCTGGCACCCCCCCCCCCCCTCACCTCTCTTCTACTTAAGGGGGGGGGGGAATTCTGCCTGGAAAGCAGAATTACAGCACACTATAAAGTATGTTCATTGGGTTGTTTTAAATTGCTGGTTTTTTTGATTTTATGTGTATCTTTTCTTGTACATCTTGTATCTTTATTGATTTTATGTGTATCTTTTCTTGTAGAGCCCAGCATTGGTCATGATGAGACGATTCATACATTTAATTTGTTGTTGTCGTTTGCATATTAGGCCACGCTCCCTGACACCGCCATTGTTTCACACAGGGCTTTTGTGTAGAAAAAGCACAGCAGGAACTCATTTGCATATTAGGCCCTACCTCCGACACCAAGGCAGCCAAAACTGTGTTCCTTGCATTCCTGCCTGTGATCCTTTTTGAATCTCAGTGAGAAAGGTGGGCTATAGACAAAATAAATGAAGAGTTGGATTCACGTCCACGGGCACCTCAGAGAGCAGCAAGATTTTCAGGGTATATACGTTTAAGAATCAAAGCTCCCTTGTTCAGAATCAATGACCAAAATGAAACGCAGTTATTTTCTAAGTTAAGCACCCCAAATCTTGGACCTGTTGGAGTTTCTGGGTTAAAGTCAAGGGCAGGCCAGTGCAGAGTGAGTTACAGTAGTCTAGCCTTGAGGTGACCATTTGAACGTTTTGATGGTTTGGAAGGGCGGTTTCGACATGGGCCAGTACTGTACACGGTATTCCAAACCTGACTGCAGTGTGGTGACTGGAAAGGACCGTCAAGCCGCAGCCGACTTATAGTAACCTCTTGGGGTTTTCGAGACAAGAGGGGAACAGAGGTGGTCTGCCTCTGCAACGTGATCCTGGACTCCCTTGGTGGTCTCCTATCCAAATAGGGTTGACAATCCCCAGGTGGGGGCAGGGGATCCCCGGTTTGGAGGCCCTCCCTCCGCTTCAGGGTCGTCAGAAAGCGGGGGGAGGGGAGGGAAATGTCTGCTGGGAACTCTATTATTCTCTATGGAGATTTATTCCCATAGAAAATCATGGAGAATTGATCCATGGATATCTGGGGCTCTGGAGGGGCTGTTTTTTGTGGTAGAGGCACCAAATTTTCAGTACAGCATCTAGTGCCTCTCCCCAAAATACCCTCCAAGTTTCAAAAAGATTGGACCAGGGGGTCCAATTCTATGAGCCTCAAAAGAAGGTGCCCCTATCATTCATTATTTCCTATGGAAGGAAGGAATTGAAAAGGTGTGCCATCTCTTTAAATGTGAGGGCCAGAACTCCCTTTGGAGTTCAATTATGCTTGTCACAGCCTTGATCTTGGCTCCACTCCTAATGTCTCCTGGCTCCACCCCCAAAGTCTCCTGGCTCCACCCCCCCCAAAGTCCCCAGATATTTCTTGAATTGGACTTTGCAACCCTACATCCAAATACTAACCAAGAGTAACCCTGCTTAGCTTCTGAGATCTAATGAGAAGAAGAAGAAGAAGAAGAAGAAGAAGAAGAAGAAGAAGAAGAAGAAGAAGAAGAAGAAGAAGAAGAAGAAGAAGAAATTGGATTTTTATCCCACCCTTCACTCTGAATCTCAGAGTGGCTCACAATCTCCTTTACCTTCCTCCCCCACAACAGACACCCTCTGGGGTAGGTGGGGCTGAGAAAGCTCTGACAGAAACAGCTCTTGAGCAGAATAGCCTTGAGAGAACTTGTGGCGGACCCAAGGTCACATCAGCAGGTGCATGTGGAGGAGTGAGGGAATCAAACCTGGTTCTCCCAGATAAGAGTCCACGCACTTAACCACTGTACCAAACTGGCTCTTAGAGCTTAGAGGATCAAGTTTATCAAAAAGTGGTATTAAGTCCATTGGATGGGGAGGCCCTTGGATGGTTTAGCTTTCTTGAATTCTGTCACCATGGGAACTGTTCAGACAATAATAATTTACAGATCCTCTTGATGAAGTGTATGTGAAATGTGTAGGGGTCTCAGAGTTGAATTAAAGCTAATTCTCCCACAGCAACATCTCTCTCTATTTTTCCTCAGTTGTATTAAACACAGTTTTTAAGGACTCGTTTTAATATTAGTAATATTATTATTGCTGTTGGTCTTTTTTATTGTGTTGGTTTTATTTTGTAAGCCACCTTCAAGGAGAGGCAGCATATAGGTTTTGAAAGAAAGCCTTGGTTCCCTGGATGTGAAGAAGAAACTGAAAGAAAAGGTAAATACAGTCAAAACCCTTGGGGAAGCTTGGAAGCTATTTAAAACTACAATCCTAGAAGCTCAGATAAAATATATATCACAAGTTAGGAAAGGTACAAACAGGTATAAGAGAAGGCCTGCATGGTTAACAAACAAAGTAATGGAAGCTGTAAAAGGTAAGAAGGACTCCTTTAAGCGGTGGAAAGCTAGTCCAAGTGAGATTAATAAAAGGGAACACAGGCAGTGGCAAATCAAATGCAAGACTGTGATCAGGCAGGCAAAAAGGGACTATGAGGAGTATATTGCAAAAAACATAAAGACCAACAATAAAAATTTCTTCAAATATATTAGAAGCAGGAACCAGCCAGTGAGGCAGTGGGGCCCTTGGATGACCAAGGGGTCAAAGGATTACTGAAGGAGGATAGGGAAATGGCTGAGAAGCTGAATGCATTTTTTGCCTCCGTCTTCACTGTGGAAGATGAGAAGTGTTTGCCTGCTTCAGAACCACTTATATTGGAAGGGGTATTGAAAGACCTGAATCAGATTGAGGTGACAAGAGAGGAGGTCCTACAACTGATAGACGAATTAAAAACTAATAAGTCACCAGGTCAGGATGGCATACATCCGAGAGTTCTGAAAGAACTCAAAGTTGAACTTGTGGATCTTTGACAAAAATATGAAATCTTTCATTGAAATCTGCCTCCGTTCCTGAGGACTGGAAGGTAGCAAATGTCACCCCCATCTTTAAAAAGGGTTCCAGAGGAGATACGGAAAACTACAGGCGAGTCAGTCTGACTTCAATACCGGGAAAGTTGGTAGAAACCATTATCAAGGACAGAATGAGTAGGCACATTGATGAACACAAGTTATTGAGGAAGACTCAGCATGGGTTCTGTAAGGGAAGATCTTGCCTCACTAACCTGTTACATTTCTTTGAGGGGGTGAACAAACATGTGGACAAAGGAGACCCGATAGGTATTGTTTACTTTGACTTCCAGAAAGCTTTTGATAAAGTTCCTCATCAAAGGCTCCTTAGTAAGCTTGAGAGTCATGGAGTAAAAGGACAGGTCCTCTTATGGATCAAAAACTGGCTAATGAATAGGAAGCAGAGAGTGAGTATTAATGGGCAGTCTTCGCAGTGGAGGACGGTAAGCAGTGGAGTGCCACAGGGCTCGGTACTGGGTCCCATGCTCTTTAACTTGTTCATAAATGATTGGGAGTTGAGAGTAAACAGTTAAGTGGCCAAGTTTGCAGATGACACTAAATTGTTCAGGGTGGTGAGAACCAGAGAGGATTGTGAGGAACTCCAAAGAGATCTGTTGAGGCTGGGTGAGTGGGCGTCAACGTGGCAGATGAGGTTCAATGTGGCCAAGTGCAAAGTAATGCACATTGGGGCCAAGAATCCCAGCTACAAATACAAGTTGATGGGGTGTGAACTGGCAGAGACTGACCAAGAGAGAGATCTTGGGGTCGTGCTAGATAACTCACTGAAAATGTCAAGACAGTGTGCGATTGCAATAAAAAAGGCCAAAGCCATGCTGGGTATTATTAGGAAGGAAACTGAAAACAAATCAGCCAGTATCATAATGGCCCTGTATAAATTGATGGTGCAGTCTCATTTGGAATACTGTGTGCAATTCTGGTCACCGCACCTCAAAAAGGATATCATAGCATTGGAAAAAGTGCAGGAAAAAGTGCAGAAAAGGGCAACTAGAATGATTAAAGGAACACTTTCCCTGTGAAGAAAGATTAAAACGCTTGGGGCTCTTTAGCTTGGAGAAACGTCGACTGCGGGGTGACATGATAGAGGTTTACAAGATTATGCATGGGATGGGGAAGGTAGAGAAAGAAGTACTTTTCTCCCTTTCTCACAATACAAGAACTCGTGGGCATTCAATGAAATTGCTGAGCAGTCGGGTTAGAATGGAAAAAAGGAGGTACTTCTTCACCCAAAGGGTGATTAACATGTGGAATTCACTGCCACAGGAGGTGGTGGCGGCTACAAGCATAGCCAGCTTCAAGAGGGGGTTAGATAAAAATATGGAGCAGAGGTCCATCAGTGGCTATTAGCCACAGTGTGTATATGTGTGTGTGTATATATATATATATATAAATTATTTGGCCACTGTGTGACACAGAGTGTTGGACTGGATGGGCCTTTGGCCTGATCCAACATGGCTTCTCTTATGTTCTTATGATTCTGAACAAAGACTGGCACAGAAATGTGTACTAGTTGCCAGATCTAAGGACCACCAGCCCAGTCCAAACATATTCTTCACATTAAGATAAAGAGAGAAAGAGGGAGATAAAACAATGCAGAACACTTTCTATACATGAGTCAACAGTGTGATGTGGTGGCTAAAAAGGCAAATGCAATTTTGGGCTGTATCAACAATGCAGAAGTATAGTGTCCAGATCATGTGAAATGATGGTATCGCTTTACTCTGCTCTGGTAAGAACTCACCTGGAGTATTGTGTTCAGTTTGGGGCACCACATTTTAAAAAGGATATAGACAAGCTGGAATGGGTCCAGAGGAGGACGACAAAGATGGTAAGGGGTATGGAGACTAAGTCTTATGAAGAAAGGTTGAAGGAGCTGGGTGTGTTTAGCCTGGAGAGGAAGCGGCTGAGAGGTGATATGATCACCATCTTCGGGTCCTTGAAGGGCTGTCATATAGGGATGGTGTGGAATTGTTTTCTGTGGCCCCAGAAGGTAGGACCAGAACCAATGGGTTGAAATTAAACGTTAGGAACTTCCTGACCGTTAGAGCGGTTCCTCAGTGGAACAGGCTTCCTCCTTGGGAGGTGGTGGGCTCTCCTTCCTTGGAGGTTTTTAAGCAGAGGGTAGGTGGCCATCTGACAGGAATGAAGATCCTGTGAATTTAGGGGGAGGTGTTTGTGAATTTCCTGCATTGTGCAGGGGGTTGGACTAGATGACCCTTCCAACTATATGATTCTATTATTCTCTTTTGAGGTCCCCAGTTTAAAGAATTGACTTGATCAGTGGAAAATATGGCTGCCATTTTGAGATATCTTGGTGATAAGATATATGTACTCAAGGTGTGCACCGATTTTTTTTTTTTTTTTGCATTTTTGAGATTTGGGTATATTGGACTCAAAGAAATGTTGGTATTCAGATTTGGGATTTTTTGAGAATCCTGAATTTTTTCACATTCATTATACCCTATGGGGATCATTATACTCAATGGGGAATTATTGGTATCCAGAGGTCTGGAGGGAACTATTTTTTTAGATAGAGGGACCAAATTTGCAGCATAGCTGTTGGTGCCTCTTTTCAGAAGCACTCCCAAGTTTCAAAAAGATTGAACCAGGGGGTCCAATTCTATGAGCCCCCAAAGAAGGTGCCACATCCTCCATTGTTTCCAATGGAGGAGGAAAATAGTCAAAAAAGCAAAGGCAATAGAAGCCCAGCAGAACAGAATCAAAGCCCCAGAGAATCTCTGCAGTAGAAACTGGGGGGGGGGGGGGCAAGAGCATTTTTATAAGCCCAGCAGAACCCAGAGCTATGGTGGAAATTCCAGCTCAACAGGACTGATATGAAGCACAGAATCACAATGGGGGGGGGGGGGTTGAATGGAAGAGCAGCAGAAGACTTTCAATGCATTCCAAGGGCTCATGATCCCTTTAAACACCTTCTGCAAGATGCAAGTTCACTCCAGAAGTGTTCAAAGGGACTGCAATGCCTTTAAACACCTTTTAACTATGACTGTCCGGCATTCCTGTATAATTTCAAATATTTTCGGGATCCATTATACTGGATAGCTGAAAATATACTCTTGTGCAGGGGTCGTTTTGTAGAAAAATAGGTGGTGGAGCTCATCCAGGGATTGTTATGCAGCTGCACCTACTATTCAATGGACAAGGTGGGAAGGAGGAGGCGGAACTCTCAGAAAGGTTCAGGAGCTGCACTCCTGTGAGCTCCCGCCGAATCTGAGGCCTGCTCTTGTGTGCATTTGGCTGAAAAAATAGCCCAAAATACCAATAAGGTATTCTCCAGCAATTTTTAACTTGGATATACCAAATGCACAACCCTAACATGTACTTAAAGATTAATAGAATAAATTGAATGGGAGAGCTTCTACTGACATGCTTTTATCAGCTAAATTGGGAGTGGGGGGGACACGGTATTAAAAACAAGTGCAAGAATGCACTCATGAATTTTACAAATCAGTTAACTTCAATTTATGGACTTGCAGGCTGATTTATACTACTTCAGTGTATTCTAATAAATCAGTTCTGCACAAAATTCAGAAGGGGTGCCATCTTAATATTAAGATATTCACCCTGAATTTTAAGACGTTTTTCAGTCTCTGCAACAGAAATATCCTCATTAATCTATGAGAAAATCCTAACAGGGACGCTGTTCCGACTGGCTTGGTGTCAGGGGGTGTGGCCTAATATGTAAATACGTCCCTGTTGGGCTTTGTCTACCAAAAAAATCCCTGTGCGAAACAATGGTGATGGGGGTGTGGGAATTGAAAACAAATCAGCCAGTATCATAATGCCCCTGTATAAATCGATGGTGCGGTCTCATTTGGAGTACTGTGTGCAGTTCTGGTCACCGCACCTCAAAAAGAATATTATAGCATTGGAGAAAGTTCAGAAAAGGGCAACTAGAATGATTAAAGGGCTGGAACACCTTCCCTATGAAGAAAGGTTGAAACGCTTAGGGCTCTTTAGCTTGGAGAAACGTCGACTGAGGGGTGATATGATAGAGGTTTACAAGATAATGCATGGGATGGAGAACGTAGAGAAAGAAGTACTTTTCTCCCTTTCTCACAATACAAGAACTCGTGGGCATTCGATGAAATTGCTGAGCAGACAGGTTAAAATGGATAAAAGGAAGTACTTCTTCACCCAAAGGGTAATTAACATGTGGAATTCACTGCCACAGGAGGTGGTGGCGGCCACAAGCATGGCCACCTTCAAGAGGGGGTTAGATAAAAATATGGAGCAGAGGTCCATCAGTGGCTATTAGCCACACAGTATATACACACACACACTGTGTGACACAGAATGTTGGACTGGATGGGCCATTGGCTTGATCTAACATGGCTTCTCTTATGTTCTTATGTGTGGCCTAATGTGCAAATGAGTTCCTGCTGGGCTTTTCCTACGAAAAAAGCCCTGACAGGGAGGTTCTGACTTTATGTTGACACTTCCTGAATTCACACACAATATGGCTGACAACAAAATAAGATACTGTTATTGGCAGCTGCTAATAATGAAATGCCTTATGATCCATGATGAACATGAAGCCCAATGGCTTGGGGCCCCCTCCCACCACTGCTCACGAATGTTGTGTAACCTAGTGGAAACATCCTTGTTCATTTACGAGACATTCGACAGTGCCTGATACCAGCGATTCCCCCATGATTGGCTCTTTCTGACCCAAGTTGCCAACAAAGTATCTCAAAAGCAAAGTCTACGTCTCTTATTAAAAATCATATTTTATGTACCCGTTCGACATAAAGATAATCAGCGAGCTATCTCCATAAACAGAGGGTTATTCATAATCCCTCGCATGGCATTTCAATTATCGGCCGATGACGATGTGACATTATGGAGGGGTTGTGATTAAATTTTCTTGGGTAATGACCCTAAGTAAATCTTTGCAATTTTCATTTTCCAGAGATTTAATATAGATCAGTGGCCTGTTGTTTGGGCTCCCTCTTGTTTAATCCAAAATCACTCATTAAATTGGGACCGGGGACTCTCCCATGATTGCGTTTCATGGGCCTGAGCTATGAACTTAACATATTAAATCTGCATTCCAGATGGATGTAAACATCTGTTCTCATTATGGTTATTGGTGTTAATCTCAGGCTCTGACCTGCTTCTCCTAACATTACGCATATTAAAATTTGCTATGCGGGAGGGCGGGAGAGAATCTAGCTTCATGTCGATACATCAAGAGGCCAGGTAGTTAACATACCGTTATCATAACGTCATCTGCCAAAAAGGCGGAATGAAGGGTTCTTTGGGGGCACAGAACTTTTCAGACTCCAGTCAAAGACACTTGGTCCCTGCTTGTCTGCTGTTGTATCAACAGAAGTATAGTGTCCAGATCACATGATGTGATGATATTGCTTTACTCTGCTCTGGTAAGACCTCACCTGGAGTATAGTGTTCAGTTTTGGGCACCACATTTTAAGAAGGATGTAGACAAGCTGGAACGGGTCCAGAGGAGGGCGATGAAGATGGTGAGGGGTCTGGAGACCAAGTCCTATGAGGAAAGGTTAAAGGAGTTGGGGATGTTTAGCCTGGAGAGGAGGCGGCTGAGAGGTGATAGGATCACCATCTTCAAGTCCTTGAAGGGCTGTCATATAAAGGATGGTGTGGAATTGTTTTCTGTGGCCCCAGAAGGTGGAACCAGAACCAATGGGTTGAAATTAAATCAAAAGAGTTTCCGGCTCAACATTAGGAAGAACTTCCTGACCGTTAGAGCGATTTCTCAGTGGAACAGGCTTCCTCGGGAGGTGGTGGGCTCTCCTTCCTTGGAGGTTTTTAAACAGAGGCTAAATGGCCATCTGACAGCAATGAAGATCCTGTGGATTTAGGGGGAGGAGTTTGTGAGTTTTCTGCATTGTGCAGGGGGTTGGACTGGATGACCCTGGAGATCCTTCCAACTCTATGATTCTAAGGCAGGGGTGTCGAACTCATTTGTTATGAGGGCCAGATTTGACATAAATGAGACTTTGTCGGGCCGGGCCATGTGTATCTTAAAATGTAATGCCAGGTAGTGGACGTATAAACTTTATAAAGGGCACGGACACACAATTAAAGATTTTTTTAACTTAAAATAAAACATGCTTAAAATATTAGCATGCTTGCAATATTTTCTTTTACAGTCTCTGATAAATGTCACCTCTTGCTATGAATTATTGCATCAAAAACTGCAGACAATGTTTGTGCTGTACCAGTCTTAAATATGTGCTGTTCAGGTGTGTACATCTGTAAGTTGCAAACCTACTTTTGATTCATTGACATTCATTACAGACATCTCATGGTCAATGCTTTGAGCCTAAGACCCAGAGGAACATGAAGCAGCTGGGCATTGTGAGCTTTTGTACAGAAGCTGCTTCATTTACCAGTCAAGAACATGTGAAGGAACCATGGCACAGACTGAGGGTTATGTGCTTATCTACAAAACTATAATCTTCCCCGGAAAAATGACTGAAACTAAAAAAAAAAATACAACTTTCCCCCCAAAAAACTACAAGAACAGAGAGACAGCTATGTACAGTGGTCAGTGTCAGCCTACTATCTGGGAAGTCTAAATTCAAGACCCCCAATCAAAGGATAATGTGAAAGAAAAAATTATGGAAAATTTGCTGGGTAATCCTGAGGTGGAACACACTTTCAGCCTAATTTTTCTCTTCTAAATAGTTCACATGCTTTCCTATTAAGAAAGACTGGAGGGCATGAGTACAGTAAAAAAGAGGAGGGGAACCCAGTGACACCCATAACAAGCCCAACAAAACTCTCTCTCTCTCTGTGTAGCAAGGCAAAAGCTCATATCTTCACTAAAACGTTGCTAGTCTTAAAAGCACTCTTTGTAGTTCTGATGGTGGGGACTACACAAAGGAAGCTCTGGCTCTTTCCTTCCCTGGGGCATGAGGAGGGGGAAGAGCCTCAGCCATTCATTAGAAGGAAGAGAGGCTTGTCTCAGTAGCTCTGCAGGGTGATTAATTGAGCCTGGAAAACTTAATCACCTAGCAGAGCTATAGAGCCAAGCTCTCTCATTGGCTGAAGCTGCTCCTCTCTCCTCCTCCCTTTGAGAAAAGGGAGTGGGAGAGGGAAAGGCTGCTTTGCTGCTCTGGCTTATCCAGGGAGAAACACAAAATGGCAACCGAAAAAAAGCAGGCAAGGGAAAATGAAGCAGAGGACAGCCAGTTGCTGAAGGGCCTGAATAGAGCCCTCTGCGGGCCTGGCCTGGCCGCAGGTCACGTGTTTGACACCCCTGTTCTAGGGCATTGGCTTTGTAGGATTTGAATATTTGGAATGGAATAATTAGGGAAGCGTGGGCTGCTTCAGTAATTGGCTATGAAAGACAAGGGTCATGCGGCAGCTTTGAATAATGCTATGTACCTTATCTATACATTGCAATTCATCATAATTATTCATCTCTATCAAGTGAAGGAGAATAGGGTGGTCAGTCCTTCAGACAGGGGACATGATCGTAGAATCATAGAGTTGGAAGGGACCTCCAGGGTCCTCTAGTCCAACCCCCTGCACAATGCAGGAAACTCACAAATACCTCCCCCTAAATTCACAGGATCCTCATTGCTGTCAGATGGCCCTCTAGCCTCTGTTTAAAAACCTCCAAGGAAGGAGAGCCCACCACCTCCCGAGGAAGCCTGTTCCACTGAGGAACCACTCTAACGGTCAGGAAGTTCTTCCTAATGTTGAGCCGGAAATTCTTTTGATTTTTTTTCAAACCGTTGGTCCTACCTTCGGGGGCCACAGAGAACAATTCCGCATCCTCTATATCGGGGTGGCCAACTGTGGCTCTTCAGATGTTTTTTTGCCTACAGCTCCCATCAGCCCCAGCCATTGGCCATGCTGGCTGGGGCTGATGGGAGTTGTAGGCAAAAAACATCTGGAGAGCTACCGTTGGTCACCCCTGCTCTATATGACAGCCCTTCAAGTACTTGAAGATGGTGATCATATCACCTCTCAGTCGCCTCCTCTCCAGGCCAAACATGCCCAGCTCCTTCAACCTTTCTTCATAGAACTTGATCTCCAGAGACCAAGCAGATGCTTTTCAGGAACAGAGCCCTGTGTTCAATTCTTAGCATCTCAGTTTTTAAAAACGATGAATTGGATACAGCCACTCCACTCAACTTCACCCACTTCCACTCCTACTAGGGATAACCCCTCTCTTTTTTTCCTTGCCTGCATAAAGTTGGGTTATATCCAAACCACCAGAACTGGGACGAGAACTCTTCCTGAGATCTCGGAGAGAGGGTATATTCCCTCCATAGCTTCTTGGAGGAAGAGGACAATAAAAAGGTAATACATAGGTCCACACTACACTACACTACACTGGAACCAGTTAATCAGCTACAGTGTTCGTTGATTAAACTATCAGTTCCAATTTGCAACCCTCTCCTGATTTTTGCATTCTGTTTAACATTACTCACCATCAAGGCTTTTTTTGTAGCAGGAACTCCTTTGCATATTAGGCCACACACCCCTGATGTAACCAATCCTCCAAGAGCTTACAGTAGGCCCTGTAAGAAGAGCCCTATAAGCTTTTGGAGGATTGGCTGCATCAGAGGTGTGTGGCCAAATATGCAAAGGAGTTCCTGCTACAACAAAAACCCTGCTCACTGGGATAACATGCAGGGGCTTTTTTTTTTTAGCAGGGACACCTTTGCATATTAGGCCACACACCCCTGATGCAGCCAATCCTCCTGGAGTTTACAGTAAGCCCTGTACTAAGAACCCGGTAAGCTCTTGGATGATTGGCTACATCAGGGGCGTGTGGCCTAATATGCAAAGGAGTCCCTGTTACAAAAAAAAAAGCCTTATTCAATGGGACAACATGGGACAACATGCATGGATATTTTTTGTAGCAGGAACTAATTTGCATATTAGGCCACAACCCCAATGAAGCCTGTAAGAAGAGCCCTTTAAGCTCCAGGAGGATTGGCTGCATCAAGGTTGTGTGGCCTAATATGCAAAGGAGTTCCTGTTACAAAAAAAAGCCCTGACCATGGAATCATTTCTGTTCAACACTTAACTTGCCGCCTGTCTTAAGTAAATGGCAATAATCGCTGCTCAGGAACAGAGCACAATGCATGGGTGTGCTGTGACACGGCATCTGCGACGTGCACTGAGATTGTAAGGAAAACGTGTCCTCTGAATAAGTGATTTATGGAAATCAAACATGGCTGTGCAGTAGGCTTCCCAATCCCCAGGTCCCAGCAGGGGATCTCCTGGTTTTACAAGTTTCTCCCCCCCCCACGCCCCCCAGCCAGCTAGCCGGCGGGGGGGGGGGGGGGGAAGCCCCGCCCCCCGCAGCTCTAGATCTCCGGCAGTTTTAGGGAATAATGGGGAATTGATCTGTGGATATCAGGGGGTCTAGGGGGTCTGTGTTTTGAGGTAGAGGCACCAAATTTTCAGTATAGCATCTAGTGCCTCTTCTCAAAATACCCCCCTGAGTTTCAGAACGATTGGACCAGGGGGTCCAATTCTATGAGCCCCCAAAGAAGGTGTCCCTATCCTTCATTATTTCCTATGGAAGGAAGGCATCTAAAAAGATGTGCCGTCCCTTTCAATGTGATGGCCAGAACTCCCTTGGAGTTCATTTATGCTTGTCACACCCTTGCTCCTGGGTCTGCCCCCAATGTCTCCTGGCTCCACCCCCAAAGTCCCCAGATATTTCTTGAATTGGACTTGGCAGCCCTACCGTGCAGGTCATTGTACGTTTCCGAGCTGGCCGTAGCCCAAAACAAATTGCCCAGCCTTTCCTGACAGCATATGGGGAAGGCCAGGCAGGAGACAACAGGAGAAACCCACAGAACAAGGCTTAGAAAGGCTCGCTGGCCTTTTCCCAGCATCAGTTGCCTGAGGGATCATCTCACCAGCGCACTTCTGCATGCGGGAAACGGCTCTTCAAGGGCAGTGAGTGAATCTGTCTTGGTTGGCGCGGGAGGGGGGGGGGGGAGAGCATTACAATTTAAATCCAAAGGAGCTTTTGTAACTACTGGCAAAACGGATTGGGGGGAGAAAAAGAGGGTTTTAATTGGTTGTTAACGACTATTGTGAAGCTCTGGAGTCAGCCGAGCTGAAGCCGTCATGCGTAAATCAAACGTATCAATCCAATAAATCTCCCTTTTCGATGACAGTTCAGAAGGCAGCCCTATATTAGAATGGACAGTTGCGCATCGCAGGACTTGTGGCATTTGCCGGCAAAGCAGAGATGGCTCTGTTATTCTAACCCAAACACCAGGCATTCGGCTAATGTCTATCATTACTGTGATGGATGGTGTCTTCCGTATCTTGTTCTCCAGTTGCCGGCCTTAAATTATCCCGCCTCCTAATGTCATATGCGATCAGAGGAAATGAGTAATCCAGAACAACTGGTGGGAACAGCCAAGAGGTGAAGTTCAGTCACCTTCCAGTGTTGATTTGAGGGACTATTCCGGGGTGGCCAAAATGCGACTCGGGAGCCACATGTGGCTCTTTCATACATGTTGTGCGGCTCTCAAAGTACAACATGGAGAAGGCATTCCTCTCTTTAAATCATTTCTCCAAGCCAAGCCAGCTGGGGGATTGGGGAATGCATTTAAAGTTGCTTTCTTTCAACCTCTCCCTCCCCATCTATTTTCCTTCCTTCCTTTCCAGTTTGGTGTAGTAGTTAAGTGTGCGGACTCTGATCTGGGAGAACCGGATTTGATACCCCACTCCTCCACTTGCACCTGCTGGAATTGGCCTTGGGTCAGTCATAGCTCTCACAGTTGTCCTTGAAAGGGCAGCTTCTGTCAGAGCTCTCTCAGTCCCACCTACCTCACAGGGTGTCTGTTGTGGGGGAGGAAGGTAAAGGAGACTGTGACCGCTCTGAGATTCTGAGATTCGGAGTGGAGGGTGGGATAAAAATCCAATATCTTCTCCTTCCTTCCTTCCTTCCTTCCTTCCTTCCTTCCTTCCTTCCTTCCTTCCTTCCTTCCTTCCTTCCTTCCTCCCTGCCTCCCTCCCTCGCGGCTCTCAAATATCTGACATTCCTGCCATGTGGCTCTTACGTTAAGCAAGTTTGGCCACCCCTGGACTATTCTCTAATTGTGAAGAGATCAGCAGAAGGGAGGGGGGAGGGGAGGTTGCCATGGAAAGCCATAATTGCCAATGGAAGCATCAGGATTTTCAATCTCTGATTGCCTATATGGTTTGGGCTTGTCAGATTCTGAAACTGTAGGTCAGAGTGGCCTACAGTTGTGCAATTGTGGAAGGCTTTCGTTCTGTATAAATTATTGGCAAGGCGGAAATCCCAGCCCTTGAAAAAGACCTTACTTCTGGTGGAAACCATCGTCCGGCAAGGGACCCCAGCGTCTTTCTAGGAGTTTCATTGTCTTCCAGAGTGTTTTTTGTCTTGTTAAATAACTCCTTGAGCACTCTGTTGGAAGGACTTTTGTTTTCTAGGGTGGGCTTGTTTAGTGAGATGTGGATTGAGACAGGGCCGGCGCTAGACTGTCTTGCACCCTAGGCAAGTCTAACTTCCGGTGCTCTCCCCTGCACTGATAACATCACCAAGTCACACGGGGCACCCATTTCGGTGCCCCCAGAAGGACAGTGCCCTAGGCCGGGGGTGACCAACGGTAGCTCTCCAGATCAGGGTTGCCAAGTCCAATTTAAGAAATATCTGGGGACTTTGGGGGTGGAGACAGGAGACTTTGGGGGTGGAGCCAGGAGACATTGGGGTGGAGCCAATATCAAGGCTGTGACAAGCATAATTGAACACCAAAGGGAGTTCTGGCCATCACATTTAAAGGGACGGCACACCTTTTCAATGCCTTCCTTCCATAGGAAATAATGAAGGATAGGGGCACCTTCTTTTGGGGCTCATAGAATTGGACCCCCCGGTCCAATCTTTTTGAAACTTGGGGGGTATTTTGGGGAGAGGCACTAGATGCTATACTGAAAATTTGGTGCTTCTACCCCAAAAAACAGCCTCCCCAGACCTCCAGGTACCCACGGATCAATTCTCCATGATTTTCTATGGGAATAAATCTCCATAGGAAATAACAGAGTTCCCAGAAGACATTTCCCTCCCCTCCCCCCGCTTTCTGAGGACCCTGAAGCGGGAGGAGGGTCTCCAAACAACTTCCCATTTACTGTTGTACAATATATATATAAAGTCTACTGTAATATAAGCTATTGAATTGTATGAGGAGTGCATTCTCCTATGTTTTATATAGCTGTGTACTGTCTTAACACAGGAGCCCATTTTTGCTATCGTTTGCCTATAAGTCTCACCACTGGAATTATAGAGCAGAATCCCACAGGTTCATTTCCCTGGAGGTGGCACCTCCATCTAAAACAAGGGTCCCACCCTGACCTGGATAGCCCAGGCAAAACTGATCTCGTCAGATCTCAGAAGCTAAGCAGTGCCAACCTTGGGAAGTTCTTGGATGGGAGACCTCCAAACAAATACCAGGGCTGGGAGGCAGAAGCAGGCATTTCAAGCCACCTGAGAGCCAGTTTGGTGTCGTGGTTAAGAGAAGAGGACTCTAATCCGGGAGAGCTAGGTTTAAATCCCCACTCCTCCATATACAGCTGCTGGGTGACCTTGGGTCAGTCACAGTTCTCTCAGAGCTGTTATCTCAAGAGCAGTTCTTGGAAGAGCTCTCTCAGCCCCACCTTCACAGGGTTTCTGTTGTGGGGAGAGGAAGGGAAGAAGATTGAAGGGTGCTGTATAAATCCAATCTCCTCCTCCTTCTGAAAAATGATGGGGCCCCAGTAAGGATTGCCGGAGGTCTCCACGACTTCCAGTCCTGCAAGCACACTCACACACACAACAAAATACTAAAAACAAGGATCCCCTTCAATCATGGGACGGCTCCATCTGCTGGAAGAAAAATGCAATGATTAATAGAACAGATCCATCCAAGTAGGCAGCCGTGTTGGTCTGAAGTAGTAGAACAAAAGAGGAGTCTGATGAAGTGTGCTTAGAGCACACGAAAGCTTACATTATGAATAAAACTAAGCTGGTCTTAAAGGTGCAATTGACTCCTATTTTGTTCTAGAACAGATCCAGTCCATAGAATCATGGTGAGCCAGTTTGGTGTAGTGGTTAAGTGCGGAGACTTTAATCTGGGAGAACTGGGTTTGATTCCCCACCCCTCCACCTGTTGGTGTGACCTTGAGTCACTCAATACTCTCTCAGAGCTGTTCTTTCAAGAGCAGTTCTTGGAGAACTCTCTTAGCCCCACCTACCTGTTATGGGAAGGGGGAGGGAAGGAAATTGTAAGCTGCCCTGAGACTGTGAGTGAAGGGTGGGATATAAATGCAATTTCTTCTTTTTCTTCTTCTTCCCCTTCAGAGATATCCTTATTGTCACACAAGAATTAATGGACTAGGCTTCAACAGATGCATGAAGCCCATCCTCAGAGACAGGGTAAGAGAGTATTTCCTTCTTCATTTCTGAGGTCAGCTGCGTGGATCCGTAGTGAAACAGCTAGATCTGAGTCTAGTGTCGCCTTAGAGACTGACATGCTTTTGGGGACATGAGTTTTTGAGAGTCAAACCTCTTCCACCAGCTACAAGACCTGCATCTGACAAAGAGATCTTTAGAGAGCCATGTTTTCCATGTTGTTAATTCGATATCCAAATCAATTGATAATCCTTAATTCTGGGTTTGTATGGAGACTGGTTCAACGTCTAAATAATGAAGCTTCTTTTGTTTACTCCAAGTTATGGTTTCTGTTGCCAATGTTCATTTCCCCCAGTTTCTCAGCTGAAAAGAATTAAGACATATTCATACTTTTACATTTCAGAAGCCTGCCAAATATTTCTGTTTTGTTCTTCTGAAGAATCCACACAACATCATCTGCCAATCATCTGCTTTCTGGGGTTTCTTGACTTTGCCCTGGAGCTTCACGAACCTGTTTCACTCCAGTTGTTCCTCAATTTGGTGTAGGAGAAGATGATATTGGTTTTATATCCCGCCCTATACTCTGAATCTCAGAGTGGCCACAATCTCCTTTACCTCCCCCCCCACAACAGACACCCTGTGAGGTGTGTGGGGCTGAGAGAGCTCTTACAGCAGCTGCCCTTTCAAGGACAGCTCTGCAAGAGCTACGGCTAACCCAAGGCCATTCTAGCAGCTGCAAGTGGAGGAGTGGGGAGGGCCAGTTTGGTGTAGTGATTAAGTGTGCGGACTCTTATCTGGGAGAACTGGGTTTGATTCCCCACGCCTCCACTTGCACCTACTGGAATGACCTTGGGTCAGCCATAGCTCTGGCAGAGGTTGTCCTTGAAAGGGCAGCTGCTGTGAGATAGATAGATAGATAGATAGATAGATAGATAGATAGATAGATAGATAGATAGATAGATAGATAGATAGATAGATAGATAGATAAATTTATTGTCATTGTTCTCAACAAAAAGAGAGCAACGAAATGAGGTGCTCTTCCACAAAACATACCAACACATCAAACACACATATTCATATTCATACCATTTAAATACATCTAAAACCATTTAAACCATTTAAACCATTAAAACCATTTAAATACATCTAAAACAGATAAACATTCATAAAACCATTTAAACCATTTAAATATATCTAAAACAGACAATCCTTCATAACCCTGCATTTAGCCTAACCACAGCACTTGGATAGAAACTGTCCTTAAATCTGTTTGTCCTAGCCTTCAACACTCTATATCGTCTACCTGACGGTAAGATCTCAAATAGCAAATGGCCCAGATGTGAAGGGTCCCTTAGGATCATTTGTATCTTCCTTTTACATCCCATATTATACAGATCCACCAATGAGGGGAGAGAACATCCACAAATCTTTTGTGCTCTTCTCGTCACTCTTTGGAGCACCCTTCTCTCTGCTTCCGTGCAGCTCCCAAACCACGCGCAGAGGCAATAAGATAAAATGCTCTCAATGGAACTACGATAAAAGGCAACCAGCAGACTCCCTGACAGTTGTAGTGATCTTAAGAGTCTTAAGTAGTATAGTCGTTGCTGAGAGCCCTCTCAGCCCCACCCACCTCAGAGGGCGTGGGGGAGGCAGATAAAGGAGATTGTGAGCCGCTCTGAGACTCTGAGATTCAAAGTGGAGGGTGGGATATAAATCCAATATCTTCTTCAAACTCTCCCAGATAAGAGTTCGGGCACTTAACCACTACACCAAACTGGCTCTGCGGCTGGTAGTGTTCCGGCTGGCTCTCCGGCTGGTAGTGTTCCGGCTGGCTTGGCATCAGGGGGTGTGGCCTAATATGCAAGTGAGTTTCTGCTGGACATTTTCTACCAAAAACATCCTGTGTAAAACCATGGTGACATCAGAGGGTTGGCCTAATATGCAATGAGTTCCTGCTGAGCTTTTTCTACCAAAACAAAAAAGGCCCTGTAAATTGTACATGGATGAATTGTAGTTCAGAAATTCTAGTTTGGTAAGGCTAGATCAGGGGTGGGGAACAGTGGCTCTCCAGATGTTTTTTGCCTACAACTCCCATCAGCCCCAGCCATTGGCCATGTTGACTGGGGCTGATGGGAGTTGTAGGCAAAAAACATCTGGAGAGCCACTGTTCCCCACCCCTGGGCTAGATGACCACTGGATAGCAATGCTGATTCTGTGAACTTAAGCAATATGCAAGACTGCTGCAATAATCCAGTTACTAGAACCAATGAAAATATATACAATATGTTGAATTTGCAAAGAGCTGTATAAGCCAATCATAATCATCATTCATACGTATCACATATAAATCATGACGCACCAAAATATTCCAAAGGCAGTTCCCATACAAGAGGTAATTGTCCTCTGTAGTAGCTTATGTCCAATATATAAAGCCCTTTATGTTGAATCCAATGCTACCAGAGGAATCTTGTAGTCATATCCTCATTAAACTGACCAGCAATCAGAGTCTTTCTCAGAAGCTGGTCAGAAACCATAGTAATATCCTCATGACCTGCAACTAAACATTAAGAACATAAGAGAAACCATGTTGGATCAGGCCAATGGCCCATCCAGTCCAACACTCTGTGTCACACAGTGGCCAAAAAAACTCAAGTGCCATCAGGAGGTCCACCAGTGGAGCCAGGACACCAGAAGCCCTCCCACTGTGCCCCCCCCCCCCCAAGCAACCAGAATACAGAGCATCACTGCCCCAGACAGAGAGTTCCAATGATAAGCGGTGGCTAATAGCCACTGATGGACCTCTGCTCCATATGCTTATCCAATCATAAGAACATAAGAGAAGCCATGTTGGATCAGGCCAATGGCCCATCCAGTCCAATACTTTGTGTCACACAGTGGCCAAATACACACACACACACACACACTGTGGCTAATAGCCACTGATGGACCTCTGCTCCATATGCTTATCCAATCATAAGAACATAAGAGAAGCCATGTTGGATCAGGCCAATGGCCCATCCAGTTCAACACTCTGTGTCACACATACATACACACACACTGTGGCTAATACACACACATTGTGGCTAATAGCCACTGATGGACCTCTGCTCCATATTTTTATCCAATCCCTTCTTGAAGCTGGCTATGCTTGTAGCTGCCACCACCTCCTGTGGCAGTGAATTCCCCTCTTGAAGCTGGCTATAAGAACATACAACGTTTGTAGAACATAAGCAATACTATCTCTATATCCCTGCCATGCATGTCGACCTACAAAGAAGAGGAGAAACAGACACTGTGATGTACTGACTAACAACGTTTACTAAAAATTTTTTAGAAAAACTCTACCATCTTTTTATATATTACAACAGCACAAGTAAGGTCCAGTCTCACATTACAATATTACAAGAAAGGTCCAATGAGCACCTGGATATAGGCTCATTTTGTCAGTGAACTTCCTCAGGTGTAGGCCTTCCTATTTCTTTCTGGGTTGTCAGCCTCTTGTAACAATTCAACTCTTCTGCAACATCTTTTTCTTCACGTTCTCACATCAATACCACTTAAGTGTATATATATTTTATTAGGAGCTTAAGCCAGTCCTGAACTTCTTCTTTAACCAGGTGCAAAAAGACTTCTGGAGTTTGCTGGCAAATTGCTCTCTACAATATTTTTATTAGAAGCAAGCCGTTCCTTTTGATGGCAGATATGCTCTCATCCTCTCTACAACAGGGGTGTCAAACATGCATCGGGGGGGGGGCGAATCAGGCCCCTGGAGGGCTCCTATCAGGCCCCCAAGCAACTGGCTGTCATCTGCTTCCTTCTCCCTCTCCCTTGCTTCCTTCTGCATCTTATCTTGCTTTGCAAGGCTTGCTCAATCACACAGGAGCTACAGAGCAAGGCCTCTATTTTCTCCATTGGCTGAGGCTCTTCCCCTGGGGGGGGGGAAGGCAGAACTTGTTTTTTCAGGCTCTCTCAATCACACAGCAGAGCCACTGAGCCAAGCCTCTCTTCCTTCTATTGGCTGAGACTCCTCCTTCCCCTGACCCCTGGGGAAGGAAAGAAAGAGTCACAGCTTTGTTTGCCTAGTTGCTTGGATCCTATGGCAGAAATACAAAAAAAGCACCTTTAAGACCAACGAGTGCTAAAGTTTTAAGCATATTTTGAGCTTTTTAAAAAATCTTTAATTCTGTTTGTCTGTGTCCTTTATAAAGTTTATATCTCTGCTACCTAATCTGAAATGGCCAGGCCCACTATTCAGCCTTGTTCCTACTGAGATTTAAAGGCACACACACCTTCCAAGTTTCCAAGCTTCTTCTAAGCCTTCCTAGGTGGAAAGGCACATCATGTCTGTTGGGGTGGGGTCTCCCTCTGTCAGCCAGCTGATTGGCAGTGGGGAGGAACCTGCAAAACTGGGGGGTCCCCTGTCAGGACCTGGGACTGGTAAGCCTATCAAAATTCCTCTCCTGGTTTTGCCCCTCCTTGACACATTTTCAAAGCTCTGCAGGGGGACTCACATTTCCTAGTTCCCCTTGACCTGCCTTTAGCTCCGGTTCTGGTAACAGGTCCTATTACACAATCCCCCTCCTGGCTTGATGGACTTCTCTTTGCAGAGGTTGTAGAAGTGCGTATACAGATATATTGATTCTATAAATCCCCTGTTATTATCTTTTATCGACTGTAATAAATGTCCATATTAATTAACTTAATGGTTTTAACTGCAGTAATGACTTTGTATTAAACTAGTGCACATTTCATGTTCCCTATAAAAGCGGTAATAATAAAAAAAATTGTCTGCAGCGTTTCCTTTTTCTTTTCTTTTTTTAAGCTTCCATTGTGCCGAAACAAAGCGAATCACCTGCTAGAATATTCTAAACTCTCAGATCAGGAGATTAATTAGGCTGGAATGAATGAGGGCTCTTTTCATTCCAAAATAAAAGCTGGATTCAGTTTCAGAAAAGTTTTCAAGCGGCCTGTTGAAAGACAGCCACTGCCCTTTAAGTAAAGAAAAAGTTTTACTTTGAGACTGACTTGAACACAAAACCTATAACGCTGATGAATTTTGAATTGGGAAATGCACCTAATTGGGGTTGCAAACTCCAGGCTGAGAAATTCCTGGATATTTGGGAGTGGCGCTTATGGGGCAGGGGGTTTGGAGAGGGGAGGGCCCTCACCGGGGTTATAATGCCATAGAACAGGGGTGGCCAAACTTTCTTAACGTACAAGCCACATAGAATAAAGGTCAAGTGTTTGAGAGCTGCAAAACAAGAACATCGGATGTTTGAGAGCCACAAGATAGGGAGGGAGGGAGGGAGGGAGGGAGGGAGGGAGGGAGGGAGGAAGGCAAATAGATGGGGGAAGGGGAGGGAGGAAGAGGTGGGAAGAAATTAACTTTAACCTCAAGTGCATTCTCCAGGCCACCAGCTGGCTTGGCTTGGAGAAGTCATTTAAAGAAGCAAATGCCTTCTCCAAGCTGGCCGATGTGATGGTGTGGGCTTCAAGAACCACTTAATATATATGAAATAATAATAATAATAATAATAATAATAATAATTATTATTATTATTATTATTATTATTATTATTATTATTATTATTATTAATATCCTGCCTCCCTGCCGAAGCAGGCACAGGGCGGCTTACATGACCTAAATACATCATTACAATAATACAGCAATAAAATTTATAACAATCAATTAAATATACAATTACGTTTAAAACAGTATTTAAACTAATAATTTAAAACCACAGTATGATATGGTGCTACAGTCTTGATATATGCGTATAAACATAGTTTTCATGGCGATGATACAATGGTTCCACATTAAAAGGCCAGCTGGAAGAGGATGGTCTTGCAGGCTTGGCGGAACTCATCAAGGCCCGCACCTCTTCTGGTAGCTGAAAGAGCCACATGTGGCTCCTGAGCCGCACTTTGGCCACCCCTGCCATAGAATCTACTATCCAAAGGAGCCATTTTCTCCAGGGGAGCTGATCTCTGTCATCTGGAGGTCACTTCCAATTCTGAAAGGTCTCCAGGCTCCACCAGCAGGTTACTACCAAAATTTAGGAAACCTGGGGTTGCCAAGTCCAATTCAAGAAATATCTGGGGACTTTGGGGGTGGAGCCAGGAGACTTTGGGGGTGGAGCCAGGAGACATCGGGGCGGAGCCAGGAACAAGGGTGTGACAAGCATAATTGAACTCCAAGGGAGTTCTGGCCATCACATTTAAAGGAACCGCACACCTTTTTAAATGTCTCCAGGGGAGCTGATCTCTGTCATCTGGAGGTCACTTCCAATTCTGAAAGGTCTCCAGGCTCCACCAGCAGGTTACTACCAAAATTTAGGAAACCTGGGGTTGCCAAGTCCAATTCAAGAAATATCTGGGGACTTTGGGGGTGGAGCCAGGAGACTTTGGGGGTGGAGCCAGGAGACATCGGGGCGGAGCCAGGAACAAGGGTGTGACAAGCATAATTGAACTCCAAGGGAGTTCTGGCCATCACATTTAAAGGAACCGCACACCTTTTTAAATGTCTTCCTTCCATAGGAAATAATGAAGGATAGGGGCACCTTCTTTTGGGGCTCATAGAATGGGACCCCCTGGTCCAATCGTTTTGAAACTTGGGAGATACTTTGGGGAGAGTCACGAGATACTATACTGGAAATTTGGTGCCTCTACCTCAAAAAACAGCTCCCCCAGAGCCCCCGAAACCTCCAGATCAATTCCCCATTATACCCTATGAGAATCAATCTCCACATGGAGAATAATGCTCAGCAGACGTGCCCCCCCCCATTTCTGGCGACTCTGAAGGGGATTGGCCTTTCTACTCACGAGTTGCTGTCAACTTCTTCAAAGTAACACAGACACACCATCCCAAGAGGAAGCCTTTCAATCAGCGACTGAAGCCTCCAGAGGTAGAAACGCACATGGTCCTCCAGGGGCGGAGCTCCCCCCCCCCCCCCGCCGGCCAGACTCCCCAAGGAGACGCCACCCGGCAGCCGGAGAGGATGCAAGGACTACGAGTCCCAGCATGCACCTCCCAAAGGGAGGCCGGACTGGAGCGAATAGCAGGCTGGCGGTGGGTGGGTCTTTGTGACCCAGAGGAAGGGAAAAGCCTGAAGCCAGGCAGGGAAAGAGACACGGCGCCGTTCCACCCCCCCACCCCACCCCCGCTTCCAGATTTTTAGAGAGCGGGTGATTAGGCTGCTTAGGTTTGGGAAGCCTAAGGAAACCACAGTCTAGGTTGAGAAATACTTGGAAAAAAATGTGTAAAGTATATTTAACCAGTGTAATTATTTTCTACCATATCTTTACTATATTAACTTCTTATTACACAAATCATAATACACAACCAAAAAACTATATAATAAGTTTTAAAGTCTCTAAATGCACAGTAGAGTCCACTCCGATGTAACGCTGACTCAAAAGCAGACGCGGCTTATATGACAGACGTGTAATACAGCAATTCCACAGTTCTGAAAAACAAAGCTAGTTGTCTTCCCACAAATCGGCTGAAGAAGCCATAAGACAATTTAGACAGAACGATTCTTGTTAACTTGTTTCAGATGTGGCTATTATGACTGGCAATACACTTTCCTGGATTAATGCATGTTTCGATGGAGAATACCTCTTCTTCTGGCCACCCGACTTTTTGAGGAACCTATGCTCACAATTATTTTCTCTCATGAAACTCTCATGAAACTCCAAAGGCAGTCTGGAGAAGAGGAGGGGGAGAAAAAAGAAGACGACTGCAGATTTATACTCCACCCTTCTCTCTGAATCAAAGTCTCAGAGCAGCTTACAATCTCCTTTATCTTCCTTCCCCACAACAAACACCCTGTAAGGTGGGTAGGGCTGAGAGAGCTCTCATAGCAGCTGTCCTTTCAAGGACAACCTCTGCCAGAGCTATGGCTGACCCAAGGCCATTCCAGCAGCTGTAAGTGGAGGAGTGGGGAATCAAACCCGGTTCTCCCAGATAAGAGTCTGCACACTTAACCACTACACCAAACTGACTCTCACACCAAACTGGCTCTGGAGGGGGGCCAGGATTGCTCTCTTGAAGTCTTTGAAGGGCTGTCACTTAGAGAAGGGCAAGGAGCTGTTCCTGTTGGCAGCTAGGGTTGCCAGGTCTGTGTTGGAAAATACCTGGAGACGGTTATAGCCTTTTTGACATCCAACTGTTCCATTGATCTCTTTGGGCTGCAGCCTCTAGGTGGTGGTTGAAGGTCTTCTGGGATTACAACTCATCTCCAGGCTATAGAGAAGTTCACCTGGAGAAAATGGCCACTTTGGAAGGTGGAGTCTATGCTGTCCTACCCCAATGAAGTTCTTCCTCTCCCCAAGCTCCATCCTCCCCAGGTTCCATCCCACAAATCTCCAGGTATTTCCCAACCCAGAGCTGGCAAACCTAATTATGATGTCACTTCCTGCTTTGAAAAGAGAAATGATGTCATGATGCCCTAGGAATTTGAGCATTTCTATGGCTTTTACCAAAGGGATTTGAAAACCCCTAGAATGTCAGGATGTCACTTCCTCTTCCGTAAAAGACAGTTATGGTCTCCACCCTCCTTCAGATCCTGAGGGCTGGCAACTCTAAATTATGTTCCATGGCCACTGTGAATGGCAGTATTTACTGCAGCCACAAAAGAAGTGATCAGAGAAAGGGAAAACTTAATTGGAAGTTTAGATTTTATTGCAGAAGTTGTAGGAGGGGAAAAAATGTGAATCACTCACAGGATTCGTGCATGGCAGTTAATGTTAATAACACTAAATAATGTAAGTCGACAAGAAATATTTTATGTTCTTTTTTTCCCTGGCATTTTTACTGGCGTCGCAGTGGGTTTGCCCTTGTGTAAAGGATCTTTCAGTATATGATGATGCCGGCAATATTTATTACAACGGATGGATGATGCTGGGGGGAAAAAACGGTAGGATCCATGTTGAGCAGTCTTTGGTCCTACTGAGTTCAGTGGGCAAAGTCTGGTGGGACATGATATGGGGATTTTGCTGATGCACTGCAGATTTGGACGTGGCTAGTTAAGAACATAAGAGAAGCCATGTTGGATCAGGCAATGGCCCATTCAGTCCAACACTCTGTGTCACATAGTGGCTAAAAAACCCAAGTGCCATCAGGAGGTCATAAGAACATAAGAGAAGCCATGTTGGATCAGGGTAATGGCCCATCCAGTCCAACACTCTGTGTCACACAGTGGCCAAAAAAACCAGGTACCATAAGGAGGTCATAAGACCATAAGAGAAGCCATGTTGGATCAGGGTAATGGCCCATCCAGTCCAACATTCTGTGTCACACAGTGGCCAACAAACTCAGGTGCCATCAGGAGGTCATAAGAACATAAGAAAAGCCATGTTGGATCAAGCCAATTGCCCATCCAGTCCAACACTCGGGATGGCCAAAAAAATCCAGGTGCCATCAGGAAGTCATAAGAACATAAGAGATGTCATGTTGGATCAGGCCAATTGCCCATCCAGTCTAACACTCTGTGTCACACAGTGGCCAAAAAACCCAGGTGCCATCAGGAGGTCCATCAGTGGGGCTGTAATGAAGATCTCTCTTAAAGGATATTGTGGATTTTAAATATATATATATATATATATATAGTGGTTTTGATTTCTGGGCTGCTTGTCAATTTTTATTCTTCCAGCAGTGTTTTGGTTATGTGTGACCTTGGAAGGAGTTGTTCTAAACTCCTTCTAATTAATGGTTACCCTCAGCTGCATTGGGTTGATTGGTTCTTCCGGGATGCCCATTTTTGGTTTGTCATTAGCCAGCTGAGGGGGATTTATACTGTTTCCCAAAACCGTTTTTTTTTTTTTTTTTACTACTGTTTTCTTGACAAAAAGCCGTACTGCTTACCGGCTGGTGATTATGGTATGATGTAAGTCATATTAGTTAGTTATATTTTATAACGTTGTTGTTTTCTTTGCACCAGTCTGTTTTGAAACTGCCTGCCAGCTCAATAAAATAATATTTTTGCTTATCTTTGAGTTGTGCTGCCTTGTCTGTCACTGTAAAGAAAACACCTTGCTTGCCTCGAACTGAGGGGAGTGTAGGTTGTTACAGAGGCCAGGACACTAGAAGCCCTCCCACTGTTGTCCCCCTCAAGCACCAAGAATACAAAGCATCACTGCCCCAGACAGAGAGTTTCTGGATGAGACTATACCTGAGAACCTTATGCATACCACCTTGAGCTCCCAGCAGAAAAGCCGAGAGAGAATCCATTAAATATGAAGAAGTTCAACCTCACCAAGAGTATTGTGTTCAGTTTTGGGCACCACAATGTAAGAAGGATATAGACAAGCTAGAACATGTCCAGAGGAGGGCAACGAAGATGGTGAGGGGTCTGGAGACCAAGTCTTATGAAGAAAGGTTGAAGGAGCTGAGTGTTTTTAGCCTGGAGAGGAGATAACTGAGAAGTGATATAATCAACATCTTCAAGTACTTGAAGGGATGTCATATAGAGGATGGTGTGGAATTGCTTTCTGTGGCCCCAGAAGGTCAGACAAGAAGCAATGGGTTGAAATTAAATCAAAAGAGTTTCTGACTCAACATTAGGAAGAATATCCTGACAGAGCAGTTCCTCAGTGGAGCAGATTTCTCAGGAGGTGGTGGGCTTTCCTTCTTTCAAGGTTTTCAGACAGAGGCTAGATGACCATCTGACGGCAATGCTGATTCTGTGAACTTAGGCAGATCATGAGAAGGAGGATAGGAAGGGTTGCATCAGTGCTTAGTTCTCCTGGGCATGGAGTGGGGTTCAGTGAGGATGTGTGGGTGGGAGGTATTTGCAAAGTTCCTGCATTGTGCAGAGGGTTGGATTTGATGACCCTAAAGGCCCCTTCCAACTCTATGATTCTAGGTTTTGAGCATATGCTTAATCTTGCCACAGAAATCAATTGCAAAGCTAAGGCCCAGTTAGAGAATTTTGAAATTTGAACTTATTGGTTTTCACTCCCATCCTTTTAGCATCCATGCTGTTTCCAGCAGACACTGGAGGAAAGGAAGTAGAGCAATAAATATGGAGCTAAGATGGGCAGGGCTCACTCACCTCTACCTATACAATCTGCATTTGACCCTCTGTTGAGCTACGGTGTCTGCAGCCCTGGAGTTCTGCCTCAAAGTCAAGTCTTGTTGGCACCCATGACTGCAAGTACAGAAAGAGATATCACGCTTTTTTCTACTCTGAGAGGAAAATGCAGTAAGGGAAGGGACATCTAGATCAGGCCAACCGCAGGAAGGTAAGGGATGAACACCACTTCTGTCAATGCCATGGTTCTGTTCTCAGGTGCGGTTTCCGCTTTTAAGTAGGGCTGCCAATGCTGCATCAGTAAATGTTGGGAGGTTTCTAGGGTGGTGCCTGGGAAGGGTGGACTTTGGAGAGGATGTTACATAACTTCCTGATGATGCTCCAGGGATTTTGCCTAACCTCTCTGGCGAAAACTGTGAATGCAAGGGGAAATTCCTAGAGGGTCACCATGGAGGCCATTTTGTGACCATTTTTTCTCCTCAGTTTCTTGAGGGTGGGGGACTGTGGCCAAGCGTGACTGTTTCCCCACCATGGGCAGTCAAAAAGGAAGCCTAACTCTAAAAAAAAACCCTGAGATCTGATTACAGACATTTCCAATTTGGCTCCAAGACCTTGGAGAGCTGCAGACAGTAGACACTAGTTAGAACATAAGAGAAGCCATGTTGGATCAGGCCAATGGCCCATCCAGTCCAACACCCTGTGTCACACAGAGGCCAAAAAAATTATATATATATATACATATATATACACACTGTGGCTAATAGCCACTGGTGGACCTCTGCTCCATATTTTTATCTAACCCCCTCTTGAAGCTGGCTGTGCTTGTAGCCGCTACCACCTCCTGTGGCAGTGAATTCCACATGTTAATCAACCTTTGGGTGAAGAAGTACTTCCTTTTATCCATTTTAACCTGACTGCTCAGCAATTTCATCAAATGCCCACGAGTTCTTGTATTGTGAGAAAGGGGGGAAAGTACTTCTTTCTCTCCTTTCTCCATCCCATGCATAATTTTGTAAACCTCTATCATGTCACCCCTCAGTCGACATTTCTCCAAGCTAAAGAGCCCCAAGCGTTTTAATGTTTCTTCACAGGAAAAGTATTCCAACCCTTTAATCATTCTAGTTGCTCTTTTCTGGACTTTTTCCAATGCTATAAGTGCTAGAGGGACCAACACAATAAAACTCCAGAAGGCAATTTGATCTATTATTTTAGAAGATTGATACATCAGATCACCTATATTAGCTTATCCTGGGCTTCCCAGATCTTGGATGGGAGACCACCAAGGAAACACAGGGTCTCTGTGCAGAGGAAGGCAATGGCAGAACCACCTCTACTAATCTCTTGGCTGGAATGCCCAATGGATGGGGTCACCGTGAATAGGATGCGACTCAACAGCACATTCTTCTTCTTAAAGGATTTATTGGGGGGGGGGTCTTTATTGGGATTCTGTGGCTGATAACAGACAGTCACTTTGGGGCGGCTTAAAGCCGCCCCGAATACAGTTGGCTGGAAATAATAATAATATAATAATACCTTTTATTTATATCCCGCCCTCCCCGCCGAGGCAGGCTCAGGAAATAGAGCGCCCCAGAGATTCCAGATGCGCTTGCAGAAAGGGACGGGCCGTGGGCGCCAGGGGAGAGTCTGGAATGCTCATGTGTCCCGTTCACTGCTTCCCTGGCGCTCTTCAGGCGCTTCCAAGCCTTCCAGACGGCCGGAAGCCACCTCGGAGGTGCCCAGGCGAAAAGGTACCACTTTTGACGTGGTGCCTTTTTGAGGCAGGTGGAGCGGCCCAGAGGACGGGGTGAGTACGCGATTGGGCTGCCCACCAGATGTTTGTGTGTGGAGGGTTTTTTTGGGGTCACCTCCTGAGGAGTCCCTGGGTCGGTCCAAAGTGCTGGTCTGTTAGCAGCCGTTGTGTCTTACTTTTGGATTTGTAAGCCGCTTTGACCCACATATTTTTATTAATTACATTGGGGGGTTTTTCTATTCTGATGTTTTGTTTCTTGGAAAATGATCCTCAGTCCATAAAAGATAGGGTTGCCAGCTCTGAGATGGGAAATACCTGCAGATTTGAGGGGTGGCGCCTGAGGAGGGTGTAGTTTGGGGAAAGAGAGAATTCAATGTGATATAACCTTATAGAGTCCATCTTCCAAAGTGGCCATTTTCTCTAGGTGGGGGGGACACAGTGGGAGGGCTTCTAGTGTCCTGGCCCCACCGGTGGACCTCCTGATGGCGCCTGGGGTTTTTTTTGGCTACTGTGTGACACAGAGTGCTGGACTGGATTGGCCACTGGCCTGATCCAACATGGCTTCTCTTACTGTCTTATGATCTCTGTCACCTGGAGGTTGGTTGTAATCCAGGAGAACTCCAGCCACCACCTGGAGGTTGGCAGCCCAAGAGGACCATCTCACGAGCTTCTGTCCTTCTTGTTTCCTTCAATTCTAAAATTCTGGGAAGGAATATCGTTCCCACCCGCCCCCCTTTCCATGAGCTGTTTGTTGTGTACCCAAAGTACGCCTTCAAACATCTCCACTCCTCTGTGTCTCCAGGAATTAAAACATGGTAGGTTGGTGGGCCCCCCCTTCCCCCAGATTATTATTTGAAGCTGAAGATTAGAAGTTGTTTGAAGACAAATGTTTTTCCAAGTTTTTCGCTGACATTCAATTTTAATGGCTTTCGAAAACAAAGTAACTATTAACTGTGCAATCATTTTATGGCTTCTTGATATCTGACAGGTGTTTTTGCCCATGTGGGAAACAGATGCTAATAACATTTCCCCTAATAGCTCATAAATAATAATCATTTAGCATCGTCCTTTGTATACCGCTCTGTCAATAGCCAATTTACTTTTCAGAAGCTCCTACGTTTCCCTGTCAATCATTTTTTGCCTCAGGCTCTTTTTGGTGATTAGAAGCCCCTTGGAGAGCGAGAACTCCAAATTAGTTTTAAATAAAAAATAAGAGTGTTCATGCTGTTGAACATCTAAAGGTAAAATAAAAAAAATTAAAAGATCTGGGTACATAAATATCACTGGTAGCATATTAATACTTTATAGAAATAGAGTGGCCAGCTGTCCTCTAGAGAAACAAAGCAGAGAAACGAACATGACACGGAGAGTTTATGAGGAAAAGTGGAAAATAAGCTCATTTTAATTGAGGGGAAAGAAAAGACTAGGAAGAAGAAAAGATAGTTTAGGGTATTTAGTCATAACTCTGATTCGCTTGAGACCCGCTCATTTTACGCCCATGAAATTCTGCATAGCATCTTCCACCCAGCACAGAATCCAGTGGGTTCTGGCATTTTGTTTAGAGACAAAGGGAAGGTTCCTAGATCTCACAGTTGCGGAGCTTGATTTTGACCCTTACAGGCCACTGTCTGCCTTCCATGTCCCAAGAATGGTTCAGTGAGAACACTGTGTTCAGTGGCCATTACTTTCTTTTCAGTGGAGGCGTCAGCTCCAAACCTGCCTTGTCTCCACTGAGAAAATCACTCCACTTTCCAGTGTACAGGCTAGATGGATCCAAGCTCTAGCTGTAGCTGCAGAAGTGAGCAGTGACTCACAAAAGCTCTTAACCTGCCATGATTTTGGTAGTCCTTAAGGTGCTACTGGACTCTTGCACTTTTCTACTGATACTAGGGTTGCCAAGTCCCCCGCAGCCTCCATAGAGTTTTCCCTCCCAAATTGCTAGAGTGTCCAGGAAAACCATAGAGTTTTTCTGGAAGCTCCTAAAGCGGCCGGTATGTGAGGTCGCCGGCGCAATGACGTCACTGCAAGTAACATCATTGCACCAGCAACATCGGAGGAGGATCCCCCTGCTAGCCCAATGCAGGTCAGTGGGTTGGGAACCTCTAGGGTGGGAGAACCCCCGCTCAGCCGGGGAACTTGGCACCCCTAACTGATACAGACTAACACAGCTACCCATCTACCACGGCCATGCAGCCCAGAAAATCTACAACAATCAATGGACTCCGGCTGTGAAAGCCTTCAAGAACTAATTTAAGATTGTTCGTTGAAGCTATCTAATACCAATGAGAATAGCAAAGTTTCAAAAAAAAAATCTGAGTAAAAAATGTTGGAAAGCATGTGGTTCGATGGGAGATTTCATACACTGTTCTGGGTTTTGTCCGTCCATCCAAACGTTCTGGAATAAAGTTCTATTTCAAATTGAGATAACAGCTGGTCAACAGATCACAAAAAAACCCAGAAAATATTATTTTAGAAATTTGCTTGACAGGACAAGTAGATCAAATCAAACTGGCTACAGTAACAACTTTGTTAGCAATTGCAAGAATAGAGATTGCTAAGAAGTGGAACGTAAGAAAGGGCCTTCAATATGCAATTGGTATGACTCTATTTGGAACCACTTTATGCTGGGTAAAATGGCTTATTCTACAGACATTCAGAATTTTGACGTTTATTGTAAACATTTTCAAGCAACCTGGTTTCCTATTGTTAAGTCCTTGCAAGATAAAGAAATTGTTTCTTCTAATATACATTATCAAGAGCTATTGAATTTTTAGACTTAAGGAACTCTATAGAAAAGGATACATCCTGGACTTTTCTCTATGCGTTGTACTTGATTATGGCTATTCACATTGATTTCTGATTTAGTTTTGTATCGTTTTGTTGTATACAAACTCCTGTTGTACACTCCTGTTGTAGCCAATCCTCCAAGACCTTACAAGGCTCATATTACAGGGCCTACTCGCAGGGCTTGTTTTGTAGCAGGAACTTTTTTGCCTATTAGGCCACACCCCCCTGATGTAGCCAATCCTCCAAGAGCTTACAGGGCTCTTAGTACAGGGCCTATTGTAAGCTCCAAGAGGATTGGCTACATCAGGGGGTGTGGCCTAAAAGGTAAAAGAGTTCCTGCTACAAAGATAGCCCTAACCTACTGTAAGCTCCAGGAGGATTGGCTACATCAGGGGTGTGTGGCCTAATAGGCAAAGGAGTTCCTGATGCACCTTCTTATCATTAGCAGAAATTGAGTGGTGATGCTTTTCCTGGCATTCCAAGTTCATGCTGCAAATAGCAAAGAAGAAGAAGAAGAAGACATTGGATTTATATTCCGCCCTCCACTCAAGAGTCTCAGAGCGGCTCACAATCTTCTTTATCTCCCTCCTAGGGTTGCCAAGTCCAATTTAAGAAATATCTGGGGACTTTGGGGGTGGAGCCAGGAGACTTTGGGGGTGGAGCCAGGAGACTTTGGGGGTGGAGCCAGGAGACATTAGGGGGTGGAGCCAATATCAAGGCTGTGACAAGCATAATTGAACTCCAAAGGGAGTTCTGGCCATCACATTTAAAGGGACGGCACACCTTTTCAATGCCTTCCTTCCATAGGAAATAATGAAAGATAGGGGCACCTTCTTTTGGGGCTCATAGAATTGGACCTCGTGGTCCAATCATTTTGAAACTTGGGAGAGAGGCACTAGATGCTGTACTGAAAATTTGGTGCCTCTACCTCAAAAAACAGCCCCCCCCAGAGCCCCAGATACCCGCATATCAATTCTCCATTATTTTCTATGGGAATAAATCTCCATAGGGAGTAACAGAGTTCCCAGCAGACATTTCCCTCCCCCCGCTTTCTGACAACTTTGAAGCGGGGGGAGGGCCTCCAAACCGGGGGATCCTCTGCCCCCACCTGGGGATTGGCAACCCTACTCCCTCCCCCACAACAGACATCCTGTGAGGTGGGTGGGGCTGAGAGGGTTCTCACAGCAGCTGCCCTTTCAAGGACAACCTCTGCCAGAGCTATGGCTGACCCAAGGCCATGCCAGCAGCTGCAAGTGAAGGCGCTGGCCGATGGAACCCCACACCACTAGGGACCTCGGGCCATCTCCCCCTTCCCCGGTTTCTCCCATGCTTGTAGTCCTGACAGCCTGCACGCACAGCCAGCAACTAAGCCACTCTTTGCCCGAATCGCCTGGTGCAGCCGCTGCTGGCGTTGTTGCCAAGTTTGCTTCTCTCTGCCTCTCCGCTGCAGTTTTGTCAAAGGGGCTTTTGAGAAGGTACCTGCAGGCTGCAGCGGCGGGGGGAGGGGGCAGGTGGCAGGACGGGCGCTCCAACTCTGAGATAATTTGCAAGATTTTGACTGCCTAGGGTTTAATCCAGCACTGGTCCTCTATGCACCATTATCCATTCCAGATTGCCTAGATTTACTTCCCTCTGCCCCTCAAATCTCCCCCCGCAAGCTTCCAGCATTCACTTTTTGCTGACAGGCCCTCCTTCCCAAGGACCAGGCCGTTGCTCCCTAATTGTGAGGGGACTGTCATTCTCATCCATATTAAACACCCCTTCTGAGTGAGACTGTGGTCTCTTTTATGGCACAAAGTGTGGATTTCCCAGCTGAAGCCATTATATTCCACCGCTGGTGCCCGCCGAAACAGGGACTGCGGCTCAAAATATTTATCAACGCTTTGTAGAATTGGGAGAATGCTCAGTGACAGATGGACATCCTTTTTCAAACCTCGGCGTATGCAAATCTCCATACAAAAGAGCCCAGGATGTTTCTAATTTCGCACTCTTGCCTCGGGACATGTTTTGAAAATCCCCCATTTACCAAGGTCCTGGGCTTTTTATCCGTCAAACGCCTTAAGCACTATGTCAACATGGACATCTGGCCGCGTGTTGGGGGGGATCGTTATTTGCTTAAAATATTTAGTGATGTGACAGAGGCTTTAGCAGGGTACATTGGCTCGCAAGGCGATCGTGAGATCAATATCGAAACACAGCCCACGGTTTATTGAGAGAACTATCACAAGATCGTCAATGCGTCAAGGGTGATATACGTGCTCTTGTCAACAGCAGCGATTCCCGAACTTTGGACAGCTGTGGCTTTTTTTTCCTCCTGAATTAAAATTGGAGGAACGCTTCACTCTTCCATCCAAAAAGGGGGGTTTCCCCCCCCCCCCCGAACCATGAATCCGTATGAATTGCCCACCCAGTAGAACTCAGCCTCATTGGAAGTCTTGGTAGCTATGCAAGAACAGAAACTCAGGCAGAGAAAGAACAAAGGTCTTCTTTGGGTTGTAAATGAGTGATCATCAGGAATAAATGAGTGAGGAGTATGGTGTACAGTTTTGGGCATCACATTTTAAGAAGGATATAGACAAGCTGGAATAGGTCCAGAAGAGGGCAACGAAGATGGTGAGAGGTCTGGAGACCCAGTCCTATGAAGAAAGGTTGAAGGAGCTGGGGATGTTTAGCCTGGAGAGGAGATGGCTGCGAGGTGATATGATCACCATTTTCAAGTACTTTAAGGTCTGTTATATAGAGGATGGTGTGGAATTGTTTTCAGTGGCCCCAGAAGGTAGGACGAGAACTAATGGGTTGAAATTAAATCAGAAGAGTTTCCGTCTCAACATTAGGAAGAACTTCCTGACCATTAGAGTGATTCCTCAGTGGGACAGACTTTCTCAGGAGGTGGTGGGCTCTCCTTCCTTGGAGGTTTTTAAGCAGAGGCTAGATGGCCATCTGATAGCAATGAAGATCCTGTGAATTTAGGGGGAGATATTTGTGAGTTTCCTGCATTGTGCAGGGGGTTGGACAAGATGACCCTGGAGGTCCCTTGCAACTCTATGGTTCTATGATTCTATGATCCCATCGCATCTGATTCAGATGATGGCAGAGCAACAAATCATAAAGAGGCATAATAGGCAGACTCTTTTATGAGGTGGATACCTTTATTCATTCCTTTCTCACAGCCTGCCAGCAGCTCTTTCAAGCTCCATAGTTTGAAATTCTTGCTATAAGATTTGGTCGGCAAATTTAGCTTAGAGCCCCTGTACAGATATATTAACTCTAAAGTGCATTCCATGGTGTTCAATGGGCTTACTTCCAAGTAACTGTAGATAAGATTGCAGAGAAGATCAGATAATTGTGGATAAGATTTACAGCATTTTGAATATCTTTTCTCTCTTCTATGATCTCTGATCATTAGATGCAGGCCTATGATGCATGGGTGTTTTCCCTTGCTTTCACTGTGCAAGTCTGCCAGGTTTTCTTTGTTGACCTGCATTTTTGCTGCTACATTAGTAAGAATGTGGTTTATAGCAAAAGGTCCTGTCCAGGGTAACACCAAGGTGCTTAGAAGAAGAAGATATTGGATTTATATCCTGCCCTCCACTCCAAATCTCAGAGTCTCAGAGCGGCTCACAATCTCCTTTACCTTCTTCCCCCAAAACAGACGCCCTGTGAGGTGGGCGGGGCTGGAGAGGGCTCTCACAGCAGCTGCCCTTTCAAGGACAGAGTCTCAGAGCGGCTCACAATCTCCTTTCCCTTCCTCCCCCACAACAGACACCCTGTGAGGTGGGTGGGGCTGGAGAGGGCTCTCACAGCAGCTGCCCTTTCAAGGACAGAGTCTCAGAGCGGCTCACAATCTCCTTTCCCTTCCTCCCCCACAACAGACACCCTGTGAGGTGGGTGGGGCTGGAGAGGGCTCTCCCAGCAGCTGCCCTTTCAAGGACAACCTCTGCCAGAGCTATGGCTAACCCAAGGCCATTTCAGCAGCTGCAAGTGGAGGAGTAGGGAATCAAACCCGGTTCTCCCAGATAAGAGTCTGCACACTTAACCACTACACCAAGCTGGCTCTCTTTTGTGTGTATGTTGGTGTGTATGCGGGTGCCATTAATGTAAACCTTTAGTTCACCATTGGCAAGATTGTTATTCCGATGGAAACAGGAACATTCTATTTTTCCTGGACTTGGGATAAGCCATCATTTATTTTGAAGTCCCTAGAGCCTCGTGGAGTAGAGTGGTAAGCTGCAGTACTTCAGTCCAAGCTCTGCTCACGACCTGAGTTCAATCCCGGTGGAAACTGGTTTCAGGTAGATGGCTCAAGGTTGACTCAGCCTTCCTTCTTTCCAAGGTCGGAAAATGAGTACCCAACTTCCTGGGGGTAAAGAGTAGATGGCTGGGGAAAACAATGGCCAACCACCCTGTAACAAAGTCTGCCAAGAAAACATTGTGATGTGACCACCCCATGAGTCAGGAATAACCCAGTGCTTGCACAGGGGACTACCTATACCTTTATTTTTTAGTAAGTATTTCCTCGGTCCTTTCAATTGAGAGCCAGTTTGGTGTAGTGGTTAAGTGCGTGGACTCTTATCTGGGAGAACCGGGTTTGATTCCCTACTCCTCCACTTGCACCTGTAGCAGCAACCTTAGCTGCTGGTGGTCAGGCAGAAACAAGGCCACAGGCAAAATCAGGAAGTAACAGCGGTTTATTTAACGTGTACACGGGCCCCAGACCAGACTCATGTCTGAACACATCTGGGAGCCCCGATTGCAGGAAGGTCTACAGTTTTATAGTCACAGACAATCATTTCCAGTAAACACTCGCCCAATTACAGGAAAGGACAACCCCACATCCTCTACATCATTACAAGCGTCATATTACTAAAGGAACAAGGAGGAGACAGGGAGGGTCTTTCCATACATGGCATTGATGTTGCTAACACTCTTGCAGCAATATCCTTCATAAAAAACACATTTGCCCCTTCGACCTGATCCCAAGATTTTCCAAGGTATACGACTCAATGCTTATTCCAGCAAGCTTCTAGCTCCTCTTTTCGGCAGTTTGCGGTGAGCCAGTGGGTCAAAGATTAACTTCCTCTTTTGCTGCCTTACACTTCTCTTTCCCTACTTTCGCAATCTTGAAGGATTATTTCAGAGACACCTAGCAGGCACTTTAAAATCTTTTTGCCCTTTTGCTCTCTTGCCCTTGTGCCTAATTAATGGCCTTCAATTTACCTTATTTAATATATTTTTATTTCAGCCCCGCTTCACACCTGCTAGCATGGCCTTGGGTCAGCCATAGCTCTGGCAGAGGTTGTCCTTGAAAGGGCAGATTCTGTCAGAGCTCTCTCAGCACCACCTACCTCACAGGGGGTCTGTTGTGGTGGGGGGGAAGGAAAAGGAGATTGTGACTGCTCTGAGATTCAGAGTATAGAGCGGAATACAAATCCAATTTCTTCTTCTTCAATTGATTTTACCATATTGCAATTGTTGTGTGATCACCATAAGCAAATTTCCTCGATATTGTTTAGGGGACATCAGAGATATATAGCTTGAAAAGAACTGGAGCGAGGACTGAGCCCTGGGGTAGACAGTTATTCAGTTTCTTCTGCTTGCTGATTGACTGACTCTTAATTACTTGGAAAGTTCTATTGCTCAGCATGTTTTTTGGAATTCAAAATAGAGTTCTGCTGGGGGAAACTCGTAAAAATTTGTACAACAGATCATCCCTCCAGACTGCATCATCAGCGGGAGTCGGATTGACAAGAACTGCTGATGTCTTAAAACGCTTCTGATACCCTGCCTCCGTGAAAGTTGTTATGCTGAGAACCTGGTCTTCACAGCACCAATGGGCACTAAATCCTGCAGGCTGTATAGCAGGGGTGGCCAAACTTGCTAAATGTAAGAACCGTATAGAATACAAATCAGATGTTTGAGAGCTGCAAGACAGACAGACAGAATGAAGGCAAATAGATGGGGAGGAGGGGGAGGTCGAAAGAAAGCCACTTTAACTTTAAATGCATTCTCCAAGCCGCAAGACAGGGAGGGAGGGAGGAAGAAAGGAAGGAAAATAGATGGGGGAGGTTGAAAGAAAGTAACTTTAACTTTAAATGCATTCTCCAAGCAACTGGCTGGTTTGGCTTGGATAGTTGATTTAAAGAGACAAATACCTTCACCAAACTGGCTCATGGGGGGGGGGGCGTGTTAAGAGCCACACAATATATGTGAAAGAGTCACTTGTGACTCCCAAGCTACAGTTTGGCCACCCCTACTCTATAGGGATATGTTCATTAATTCTATCACTGATTCTGTTCAGGATTAGCCTCAGAAGGGCAGGGTCCAGACTGCCAGCTTGGGCAGCAGTGCGCCAACCCAGAAGTAAGCTGGCACAAACAGAAGCACCCTGGGGTGTCCAGGGTGTATTTGTTTCTGATAATTGACACCTCTTGCTCTGAATTATTGTATCAAAATCTGGAGACAATGTCTGTGCTGTAGCAATCTTGAGTATGCTGTTCAGGTGTGTGTCTGTTACACTGCAAACCTAATTTTGATTAACATTCATTACAGAAATCTCGTGGTCAATGCTTTGTGCCTAAGACCCAGGGGAAACATGAAATGACTGGGCATTGCAAGCTTTTGTACATAAGTTGCTTCATGTTCTGGTCTGCCAACGGAGGGGGGGGAAAAAAAGAGGCTTTGCTCTGTAGCTTGTTTAATATCTATCTGATGTTGTTTAATATCTATATGCGCCCCCTTGCCCAGATTGTCAGGAGATTTGGACTGGGTTGCCATCAGTATGCTGATGACACCCAGCTCTATCTGCTGATGAATGGCCGGCCTGCCTCTGCCTCAGAAAATCTGGCCCTGGCGTTACAAGCTCTGGCGGCGTGGCTCAGGCTGAGTCGTCTGAAGCTGAATCCAACGAAGACAGAAGTCCTTTGTCTGAGCTGCGGTGGTCTGGGAAGGGAAATCCCTCTACCAGCCTTTGATGGGGCGCCACTGATACCGGCACCCAAAGTCAAGAGCTTGGGGGTGCTACTAGAGCCCACATTGGCCATGGAGGCCCAGATAGCAGCCACTCCGAGATCCGCCTTTTTCCACCTTAGGCGGGCACGACAGTTGGTCCCCTTCCTAGAGCACGGCGATTTAGTAACAGTGATTCATGCGACGGTCACCTCGAGATTAGACTATTGTAATGCCCTCTACATGGGGCTGCCCATGTCTCGAATTCGGAAGCTGCAGCTGGTGCAGAATACAGCAGCCAGGCTGCTACTGGGCCTCCCTAGTCGGGACCATATACAGCCGGGGCTGAGGAGACTGCACTGGCTGCCGATAGTATTCTGGATTCGCTATAAGGTGCTGGTTATCACCTTTATAGCCTATATGGCCGAGGACCTGCCTACCTTAGGGACCGTCTCTCCCCATATATTCCCCAGAGGGTACTTAGATCTGGATTGCACAACCTATTAGTAATCCCCGGGCCGACGGAGGCAAGATTGAAGGCTACTAGAGAAAGATCCTTCTCTATTGCGGCCCCCCACTGGTGGAACCAACTCCCAGGCGATGTTAGAGCCTTGCGGGACCTTGCCCAGTTCCGCAAGGCCAGCAAAACAGCATTATTTCAAATGGCCTTCAACCAAAGTGTGTAGATGCCCAGCACCACTGAAGAGTGGCATGATGTTAGCACCAAACTGTTGTTTTAAAACTGTACTAATAATTTGAAGTTGTAACCTGTTTTAACTTCTTAATTGATTTGTGATTGTGATTGTTTTATTGTTTTACTGTTGATATTATGATGTTGTTAGCCGCCCTGAGCCTGCTTCGGCAGGGAGGGCGGGATATAAATGTGAAAGTAAAAAAACAAATAGCTCCTTTGCAACTTGAGCAAGCTTGGCAAAGCAGGCCGTGATGTGGAAGGAAGCAAGAGAGAGAGAAGGAAGCAGATGACAGTGAGTTGTTCGGGGGTCTGATAGAACCCTTCCAGGGGCCTGATCTGGCCCTCGGGCCGCATGTTTGACACCCCTGCTCTATGGCATTATACCTTGCTGAGATTCGTCCCATTCCCAAACCCTGACCTTCCCATGCTCCACCCCCCCCCCTCCAAATATCTCCAGGTATTTCCCAACTTGGATCTGGCAGCCTTACTTATTACATTTATATCTCCCCTTTCTTTCATAAGAGGCTCATGGCACAAACTGGTAAAGCTCGACCTGAGTTTGATCCCGGTGGAAGCGGGGTTCAGGTAGCCAGCTCAAGGCTGACTCAGCCTTCCATCCTTCCGAGGTTGGTCAAATGAGTACCCAGCTTGCTGGGGAGGGAAGTGTAGGTGACTGGGGAAGGCAATGGCAAACCACCCTGTAAAAAGTCTGCCGTGAAAATGTTGTGATGCGACGTCACCCCTGAGTCGGAAACGACTGGTGCTTGCACAGGGAACTACCTTTACCTTTTTTCTTTCTTCATGGAATTTAAGGCAGTGAGGTTCAGCTGTTAAGTAGATCCAGATTTGCTTCACTTCAGCAAGGATGCTGCATCATACATCTTTAGACCATTCACTTGGCACCCCCCACTCCAGTTTTGGAGTCAACAGTCTCCCCCCCCAACCCCATATTTTCCCAATGGTGTTAATTTACATCCCGCTCTTCAGGGCTTGCTTAGTGCCAACCACTTAATTTGCACAAACCGATCATTACCGCCAAATTGAAACCTACAATTAGCAATCCAAGAGGGCCTAAGCTATAATTCAGGCAGATGCACCACTTAAAAATATTTACATAAAACTGCCACAGTAACTACCTGGCTTGCAGCTATCCAAATAAAGCTAACCTTTTAAGAGCATCCAAGTGAGTAATGTGTGAATGATGCAAGGGTGCTGACAGCTCGTAAAACAATGTGGTTTGCATTCTCCAACCTTCCCCCCCCCAAAAAAAAAACAACAACAACACTTTACATGTGACTATAAAAAGTTTCCTGTCTAGGTGCAAGTTTAGGGTTGCCAAGTCCAAATCAATAAATATCTGGGGACTTTGGGGGCGGAGCCAGGAGACTTTGGGGGCGGAGTCAAGAGCAAGGTTGTGGCAAGCACAGTTGAACTCCAAAGGGAGTTCTGGCCATTACATTTAAAGGGACCGCTCTTTTTAAATGCCTTCCCTCCATTTGGAATAATGAAGGATAGGGGCAGCTTCTTTTGGAGCTCGAAGAACTGGACCTCCTGGTCCAATCTTTTTGAAACTTGGGGGGTATTTTGAAGAGAGATCCCAGATGCTATCCTGCAGATGTGGTGCCTCTACCTCAAAAAACAGCCTCCCTAAAGCCACAGATACCAATGGATTGATTTTCCATTATATCCTATGGGAAATGGTCTCCATAGGGAATAACGGAGTACCCAGCAGACATTTCCCTCCCCCCACCCCCGCTTTCTGATGACCCTGAAGCAGGGGAGGGCCTCCAAATCGGGGGAACCCCTGACCCCGCCTGGGGATTGGCAACCCCATGCAAGTTCAAGGCAAGAAGAAGAAGAAGATATTGGATTTATATCCCACCCTACACTCCGAAGAGTCTCAGAGCGGCTCACAATCTCCTTTACCTTCCTCCCCCACAACAGACACCCTGTGAGGTAGATGGAGATATTGGACTTATATCCCGCCCTCCACTCCAAAGAGTCTCAGAGCAGCTCACAATCTCCTTTCCCTTCCTCCCCCACAACAGACACCCTGTGAGGTAGATGAAGATATTGGATTTATATCCCGCCCTCCACTCCGAAGAGTCTCAGAGCAGCTCACAATCTCCTTTCCCTTCCTCCCCCACAACAGACACCCTGTGAGGTAGATGAAGATATTGGATTTATATCCCGCCCTCCACTCCGAAGAGCCTCAGAGCGGCTCACAATCTCCTTTCCCTTCCTCCCCCACAACAGACACCCTGTGAGGTGAGTGGGGCTGGAGAGGGCTCTCCCAGCAGCTGCCCTTTCAAGGACAACCTCTGCCAGAGCTATGGCTGACCCTAGGCCATGCTAGCAGGTGCAAGTGGAGGAGTGGGGGAATCAAACCTGGTTCTCCCAGATAAGAGTCCGCACACTTAACCACTACACCAAACTGGCTCTCCAGAAGAGATCACAGCTGTCAAAAAGCAGCATTTCCCCCCCAAAACTTATGATTTCTAGGTGATATTGAACACCTGCTCACTTACACAGAGCCAATTGTGATATTGATTCACATTGTTGGAAAGGTTGTGGGAGTCTGGCTGACTATACATGTTGCTGGTGGGCGTGTCATAAGGTCATGACTTTCTGGACTCATATTAAAGAAGGAATCCAGCTAATTTCTGGACTGGACTTACCTTCTACAACGGAGGTGATGCTTTTGAACCTCTGGGATTGTACAGGGCAGTGTTCCCTCAGTCTAAGCTGAGTTAGTTTGAGCTAGTTCACAGCCTCTGGCTCACACATTTTTAGCCTCCAGCTCACACATTTTTGTTTCAGCTCAGGATAAATGGCCCCAGAGCAAACTAATTTATGCAGCAGCCTAAATGTTAGAGTTGCCAAGTCCAATTCAAGAAATATCTGGGGACTCTGGGGGTGGAGCCAGGAGACATTGGGGGTGGAGCCAGGAACAAGGGTGTGAGAAGCATAATTGAACTCCAAGGGAGTTCTGGCCATCACATTTAAAGGGACAGCACACCTAAAGGGAGAGCCGGTTTGGTGTAGTGGTTAAGTGTGCGGACTCTTATCTGGGAGAACCGGGTTTGATTCCCCACTCCTCCACTTGCACCTGCTAGCATGGCCTTGGGTCAGCCATAGCTCTGGCAGAGGTTGTCCTTGAAAGGGCAGCTGCTGTGAGAGCCCTCTCCAGCCCCACCCACCTCACAGGGTGTCTGTTGTGGGGGAGGAAGGTAAAGGAGATTGTGAGCCGCTCTGAGACTCTTCGGAGTGGAGGGCGGGATATAAATCCAATATCTTCTTCTTCTTCTTCTTCTTCTTCTTCTTCTTCTTCTTCTTCTTCTTCTTCTTCTTCTTCTTCTTCTTCTTCTTCTTTTTAAATGTCTTCCTTCCCTAGGAAATAATGAAGGATAGGGGCACCTTCTTTTGGGGCTCATAGAATTGGACCCCCTGGTCCAATCATTTTGAAACTTGGGGGGTACTTTGGGGAGAGGCACTAGATACTATACTGAAAATTTGGTGCCTCTACCTCAAAAAACAACTCCCCCAGAGCCCCCAAAACCTCCAGATCAATTCCCCATTATACCCTATGAGAATCGATCGCATAGGGAATAATGAAGCGCTCAGCAGACGTTTCCCTCCCCCCCACCCCCTTTCTGGCGACTCTGAAGCGAGGGATTGGCCTCTCTACTCACCAGTTGCTGCCAACTTCTTCAAAGTAACACAGACACACCATTCCAAGAGGAAGCCTTTCAATCGGAGACTGAAGCCTCCGGAGGTGGAAAGGCACATGGGACCTGGGAATTCGCAAGCCTACTAAATGTTCACTTGCAACTTTAACGCCAGTAGCTCACAAAGTAGAATTTTTGCTCACAAGGCTCCACAGCTAAGAGGGAACATTGGTACAGGCTATTCTATAACTACAAACATTATGCTGTCAATATTATTATCAGTGGCTAGAACGTTAATAGCTCACCATTGGAAGCATATAAAATCTCCTACATGACAGGATTGGAGGAAAAAATTTAGGGATTATCTTATCTTGGGTAAAATCGCAAACGATCCTTTTATGTCGCAATCGCCCCCAAAAAGGAAGAATTCATTGACGTTGGGTAACCAATTACTGAGTACTTATCAAGAAATGAGGTCATACTGGATAATAGTAAGTACAAAACCATGTTGTGTTTTTGAATATTTTACCATTGTACTTTGTAAACGTAGAATAACGATGTATGGTGTAAGTCGCAGAAGAAGACTTACCTAACTAGAGTGAGGAATTGATATCACCAAATGAAATTTCCCTTTTTAATGAAGTATATAATTCTGTAAAACAATCCGATACTGGTTTGTAAAGTTTTGAGATAATGACAATAAAAACTATATTAACGATGTGCAGTCTAAGTTGCAGTAGAAGACATACCTAACTAGAGTGATGAATTGGTATCACCAAGTGGAATTTCCCTTTTTTTATAAAGTATATAATTCTGTGAAACGATTCGATACTGGTTTGCAAAGTTTTGAGATAATGCCAATAATTATTTATATTTAAAAAGCGGCATTTTTGCCTACTGAACATGTTTGCCATCAAACTCTCAGCTTGCCTACTTGGGACCAAGGAACCTGATGGATTTTCTGTTCCTATCGAAATCTGCAAAGAATTGAAATAAGAACATACTTTAAGGACTGCCGCGTGAACTTACCCCAACCACTCTGCTCAACTTCAGAAACCTGGCTTTCCTTGCCTTGGCCATTTGAAGCTAGGCAGGTAGCAAAGGCCTTCTCGGTTGTGGCCCCGAATCTTCGCAACTCCCTCCCCAAGAAGCTTCATCTGCATCCCTGTATTGTTGTCTTCAGCCAGCAGATGCAGACTTTTGTTTCATTCAGTGTTCTGTTACTGACTCTTATTAGCTCCCCTTCCTGTTTGTGTATTTCTATGTGTTTATGTGCTTTAATTGTTTTAAGTTGTTGAAAGTTTATTCATAGCCTAAGCCAGCCTTTTAAACAGTAAAATCATACAAAATTAAAACTGAATGACCATAAAATCGAACATAAAAAGGCATAAAATACTGTTGTAAGACTACAAATATAACAGAACATGGCAGTTACAGCAAAGAGATTGGCAAAAGGTATTTAGCCATTTTAGGGTTGCCAATCCCCAGGTGGGGGCAGGGGATCCCCCGGTTTGGAAGCCCTCCCCCTGCTTCAGGGTCATCAGAAAGCGGGGGGGGGGGGGAGGGGAGGGGAATGTCTGCTGGGAACTCTGTTATTCCCTATGGAGATTTATTCCCATAGAAAATCATGGAGAATTGATCCGCGGGTATCTGGGGCTCTGGGGGGGGCTGTTTTTTGGGATAGAGGCACCAAATTTTTGGTATAGCATCTAGTGCCTCTCCCCAAAATACCCCCCAAGTTTCAAAAAGATTGGACCAGGGGGTCCAATTCTATGAGCCCCAAAATAAGGTGCCCCTATCCTTCATTATTTCCTATGGAAGGAAGGCATTGAAAAGGTGTGCCGTCCCTTTAAATGTGATGGCCAAAACTCCCTTTTGCTTGTCACAGCCTTGATCTTGGCTCCACCTCTAATGTCTCCTGGCTCTACCCCCAAAGTCTCCCGGCTCCACCCCCAAAGTCCCCAGATATTTCTTGAATTGGACTTGGCAACCCTAAGCCATTTCCTGACTGAATTATTAGAGATTTTCTTATCCTTCTGGCAAGCCAGCCAAATTTTGCTAATCTGTATGTCACCTCAGGGTTCTTATCATCAAGAAGATTCTTAAGGAGTTGCAGTTTTTGACTACTGGTAAAAGGTACGGCCGTGGAAAATGGAAGTACTACACGATGATCACTATAAGCCTCACAGTCAAATATGTCATGGACTAAAGATTCGATAGCATCATTGCAGCAGGGACATAATCGTTCTCGGAATGGCACTTTTTTGTATCTCCCCTCCACCACCGCTGAAGGGAAAACGTCCCACCTCGTAAGAGTAAACGTTCTCCTATATTCATTATTTGTTAAGCGGTATACGTAGGGCATCGGGTTCACCCTGTTGATTGGTTCTGTTAGAGCTCGCCATTTGGTTGTGCTATTAAGGTCATTTTGACTGTCCAATATTCTCTGTTTAATTTATTTAACGGTTTTAAATATATATGCATTTAAATACTGTTTTTGCCATTAGGGTTGCCACCTCTGGGTTGAGCAATACCTGGAGATTTTGGGGATCGAGCCTGGAGAGGGTGGAGTTTGGAGCATAATGCTGTAAAGTCTGACTTCAAAAGTGGCCATTTTCCCCAGGTGAACTCATCTCTGTCACCTGGAGATCAGCTGCAAAAGCAAGAGATCCGCAGCCACCACCTTGAGATTGGCAACCCTGTTTTTCATATATGAAATGTATTCATGTTCACCCTCTTGGGGACCCAATAAGACATGTTATGAATGAATGAATGAATGAATGAATGAATGAATGAATGAATGAATGAATGAAATTGTCATCAGAGACGCTGCTCGCTGAGACAGGGCCTTTTCTGTGGAGGCCACCATCAGTCTTTGGAATGCTCTCCCAGGAGCCTAGCCTGCTTACTTTTGGGTGCCAAGCAGGGTTGCCAGCTCTGGTTTGAGAAATACTTGGGGATTTTGAAGGTGGAGCCTGAAGAGAGCAGGATTTGGGGAGGGGCCTTCAATGGAGTATAATACCATAAAGTCCACCTTCTATTTTCTTCAGGCAAGCTCATCCCTATTGCCTGGAGATCAGTTGTAATCAGTGTTCCCTCTTAAGTTGAGTTAGTGTGATCTAGCTCACAGTTTTTTAGCCCTTTGCTTGCACATTTTTGTCTCAGCTCAGGAAAAATGGCCCCAGAGCAAACTAATTTATGCAATAGCTCACAATTTTAATGCCAGGAGCGCATGAAGTAGAATCTTTTTTGCTCACAAAACACAGCTTAGAGGAAGTATTGGATGTAATCTCAGGTGATCTCGAGCCACCACCTGTAGGCTACCTTACTCTGTGTGTGTGTGTTTAGTAGCGCTGCCAATCCCCAGGTGGGGCAAGAAAAAAGGTAAATACCTCCGCGAGTAGCCAGCCTCAGAACAGAAACACTATAGAAAAAGAATAAATATTTATAGCAATATGACGTGAAATCAGTCACAATATAGAAGCCACACCCGCACCCCAGTTTCAAAAAGGCGAAATCGTCCAAAATTACAGTGCAGAGGTCCGAATTCTGGCAAAGGAGTAGTATTCACAGGAGTCCCAAGCTCCAAATCTTCTTGACAACAATTTGATAGAAATATTCCTGTGCAGCGAGGCACAAATACAACGCTACAGGGTTGTACTAAATTCCCTGTTTCACAATAAAGCTTCCACAAGCTTTACAGTTTCTTTATACATTTTACAAGAGCACTAGGCTTAAAATTCTTGGCTCACGCAGGAGCCCAATCATATAATGATGTACAGGGAATTTAGTACAACCCTGTAATGTTGCATTTGTGCCTCGCTACACAGGAATATTTCCATCAAATTGTTGTCAAGAAGATTTGGAGCTTGGGACTCCTGTGAATGCTACTCCTCTGCCAGAACTCGGACCTCTGTGTCAAGTTGGCAGATTCAATAACGAGTCGTTTGTTGAAACAAAATGGCTAGTTTATTGATACTGTTGTTCACGGCTAGGATAGTATTGAAAGATCATACAGTAGAATGCAATCATATAGGTACACTTCAAAGGGATTCTTTAGGGAGGGGGGGCTATGCAAGGCACATTCACACATTGATGTTACCAATTCGTTCTCAGGCCTACTTTGGCCTTGAGCGCCGCTAGCTCCAGACTCCCCCTGAGCAGAGCCTGAGAAGGCACAGATAAAACTTTCACATATTCCCATTTCAAAGCAATACTACATAACAAAGAGAAGGAGGGGGGGGGGGTAGGGAGAGTCCAAGCTAGCAGCAGCTGAATACAGTTTGGCTTTACCCAGGATGCTCTTTGCCTGAGCCAAAGTAAGATACAGACTTGACCAGAGTTTTATACAGACTTGACACTCTGCACTGTAATTTTGGACGATTTCGCCTTTTTGAAACTGGGGTGCGGGTGTGGCTTCTATATTGTGATTGATTTCACGTCATATTGCTATAAATATTTATTCTTTTTCTATAGTTTTTCTGTTCTGAGGCTGGCTACTCGCGGAGGAATTTACCTTTTTTCCTGCCCCACTTTTCTGCATTTCTCTTCTCTGTTACTTTTTAATCCCCAGGTGGGGGCAGGGGATCCCCCGGTATGGAGGCCCCTCCCCCTGCTTCGCGGTCATCAGAAAGTGGAGGGGGAGGGAAATGTCTACTGGGCACTCTGTTATTTCCTAAGAAGACCAATTCCCATAGCGTATAATGGAAACTGATCCATGGGTATGTGGGGCTCGGGGTGGCTTTTTTTTCTTTAGGTAGGGGCACCAAAGTTTCAGCAGAGCATCCGGTGCCTCTCCCCAAAATACTCTCCAATTTTCAAAAGGATTGGGCCAGGGGGTCCCATTCTATGAGCCCCAAAAGAAGGTGCCCCTATCCTTCATTATTTCCAATAGAGGGAAGGCATTTAAAAGGTGTGAGTTCCTTTAAATGTGATGGCCAGAACTCCCTTTGGAGCTCAATCACGCTTGTCACACCCTTGCTCCTGGCTCTACCCCCAAAGTCTCCTGGCTCCACCCCCAAAGTCCCCAGATATTTCTTGAATTGGACCTGGCAACCCTAGTGTTTAGGCTCTGGCTTTAAATTTCTTGCTATATATATATATATATATATATATATATATATATATATATATATATATTTTCTTTTTTAAAGTTTTAGTGCTGATATTGTGGGCCACATCTTTGACCAGTGGTGCTGGGAGATTTTATCCAGTTGCGGTTTGGGTGCCTTTTTTTATTGGAAGCTACCTTCAAAGAGGAAGAAGAGAAATTTTACAGAAAAGGGGGGGGGGCGAATACAGAGCTGTTCCAGCTCAGGCACCAGCTGCCACCTCTGCTGCTTCCTTGTCTGGCTCCTCCAAGGACAGACCCCCCCCCCCCCCCCCCCGCCGCCGCCACCACCCCCACTTTGTCACATGCATCTCCCAGACGCAAGCTGTTCCTCCCCTTTGAAATGGAGAGCCGCTTCAATCCTTCAGAATACGTCTCTCCTTCACGCTTTCGAATCAAGGATATCAGGGGACTGGGGCTTAAAATGGGACCAGAATGAGGGCTGGGAGTTTTTGAAGCGCTTTTAACGAACAGGGGTTCTCTCCCTTTCTTTAAAAAGGAAAAAAAAAAACTGAATTAAGAAACAATTCGTTCTTGCAGTATTTTCACTTATCCTTTCAAGATGGGTAGGTGTGTTAGTCTGTCGGTAGCAGCAGAAGCTGGTTTCAGGTAGCTGTCTCAGGTTGACTCGGCCTTCCATCCTTCTGAGGTCAGTAAAATGAGCACCCAGCTTGCTGGGGGGGGGGAAGCGTAGATGACTGGGGAAGGCAACGGCAAACCACCCTGTAAAACGTCTGCTGTGAAAACGTTGTGAAAGCAACATCACCCCAGAGTCGGAAACGACTGGTGCTTGCACAGGGGACTACCTTTACCTTTTTTGCAGTAGAAAAGAGCTCAGTGGCACCTTAAAGACTAACACAATTTGTGGCAGGGCAGAAGCTTTCCTGAGTCATGGCTCACCAGAGGCTCACAAAAACCCTGCCACGAATCGTGTTAGTCTTTAAGGTGCTACTGGGCTCTTCCACTTTGATTTCTGGATGACAGAAATTAGTTCACCTGGGGAACATGGCTGCTTTGGAAGGTGGTAAAGGTAAAGATAGTCCCCTGTGCAAGCAGCAGTCGTTTCTGACTCTGGGGTGACGTCGCATCACGTTTTCACGGCAGACGTTTTACAGGGTGGTTTGCCATTGCCTTCCCCAGTCCTCTACACTCCCCCCTCCCCAGCAAGCTGGGTACCCATTTTACCAGCCTCGGAAGGGTGGAAGGCTGAGTCAACCTCGAGCCGGCTACCTGAACCCAGCTTCCACTGGGATCAAACTCAGGTCATGAGCAGAGAGTTTGGACTGCATTGCTGCGGCTTTACCACTGTGCTCCATGAGGTATTATACCAGGGCTTTTTTTGTAGAAAAAAAACAGCAGGAACTCAGGAGGAAGCCGCAGGGCTCGGTACTGGGTCCCATGCTCTTTAACTTGTTCATAAATGATTTAGAGTTGGGAGTGAGCAGTGAAGTGGCCAAGTTTGCAGATGACACAAAATTGTTCAGGGTGGTGAGAACCAGAGAGGATTGTGAGGAACTCCAAAGGGATCTGTTGAGGCTGGGTGAGTGGGCGTCAACGTGGCAGATGCGGTTCAATGTGGCCAAGTGCAAAGTAATGCACATTGGGGCCAAGAATCCCAGCTACAAATACAAGTTGATGGGGTTTGAACTGGCAGAGACTGACCAAGAGAGAGATCTTGGGGTCGTGGTAGATAACTCACTGAAAATGTCAAGACAGTGTGCATTTGCAATAAAAAAGGCCAACGCCATGCTGGGAATTATTAGGAAGGGAATTGAAAACAAATCAGCCAGTATCATAATGCCCCTGTATAAATCGATGGTGCGGTCTCATTTGGAGTACTGTGTGCAGTTCTGGTCACCGCACCTCAAAAAGGATATTATAGCATTGGAGAAAGTCCAGAAAAGGGCAACTAGAATGATTAAAGGGCTGGAACACTTTCCCTATGAAGAAAGGTTGAAACGCTTGGGACTCTTTAGCTTGGAGAAACGTCGACTGAGGGGTGACATGATAGAGGTTTACAAGATAATGCATGGGATGGAGAAAGTAGAGAAAGAAGTACTTTTCTCCCTTTCTCACAATACAAGAACTCGTGGGCATTCGATGAAATTGCTGAGTAGACAGGTTAAAACGGATAAAAGGAAGTACTTCTTCACCCAAAGGGTGATTAACATGTGGAATTCACTGCCACAGGAGGTGGTGGCGGCCACAAGTATAGCTACCTTCAAGAGGGGTTTAGATAAAAATATGGAGCAGAGGTCCATCAGTGGCTATTAGCCACAGTGTGTGTGTATGTATAAAATTATTTGGCCACTGTGTGACACAGAGTGTTGGACTGGATGGGCCGTTGGCCTGATCCAACATGGCTTCTCTTATGTTCTTATGTTCTTATTTGCATATCAGGCCACACCACCTGACGTCAAACAAGCCAGAACTGCATCCCTGTGCTTTCCTGCTCAAAAAAAGCCCTGATTATACCCCATTGAATTTCTTCCCCTCCCCAAGCGGCACCATGATGTCACTTCTGAGTGATATCGTTGTGTTGGGGACATCGCATAGCAATGGGACTCTTCATGGACGAGGATGCCCCCAGCAATCTACACCCTGCCGGCAGGTTGGAACCCTCCAGACCGGGGGATCCCCTGGCAATGGTGGGAGTTTGTGCAACCCACAAAGAGAATCACAGCAAATGTCGACAGAGAAATCCGAAGCACAAAGCTTTCCGTGAAAACCAGCCTCCGTACAACCAACAAACTCACCCCCAAAAAAATCAACAATTACAAAAGCATATATTAGTTCATAAGCGACCATACAATTAGTCTTTAGAAAAATGGGGAACGTGATCGCCGGGAATCAGTCCAATCTTTATAGCAGTTCAATACCAAGTTCATCCCAAAGAATCCTGGTGAAGAGGTTGTGCAATTGTGTCAGTGTCTCTCGATATATGCAGCCAGCAATTCAGAAAAGAACAAGGTCGTACTGGAACCCTTGTTTCGCACAGGATTCTTCGAGCTTTTTACAATATTGTCATACCCTGGGCAAAAACGCCATTCTATTACACCATTAGAGGGCACTGGAATAGTGCTCCCTGGTGGGAGTTTGGCAGCCCTAACCAGCCAGCTGGCCAGTGGTGGGCAAGGGCCTGCAATAGTGGGGGTTCCCTCATTCCTGCCAGGGGGCTAGCAACCCTACTCTGTACCCCGAAATACACTTGTATGCCACTTCCAGTGTTACCTGTGAATGCGCTCAGTCAGCCAGTCTGTAAGATTTCACATTCGATAGGAAGGACAACTAGAGGTTCTGCCGCAAGGTTCCCGAGCCCCAGCTTCCAGAGCGGGCTGCCGGTGGGCTGCCCCGCGATCGCAGCGCTTTGAAACCGCTCGCCTAACCTTTCCTCTTCCCCCTCTCAAAGTTCGAAACATCTTTTGTATTCCAAAAGGCCAAAGGGCCAAAGTTTGCCTTTTAATTAAAATGCATATTCCGTAATTAAAGGCCCCATAACACATGAAGGGCATTCATTGAAATACGATGGGTGACATAGTCATTACCCCGCTGTTAATTACTAATTAATGAAGCTATTTCAATTAATAGCTTCCCCACTGTCACTCTCACTTTGACAGGGGCTCCGTGCTGTGAAGCTGCGGCGGAATCACAGACAACCATAACTCCTGGAACATCACCAAAAGGCCTCTGTTGAATATTCATGTTGGAGGACTTTAACACTTTTCAATTAAACATAATAAAGTAAAATCTCCGTCAAAAGTGTATATCAAACATGTGTCATCTTTTTCCCCCCCCTCCCTTCTCCAGCCCACCTTCTCTTCAGCTGGCTTTCCCCTGGCTTCTCAAAAATATGGAGAATGAAAGAAGGGAGAGGGGGTGTGCTTTCTTCACCCCCGTTGGCACCTCAGGCAGGAGTGTGATTTATCAGCAGTGCTCCGAACATATCGTGCGCTGACACGCAGGGACGCAGTTGGGCGCAGACAGTGATTGGTTGCAAACACGCCCCGCATGGTCCCATCTCTTTTTCTTTCTGTTTACGACATGGGCCTCTTATGGCTGACTTCAGAATGGCTTAATATTAATTTGTTTGGTTGTTTACCTATCCAATCTGTTATTATCTATATAATATAGTGGATTCAAAGCATTGAGGAGACGAGATAACAGTGATAACAGCTCTTTATTAGGGGCAGCATGGTAGATGGCTGCACTAACAAGACTGAGGAACCAGCCAACGGGGCCATAACTATATACAACTCTGGGTTTCCGTGCTAGCAGGTTATAGGTCTGTTCAAACTGGCTGGGCCCTACGATTGGTGCAGGGGAGCAGGTATCAAGATCTTGCTGCCCATTGTTCCTAGTTCCCCAAGCTCCGTTCTTCCGGCTTCAATGAGCTAAACCCAGATACTTGATATAATTCTACATACAACAATCTATGTCTTTGTTTCATTCATATCATACCCTGGGGTATTGTGTTCAGTTATGGGCACAATACTCCAGGGTATCACCTGGAGTACTTTGTTCAGTTTTGGTGCGCCACATTTTAAGAAGAATATGGACAAGCTGGAACGGGTCCAGAGGAGGGCAACAAAGATGGTGCGGGATCTGGAGACCAAGTCCTATGAAGAAAGGTTGAAGGAGCTGGTCATGTTTAGCCTGGAGGGGAGGTGGCTGAGAGGTGATATGATCTCCATTCTCAACTACTTGAAGGGCTGCCATATAAAGGATAGTGTGGAATTGTTTTCTGTGGCCCCAGAAGGTCGGACCAGAACCAACGGGTTGAAATTAAATCAGAAGAGCTTCCGGCTCAACATTAGGAAGAACTTCCTGACAGAGCGGCTTCTCAGGGGATCAGGCTTCCTCGGGAGGTGATGGGCTCTCCTTCCTTGGAGGTTTTTAAACAGAAGCTAGATGACCATCTGACAGCAATGAGGATCCTGTGAATTTAGGGGGAGTTATTTGTGAGTTTCCTGCATTGTACAGGGGGTTGGACTAGATGACCCTGGAGGTACCTTCCAACTTTATGATCATGTCCAATGTCTGAAGGACCGACCACCCTATTCTCCTTAACTTGATAATGAATAATTAGAATGAATTGCAACATATAGATAAGGTACATAGTATTATTATTATTGATTCTCCTTCTTCCTCTTCTCCACAGGCAGCAGTTTTTGCAGGCTTAAGCTGAGCTCGTGTCTCCTCCCAGGCCGTCATCAGAAGTCTCCCATTGGACCTCTGCTGGCCCCACCCCTTCTCTGCTGGCACCCAATCCCAAGCTAGGTCCCTCCCCCACCAGTGCCTTGATTAGGGTTGCCAGGTCTGTGTTGGAAAATACCTGGAAACTTTGGGGGTGGATCTGGGAGAGGGCAGGGTTTGGGGAGGGAAGGGGCCTCAATGCCCTAGAGCAGGGGTGGCCAACGGTGGCTCTCCAGATTTTTTTTTGCCTACAACTCCCATCAGCCCCAGCCATTGGCCATGCTGGCTGGTGCTGATGGGAGTTGTAGGCAAAAAACATCTGGAGAGCTACCGTTGGCCACCCCTGCTGTAGAGTCTGCCCTTCCAAGCAGCCATTTTCTCCAGGGGAGCTGATCTCTGCCAGCTGGCGATCAGTTGTAAAAGCGGGAGATCTACAGGTCCCACCTATAGGTTAACGAAATACAAGAAGAGTGATCACACAAACCATGAGCAACCTCTGACCTATACAGGCTACTGTGATCAGAAATTACTATGCTGTGTTCACAAATATTGCTAATATTTAATAGAATGCGTATAACGTTAAAACACAGCATATAGTATCTCACACCGTCACACACAAAAGGTTCACTGTCCAGTTTCACAGTAGAATGTGCTGCTTCTTAAATCCCATGAAAGGTAAACTGCGACAGGACTGCTAGCTTCCACTTCCTGTTTCATTCAACAATTTCTTCAGGCTTGGGATTTACTAAAACTGTGAACAAATAATCAAAAAATATCCGCAGGAAAAAAACTTATCTGGGGTTCTCCAGGGTTCAGTCTCCAAAACTCTCGTCTCTGCTAGATGTCACCTTTCTAGCTGGGGTGGGGGGAGCTTTACCATCCCATTGTCTGCTGCCAGACCTATTAGCATTTTCTAAGGGGGGTGGGGCTGAAATGTGCCTGGGAAGCAAATGAATTCATTGCCCACCCCACCCCCGCCTTGTTCTCTGCCAAGAAAACTTTTTTGAAATGAAAAAGGAAGGTTTTGCTCAGCCCTCTCCCCAAACCCCACCCTCACAGGCTCTGCCCCCAAATTGCCAGGGATTTCCCAACCCAGACCTGATAACTGTGGCTGTCACTATATCCACTGACAGTGAATGCCACAATGCCACAATTCAATTGCTCTGATGCCAATTGCTCAGCAGTTCCTGCTGGCTTGGCATCAGAGGGTGTGGCCTAGCATGCAAATGAGTTCCTGCTGGACTTTTTTCTACCCAAAAAGCCCTGTGTGAAACAATGGTGATGTCAGGGGTGTGGCCTAATATGCAAATGAGTTCCTCCTGGGCTTTTTCTTTAAAAAAAAGGAAAAGCTCTGCAACTACTCATTAAGTGAAGTAGTACTTCGTTTTGTCTGTCCTGAGTCTATTGCTTGTCAGCTGCATTAGGTTTCCCCTCCACTAAATTATTAGGTAAGACGGTAACCCTGACCTGGATACCCCAGGCTAGCCCAAACTTTTAGAATCAGAGTTGGAAAGGACCCCCAGGGGGTATTCACAAATACCTCCCCCCCCTCCACCCCGTACACACAAAGAGACATCCCCATTGACCTCTGCTCCATGCCCAAGAGATGGCAAAAAACCTCCAGGATTCCTTGCCAAACTGGCCTGGAGAAAAATTCCTGACCGACCCCCAAGTGGCAATCAGCATTTCCCTGGGCATGTAAAAAAGGGCCACGAGAACTAAGCACCCTAATGCCACCCTTCCTGCCCTCCTTCTCATGATCTGCTTAAAGCATAGAACATAAGAGAAGCCATGTTGGATCAGGCCAATGGCCCATCCAGTCCAACACTCTGTGTCACACAGTGGCCAATATGTGTATGTGTGTGTATACACACACACATACACACACACACACTGTGGCTAATAGCCACTGATGGATCTCTGCTCCATATTTTTATCCAACCGTCTCTTAAAGCTGGCTATGCTTGTAGCCGCCACCACCTCCTGTGGCAGTGAATGAAGAAGAAGAAGATGATGATGATGATATTGGATTTATATCCCACCCTCCATCCTGAATGTCAGAGTCCCAGAGCAGCTCGCAATCTCCTTTTACCTTCCTCCTCCACAACAGATGCCCTGTTAGGAGGGGCTGAGAGAACTCTCACAGAAGCTGCCCTTTAAAGAACATCTCTGCGAGAGCTATGGCTGACCCGAGGCCATTCCAGCAGGTGTAAGTGGAGGAGAGGGGAATCAAACCCGGTTCTCCCAGATAAGAGTCTGCACACTTAACCACCACACCAAACTGTCAGATGGCCATCTAGCCTCTATTTAAACACCTCCAAGGAAGGAGATCTCATTAGATCTTGGAAGCTAAGCAGAGTCGACCCTGGCTTGTATTTGGATGGCGACCCCCAAGGGGCATGATGCAGAGGCAGGCAATGGCAAGCCACCTCTGAACACCTCTGCCTTGAAAACCCTACAAGATCCACCCTTGTTTCTGTGACGGAACGGGGCAGGAAGTCCCTGATTTGTGTTTCCACAGAAGACAGATGCATGCATGATACGCTTTGGATGAACTTCCAAAGAGAATCCATCAGACGCCTTCTCCTTTCTTGCTTCGTCCATTAACTACAAGCCAAACGTCTATTCTTTGCATTTCAGAGCCTTTCTTTGCTGTGCTCAGTCCAAAAAAGAAACCCGCCCCGCATTCTCTTGAGCTTTGTGCCTTATGGCTAGAAACTTAAGGTCAAAACAGAGGCGACATGGTTGTCAGTGTGCCACATGCGGCTTGTCGCATTCAAATGCTCTTAACATATGCACGGACCCAATGATGTCCAACATTACCACAAACGCACACTAGCAGTTCCGACCTTTGAGTTGCACAATGGCTTTGTAGCCTTTCGTACATTCTCTACGTTCCTCGGTTTAGTCTTAGAAGATTCAGAGAAGCCTTTCTCTTATGGGTCTCACCAAGAATACACTAAATCCCTTCCTTTCTCCCCCCCTCCATCCCCACTTTTGGGGGACGTGAATCATCTGGTCTCCAAGGTCTTAATTAGAACTCGGCCCCGGCTTGACTTGAGCTCTCCTGGGATGTACTTTGCCTGTTCTGGTCAATTATAGTTGCCGATTTTATCATGCAGAAAACAAAACCCGGGGGAAGCCGCTTTAGTTACGCTCAGCCGTTAACCTCAGATGTGTTTTTCACAGCCCCGGATGGCTCCAGCGATTTCCCACCCTGATCTGGCGAGCTAACGAGGCCTTGATCTGGCCAGATTGGACAGCTAACCGAGCTAATTAACTTGGCCGGTCCTCATTTGTGTAGGATGCTTCTCCCCTGCCCTCATCCCACAGAGATTATCATAATCCCCCAGTTGGGTTTCCCCACCACTGCATGGAAGCTGCTATCGGGCCCTTTCGGGGTGCCCTTTGTGACCGAATGCGGCAGGTGGGTGCTACGATATCCTGAAGAGGGCTAGGGTTGCCGATGCCACGTTGGGAAGAAGAAAAAGAAGAGGAAGAACTGGATTTTTATCCTGCCCTTCACTCTGAATCTCAGAGTGGCTCACAATCTCCTTTACCTTCCTCCCCCACAACAGACACCCTCTGAGGTAGGTGGGGCTGAGAGAGCTCTGACAGAAACAGCTCTTGAGCAGAACAGCCTTGAGAGAACTTGTAGACTGATCAAAGCCACCAAGTAATACACCGTCTTGCAGTTTGCAAAAATATATTACAGTTTGAGAGAACTTGTGGCTGACCCAAGGTCACATCAGCAGGTGCATGTGGAGGAGTGGGGAATGAAGAAGATGATGATGATATTGGATTTATACCCCGCCCCATACTCTGAATCTCAGAGTCTCAAAGCAGTCACAATCCCCTTTACCTCCCTACTCCCCGCAACAGACACCCTGTGAGATAGGTGCGGCTGAGAGAGCTTTTACAGCAGCTGCCCTTTCAAGGACAACTCTTGTGAGACCTATGGCTGGCCCACGGCCTTTCCAGCAAGTGCAAGTGGAAGAGTGGGAAATCAAACCCGGTTCTCCCAGATAAGAGTCCGCGCACTTAACCACTACACCAAACCAGGGAAATTCCTGGAGCTTAGGGAGTGGGGCCTAGGATGTATGGGGGATTTAGCAAGCCATTCACAAATGTGGTTGGATAAAGCAAGGGGCAGGATGTGTGAGAACTGGAAAGGGGAGGGATGGTGGCTCAGTGGTAGAGCATCTGCTTGGGAAGCAGAAGGTCCCAGGTTCGATCCCTGACATCTCCAAAAAAGGGTCCAGGCAAATAGGTGTGAAAAGCCTCAGCTGGAGACCCTGGAGAGCCGCTGCCAGTCTGAGAAGACAATACTGACTTTGATGGACCAAAGGTCTGATTCAGTATAAGGCAGCTTCACATGTTCACATGTTCGCATGACGGGTGATACTGTAGGTGCTGGAGTGGGTGATTCAGTGAAATGGGCTCACTTTCCCATCAGCGAGGCAGAATGGGTCCGTAAGTGCGACACGAATGCCTCTCGCCTCATTAAATTTTTCCATCAACACTTTCCCGAGAAGCCCCGGGGGTAGGAGGCTATCGGAGGGCAGTATGTCAAGAGGGTCTCTCTTGCCATTGTTTATTATCTTACTGTATGCACGATAGTAAGCTTCGGCCTTGCTTCTGCTCGCACCCTCGCTTTGGCTGCTAACACTATCTCCTATCAGACACTCGGCATGGTCATGAGGGAACGGTGTTACACCACTCCGGGGGTAGAATTCTAGCAGGAGCTCCTTTGCATATAAGGCCACACACCCCTGATGTGTGGAGCCTTGTAAGCTCTCGGAGGATTGGCTACATCAGGGGTGTGTGGCCTAATATGCAAAGGAGCTCCTGCTAGAATTCCACCCCTGCATAACTCTAAGTGTGTATAATCGTTATCTCTTTGAATTGGATGCCTTTTTTTTGTCTTAACCTGGGAGTTACCCTTTGATCCCTCCCCTTTTTTGCTTTGTCCTCTCATTATCTTCACATGGCTTTCCATGTTGTAGTGCCCGGGGTAAGTTTGAACATGACTTCAGTTTGCAGGATCCCTCCCTTCTGCTGTAAGCCACAGGGTGGGGCCACCGGCTGCTGGGTATTAGTTCCTGAGGGCCAATTAGAAAGGGTTAGAAAAAGGAGAGTTTTTCTCCTAGTCTTGAGCCTTAAAAAGGGCAACTAGAATGATTAAAGGGCTGGAACACTTTCCCTATGAAGAAAGGTTGAAACGCTTGGGACTCTTTAGCTTGGAGAAACGTCGACTGCCGGGTGACATGATAGAGGTTTACAAGATAATGCATGGGATGGAGAAAGTAGAGAAAGAGGTACTTTTCTCCCTTTCTCACAATACAAGAACTCGTGGGCATTCGATGAAATTGCTGAGCAGACAGGTTAAAACGGATAAAAGGAAGTACTTCTTCACCCAAAGGGTGATTAACATGTGGAATTCACTGCCACAGGAGGTGGTGGCGGCCACAAGCATAGCCACCTTCAAGAGGGGTTTAGATAAAAATATGGAGCACAGGTCCATCAGTGGCTATTAGCCACAGTATGTGTGTGTGTGTGTGTGTATATATATAATCAACTTGAGGGTTGAGGTATTAGTGAGCTTTGAAGCTTTTGTTATTGTTACTTGCACTGTGTTGGGGAATTACCTGCACTGTTAAAATAAAACTTTGTTTAAGCCTTTCTTTGTTTCAGTGGCTTGTAAGGTACTAGGGCCTATCAGCCCTACTTTAGAGAAGGTAAAAGCCATAACCAGCTTTTGGTTAGCCGAAGACAATTGAGCTCTTAGGGGAAAGAGCTCAATTAGGGTGGACTACAAGAACTCGTGGGCATTCGATGAAATTGCTGAGCAGCCAGGTTAAAACGGATAAAAGGAAGTACTTCTTCACCCAAAGGGTGATTAACATGTGGAATTCACTGCCACAGGAGGTGGTGGCGGCCACAAGTATAGCCACCTTCAAGAGGGGTTTAGATAAAAATATGGAACACAGGTCCATCAGTGGCTATTAGCCACAGTGTGTGTGTATATATAAATTTTTTTGCCACTGTGTGACACAGAGTGTTGGACTGGATGGGCCGTTGGCCTGATCCAACATGGCTTCTCTTATGTTCTTATGTTCAGTCAGTCAGTCAGTTTATTATGATCCAAGAACAGAAATCGACTCTTCAGGAAACATACCTTTTAGATCTATATCTCGAATATAGCTTGTCAAATACATTGGTTCTGTAAAATTTGTTAAAATGATAACATTTTCTTCTATCTAATTGAACATGCTAAGGCACAAAATCCAGCTACTTTAAAACAGTTTAGTGACATCCATCACTGAGCAAAAGAGAAATATAAAATTAGTTAGATCAGGGGTGTCAAACATATGGCTTGAGGGCTGGATCAGGCCCCCAGAGAGCTCCTATCAGACTCGCGAGCAATTCATTGTCATCTACTTCCTTCTCTCTCTCGCTTCCCTCTGCATTACAGTTTGCTTTGCCTATCTTCCTCAATCGCACAAGAGCTACAGAGCAAAGCCTCTGTTTTCTCCACTGGCTGACCAGCTCATGAAACAGCTTATGTACAAAAGTACACAATGCCCAGCCATTTCAGGTTTGCCCCTGGGTCTTAGGCTCAAAGCATTGACCATGAGATTTCTGGAATGAATGTCAATAAATCAAAAGTGGGTTTGCAGCTTACAGACAAACACCTAAACATTGCCTGTACAGCATACTCAAGATTGCTACAGCACAGACATTATCTCCAGATTTTGATGCAATAATTTAGAGCAAGAGATATCAGTTATCAGAAACTGTTAAATAAAATATTGCAAGACTGCTAATCTTTGAAACATATTTTAAGTTTTTTAAAAAAATATTTGTGTTTGTCTGCATCCTTGATATCTCTGCTACCTGCCTTTACATTTTATGACACACATGACAGACATTGGGGGTGGAGCCAGGAGCAAGGTTGTGACAAGCATAATTGATAACCAAAGGGAGTTCTGGCCATCACATTTAAAGGGACTGCACACCTTTTAAATGCCTTCCCTCCATTGGAAATAAAGAAGGATAGGACGGGGCACCTTCTTTTGGGGTTCATAGAACTGGACCCTGTGGTCCAAACTTTTTGAAACTTGGAGGGTCTTTTGAGGAGTGGCATTGGATGTTATACTTCAAATTTGGTGCCTCTACTTCAAAAAACAGCCCCCCCAGAGCCCCAGGTACCCAAGGATCAATTTTCCATTATACCCTATGGGAATCCATCTCCATAGGGAATAATGGAGTGCCCGGCAGATATTTCCCTCCCCTTCCCTCCCCCGCCATGCTTTCTGATGACCCTGAAGCAGAGGGAGGGTCTACAAACGGGGGGATCCCCTGCCCACCCCCACCCCAGGAACTTGAAACCCGATTGCTGGAAGAGGAGTTTCATTTAAACATTTCATTAAAAGAGGGGGAAAGCTACTGCTGCTTATCCTTTTAAACACTGAAGTTGTACATTAATCAAAATCAATTTTCATATCAAGCAGAGAAAGTAATCAGACCGGGGGGCTGTCAGCATCCAATGTCTTCTTCGCTTTCCCCCCACCCTCCGCTTTATCCTTCTTGATCCTTGAATGCATTCTTGCTTTGAGTTCTCGGTATTATTAGTTTTTTTTTGGGGGGGGGGGTTGCCCTCCATAAATCTGGTATTAAAGGTAGCTCCTGAATTGGAGAATGCAGATTTCACTGTTATTAAATGTGCTATGAGAAGCAATCCTGCGATACAAAATGGCTTCCCCTTAATCTAATAAGTCTGACTTGCTAAGATTTAAAAACATAACAAAAACCTTAATCTTATGCACAGAAACAATCTAATTTTCTGGGGAGGGAAATCCCTACTTTGGAATAAAATCCCCATAAAGGTTGCAGTGATCACACTTCTCTTCCAAACAAGTTATTGTATTTAACTGGGGCAAACTTGATATTCTGCAGTTTTCTTGAGTTGTCATATGACAGTCAGAAAGAGGGTGAAATTTGGGCAGGCAGAAAGTGGTGATTAACCTTTCCCTCCTTCGACTTTCCCCTGGTAATTCTGTCCCTTTTATCCACAACTTCTCAAACTCGTGTCCAAAACTCCCAGAGGGAAAAAATAGTAGGTGGGTAGAATAAGGAGGCATAGCAGCCTCCAAGTGGGGCCTGGGGTTCCCCTCGAAGTACAACTGATCTCCTGACTATGGAGAACAGATCCCCTGGAGAACATGAATGCATTGGAAGCTGGACTGTATGGCAGGGGTGGCCAAACTTGCTTAGTATAAGGGTCACATCGAATAAACATCTGATGTTTGAGAGCCACATAACATGAACAAATATTACACACACACACCTTTATTAGATATTAATAAACTTTATTAAACTTTCTTTAATACACAGAAACATAAATATGTATGAACTTACCATACAACAGTGCTAGAATGAGACTTTAAAGAAAAAAGCTGGGAATAACAGTCCCGATAAAACCAGCACAGGGAAAGGTTAGGGAATTATTTTTGGTACCTGTGAGAGGAAACAGACATGTACCATATAAATCACTGACCGCCATTTGTATCATTATGCATCTCTCTTTGCCTTGACACCAAAGTTAATAAATAAGGCTCCTAAAAGAACATGAACCCTGCGCTGCCCTCTTTAATACCATCCCTCCTTCCTGTGCCTCCCTCAGCTCCTGCACTCTCTTTTCTCACTCTAGGTCTCTGGGTGACCTCTGGGGTGAAGGGGAAGAGCTTGCAAGCCTGCCCATTTCCCCTCCTTCCTGCTTCACACATGGCAGACATAGTCGCCTACCTATGGGTCAGCACTCAGAGGCTGACTGAGGTCAAGATGCTAAGCACACCCACTTGAGAATAAGCCTGTTCCTCCATGAGCTCCAGGAGCCACACAATACGTGTGAAGGAGCCACATGTGCAGAGGGGGGTGCTTGCCCTGGGCGCCAACAGTGGGGGGGGCGCCAAATTGGGTATGAAGTCCATTGTATTCTATGGGGCCATAAAATAGAATGGCCCAAAAGGGGGCACCCTTTTTTAATTTTGCCCCCCCCCCCTCAAAAAACATGTAGATCCGGTCCTGCTGAGGAGGGCAGGGTTTGGGGCCTTGTGCCATAGAGAAATTCTCCACAATGCCTTGAGAAAATAGGCCCTCTTTGGAATTCTGGAGTCCCAGAGAGGGCCTGTTTTCTCCAGGCGAACTGATCTCTGTCATCTGGAAATCAGTTGTAATAGCGTAGGGTTGCCAAGTCCAATTAAAGAAAAATCTGGGGACTTTGGGGGCGGAGCCAGGAGACTTTGGGGGTGGAGCCAGGAGACATTGGGGGTGGAGCCAGGAACAAGGATGTGACAAGCATAATTGAACTCCAAGGGAGTTCTGGCCATCATATTTAAAGGGACAGCTCACCTTTTTAAATGCCTTTCTTCCATAGGAAATAATTAAGGATAGGGGCACCATCTTTGGGGGCTCATAGAATTGGACCCTCTGGTCCAATCGTTTTGAAACTTGGGGGGTACTTTGGGGAGAGGCACTAGATGCTATACTAAAAATTTGGTGCCTCTACCTCAAAATATAGCCCCCCCAGAGCCCCCAATACCCACGGATCAATTCCCTATTATTCCCTATGGGAATTGTTCTCCATAGGGAATAATAGAGTGCCTAGTAGACATTTCCCTCCCCCCCCCACACGCTTTCTAAAGGGGGGGGGGAGTGCCTCCATACCAGGGAATGCCCCCTCCCTCTCTCACACACAAATACTTACTTGGTCTTCTTCCCTCTGCCTGCTGTGAAAACGAAAGCAAAGAAAGGGAGGGGCCGTTCTCCGAAGCCCTTCCTGTTTCCTCCTTCCTGCCCAGCCTTAAGGGGCAGACATTTCACAAACTGCTCAGGACAGACATTTTACAAACTGCTACACCAACATGAACCCTACAGGTATGTTCTCCCCACCCCCCCCCACCCCGCTTCCTGATTTCTGGAGACTGGGGGATGAAGCTGCGAACCCAGAAGTCTCCCGCCAAAGCGGGGGGGGGGGGAAGCCTATAATAGCGGGAGATCTCCAGCCACCAGCTGGAGGTTGGCAAGGCTTTAGCTGCTGCACCAGAGAGCTGTCGGTGCCTTGAAGCATTCTTGCCATGCCCTGAATTCTGAAGCACTGAGCTGGAAGAAGCGGCCGTGAAACGGAGACAACTGAGCACTATCCCGTCGCACGAAGGTTTCGTCGTGCCTAGCTGAGCACTGAGGATATTTGTGCCTAGCCGCACTTTATGAGGACTTTCTTCATTCTTAATATGTGATGTCTACTTTACTGGATTGATTTCCTTTAAGTGTTTTTGGACTTTGTTCATGAAATACGTTTTGATCTCATCTATTGGATTCCCAGTTTGAAACATGGTTTGGGAGGGCTTCTAGTGTCCTGGCCCCACTGATAGACACTGGGTTTTTTGGCCACTGTGTGACACAGAGTGTTGGACTGGATGGGCCATCGGCCTGATCCAAAATGGCTTTTCTTATGCTCTTATGAATATATGTGAGTTTAATTTGGAGTTATTTAGATATATTTATAGTCTAATTTATTATCGTGTTTAGTTTTTGGATATTGGGTTTTAGAGTCTGGTGCATCATGAAACTTGTGGCTCTAGGGTTGCCGGGTCCAATTCAAGAAAAATCTGAGAACTTTGTGGGTGAAGCCATGAGATTTTGGGGGGTGGAGCCAGGAGACATTGGGGGTGGAGCTTGGAGCAAGGCTGTGACAAGCATAACTGAATTCCAAAGGGAGTTCTGGCCATCACATTTAAAGGGACAGCACACCTTTTAAATGCCTTCCCTCCATTGGAAATAATGAAGGATAGGGGCACCTTCTTTGGGGGCTCCTAGAATTGGACCCTGTGGTCCAGCCGTTTTGAAACTTGGAAGGTATTTGAGGAGAGACACTGGATGCTAAGCTGCAAATTTGGTGCCTCTGTCTCAACAAACAGTTCCCCCAGAGCCCCAGATACCTGTGGATCAATTCTTCATTATATCCTATGAAAATCAGTCACTATAGGGAATAATGGAGTGCCCAGCAGACATTTCCCTCCGTCTCGCCGCTTTCTGATGGCTCTGAAGCAAGGGAGGGCCTCCAAATTGTGAGATCCCAAGGCCCCACCTGGGGATTGGCAATCCTACGTGGTTCTCCTACCCTCTATTTTCTCTGTGATTTCTCTTGGGCTGCTTATACCACCTGGAGGCTGGCAACCCTAGCCCCCCACTGGTGGCTGTGGGGACTTGGCAACCCTAAGAGTGAGTGGCAAAGGAAAGCAGCAGGGCAGACTGGATGCCCACCACTTTCCTCACAAGCTTAGCACTGGCCTTTGGAACTCGTGGCATCTCTCCAGGGTCTCAGGCAAAGAATGGCCCTGATCCTGCTACTTAAAATAGAATCATAGAGTTGGAAGGGACTTCCAGGATCATGAATATATATGAATATATGAAGCTGCCTTATACTGAATCAGACCCTTGGTCTATCAAAGTCAGTATTGTCTTCTCAGACTGGCAGTGGCTCTCCAGGGTCTCAAGCGGAGGTTTTTCACACCTATTTGCCTGGACCCTTTTTTGGAGATGCCAGGGATTGAACTTGGAGACCTTCTGCTTCCCAAGCAGATGCTCTACCACTGAGCCACCGTCCCTCCCTAGGGTCATCTAGTCCAACCCCTTGCACAATGCAGGAAACCCACAAATACCTACCCCAAATTCACAGGATCCTCATCGCTGTCAGATGGCCATCTGTTTAAAAACCTCCAAGGAAGGAGAGCCCACGCCACCACCTCCCGAGGAAACCTGTTCCACTGAGGAATCACTCTAACGGTCAGGAAGTTCTTCCTAATGTTGAGCCAGAAACTCTTTTGATTTAATTTCAACCCATTGGTTCTGGTCCTACCTTCTGGGGCCACAGAAAACAATTCTACACCATCCTCTAGATGACAGCCCTTCAAGTACTTGAAGATGGTGATCCTATCACCTCTCAGCCGCCTCTTCTCCAGGATAAAATCTTTCATTCCAGTGTACTGCTGTAGCTATTCACAGGGCCAGCCCTGTAACTAGGCAAACTAGGCAATCACCTAGGGCGTGGCCTTCTGGGGGTGTCAAATTGGGTGCCTCCCAAGTGACTCGGTGACATTATCAGTGCGGGGGGGGGGCGGGGGGCAGAAGTTAGCCTTGCCAAGGATGTCAGGCAGTCTAGGCTATTAAGAGCCAGTTTGGTGCAGTGGTTAAGTGTGCGGACTCTTATCTGGGAGAACCGGGTTTGATTCCCCACTCCTCTACTTGCAGCTGCTGGAATGGCCTTGGGTCAGCCGTAGCTCTCGCAGAGTTGTCCTTGAAAGGGCAGCTTCTGGGAGAGCTCTCTCAGCCCCACCCACCTCACAGGATGTCTGTTGTGGGGGGAAGAAGATAAAGGAGATTGTAAGCTCTGCTCACGACCTGAGTTCGATCCTGGCAGAAGCTGGGTTCAGGTAGCCGGCTCAAGGTCGACTCAGCCTTCCATCCTTCTGAGGTCGGTAAAATGAGTACCCAGCTTGCTAGGGGGAAAGTGTAGATGACTGGGGAAGGCAATGGCAAACCACCCTGTAAGAAAGTGTGCTGTGAAAACGTGATGCGACATCACCCCAGTAGTTGAAAATGACTGGTGCTTGCACAGGAGACTAACTTTACCTTTAAGGCGCTCTGAGACTCTGATACAGAGAGAAGAGCGGGGTATAAATATCTTCTTCTCCTCCTTCTTCTTCTCCTCCTTCTCCTTCTCCTCCTTCTCCTTCTCCTCTTTCTCTTCCTCCTCCTCCGTATCCTCCTTCTCATTCTCCTCCTTCTCATCCTTCTCTTCCTCCTCCTTCTCCTTCTCCTCCTCCTCCTTCTCTTCCTTCTTCTCCTCCTTCTCTTCCTCCTCCTTCTCTTCCTCCTCCTCCTTCTCCTTCTCTTCCTCCTCCTCCTCCTTCTCTTTCTTCTCCTTCTCCTCCTCCTCTTCCTTCTCCTCCTCCTTCTCCCCAGATCAATTTCCATGAATGCAACTGTTGCAAACTGCAGGTGCCATTAGTTTTCCAGGAAAGAGTGTGACTTATAACTGCTGGTGAGTGTGTTGTTTGTTTGGAAGAGTTCCCCAAGAGGGGCCACGCTCAGGATTTTGGAAAGGCTTGCAGCTCTTCTCCGTGACAGTGCTTCTCCCTCACTCTGATCATCGCCGCCAGACACTGGAGAGATGATAAATTAATGTTTTTTTAACAGGGGATGTGATGGGGAGTGGGGGGGGGGGGAAGCGACATGAAAGGAGGTTAACAGCTGCAAAGAGCCTAAACAGCCAACCATCGAACGTCCCCTGCCAACAGCTGCCTGTTTGCTATTAATGAGGATTCAAGACCGATTCCGGCCGCTTTGTAATTTTTTATATAGAAAGTCATAACACACATAATTGCTACGCATGTACCTTCACACCATCTCCCCTGATTATAATCCCCCCCCTTCCCTTCTTGGAATTAAAAGCCATTTGTTAAAAGAGATGTTAAAGCATTACCGCGCGCCTCAAGATCTTGTGTTGAACGACGCAAGGACAGGTAAATCTGCATTATTATTATGGTCAATAATTTCTGTGTGAGTTACAAGATTGCAGAAGCACTTTGGCCCTGTTGTTTGTGGAGGAAGAACCATAAATCATCCGGATAGTCTTAAGCAGGGCTTCTTTTGTAGCAGGAACTCCTTTGCATATTAGGCCACATACCCCTGATGTAGCCAATCCTCCTGGAGCTTACAGGGCTCTCAGTACAGGGCCTACTGTAAGCTCCAGGAGGATTGGCTACATCAGGGGTGTGTGGCCCAGGGTTGGAATTCTAGCAGGAGCTCCTTTGCATATTAGGCCACGCCCCCCTGATGTAGCCAATCCTCCAAGAGCTTACAGGGCTCTCAGTACAGGGCCTACTGTAAGCTCCAGGAGGATTGGTTACATCATGGCTAGATGGCCATCTGACAGCGATGAAGATCCTGTGAATTTAGGGGGAGGTATTTGTGAGTTTCCTGCATTGTCCAGGGGGTTGGACTAGATGACCCTGGAGGTTCCTTCCAGTTCTATGATTCTATGATCAAGGGGGTGTAGCATAATATGCAAAGGAGTTCCTGCTACAAAATAACCCCCTTATCGTAAGCATGTTCAAAGTAGGAGTCGGAGAATGTAGTACATGGACTTCAATTTTTGGGTAAACTATTCTGCAACTTATATGTAATCCAAGATATAATGCAGCTGCAATATAAAAGGAGAGATCTGCACATGGGGGGAGAATGTATATAACTATCCCGCCCAGCCAGCCATTCTCCCACCTCAATTTGCTTCTACCTAGAATTGCAGAAGGCTGAGCACAGAAGAATAGATGCTTTTGAGCTGTGGTGCTAGAGAAGACTCTTGAGAGTCCTTGGACTGCAAGAAGATCAAACCAGTCAGTCCTAAGGGAAATCAACCCTGACTATTCCCTGAAAGGTCAGATGCTGAAGCTGAAGCTCAAATACTTTGGCCACCAAAGGGAGCACTTGCTGGAGAAGACCCTGATGCTGGGAAGGACAGGAGGCAAAAGAAGAAGGGGACAGCAAAAGATGAGATGGCTGGACAGCGTTACTGATATAATTAACATGAATTTGAGCAGACTTCGGAAGATGGTGAAAGACAGGAGAGCCTGGCATGACTTTGTCCATAGGGTCACAAAGAGTCGGACTCGTCTGTGCGACTGAAAAACAAAAAGAATTGTGAAGTCCCTGAAAAAAGTCTGGGAAATTCCCATTCCCCTCCCCCAAATAGGAATTAAAAGCCACTTGTTAAAAGAGATGTTAAAGCATTACCGTGCACCTCAAGATCTTTCACTGGTGGCATGAGGACAGGTATATATGCATTATTATCATGGTCAGTAATTTGTGTACAACTTACAAGCGTGCAGAAGTGCTTTGGCCCTGTTGTTTATGGAGGAAGAACCATAAATGGGAAGGGACGGTGGGTCAGTGGTAGAGAATCTGCTTGGGAAGCAGAAGGTCCCAGTTTCGATCCCTGGCATCTCCAAAAATGGGGCCAGGCAAATAGGTGTGAAAAACCTCAGCTTGAGACCCTGGAGAGCTGCTGCCAGTCTGAGAAGACAATACTGATTTGATGGACCAAGGGTCTGATTCAGTATAAGGCAGCTTCATATGTTCATATATATGTTCATATGTTCATAAATTATCCAGATAATGAACTTCCCAATAAGAAAAAATTGTAAATTTTGAAGAATGCAGTGAGGGGAAAAAATAACTCTTAGGAAATATTTTATCTTTGGGAACAAGAGAAATGCTTCAAGACAAATCAAAATTATATCAGAAGAGTTTCCATCTTCAAATTTAAGCACAGAGACATTTTGAATCTGACAAAGGGTAACTTCTAATGGAAGAAGGTTGATCTCTGAAGCTCCAACTGCAACTGTCTTTATAACAATTGTAAAAGCTGGAGAATGTCTAAATATAAATTTGAAGGAAATATTGGGCATTCCATTATTGAATTCAAGGCTTTACCTTGTGTACTGCAGCCTGAAGAAGGCGAATGAAATGGATAGTTACCTAGGCAATCCATTGCTGCTGCTGCCGTAATGTTGTTAAAATCTGGCATCTAGTGTGTAGTGTTTTCCTGTCAATAATATTGATAATAAATTGTTGGTTTCAAAATAGAGAGCAGCGAACCAAGACTTGTATCAACAGTTGTTACTTGTATACAGTTTTCCCCCCCTTCTGTTGCAATATTCTTTTTTATTTGGCTGCACTAGCCTAGCCTACTTCTACTTTAACAGCCTCCGGAATAAGGAAGATAATGGGTGTTGATGTGTTGGTATGTTTGTGGAAGAGAACCTCGTTTCGTTGCTCTCATTTTCTTGAGAACAATGACAATAAATTTATCTATCTATCTATCTGTATATTTGTATGCAGCAGGAACAAAGACAAGAGGGGAAAAAACGGTGGCAACAAAACGACGTTCCTCTGTGCGCTATCCAGGAAAGCCACCGAAAATATATCCTTGCTTGAAAGGAGGAGTCTTAGTTCCGTACGAAACCACTTTTTATGGCCTTTCAGAATGGAGCCAAAAAGGCGCCTTTACCAGCTTGTCTGGACGGACCCAAATCTTGTGGCTCCCTCTGTTGGAATTCATTTGTATTTAGGAGCTTCTTCTCCCTTTTCTTTTGCTTTCTCTGGAACATTTCATGCGATAGGAAGATGAGCTTGTGGGTTGCGACCAGTGTCCCCTCGGAGCTGAGTCAGCGTGAGCTAGCGCACCGATTTTTAGCCAACAGCTCACAGATTTTTGTCTTAGCTCAAGAAGGATGACCCCCCAGACCACACTACTTTATGCAGTCATTCGCCACTTTAATGCCGGCAGATCGCAAAGAAGAATTTTTGCTCCTAAGATTGCAGCTTAGAGGGCAAATCGGTTGCGGCACCCCATTTAGAAGGATCACGGCTCAAACTTACCCCATCATTTGATATCATTCTTTGTCACCTGCTGCTCAGTATATCCAGGGATTTTTTTTTTTTTTTGAGCAGGAACGCATAGGAACACAGTTCAGGCTGGCTTGGTGTCAGAGGGTGTGAACATAAGAACATAAGAGAAGCCATATTAGATCAGGCGAATGGCCCATCCAGTCCAACACTCTGTGTCACTCAGTGGCCAAAAACAATTTATATACATATACATATATATATATATACACACACACACACACACATATAGAGCCAGTTTGGTGTAGTGGTTAAGTGTGCGGACTCTTATCTGGGAGAACCGGGTTTGATTCCCCACTCCTCCGCTTGCACCTGCTAGCATGGCCTTGGGTCAGCCATAGCTCTGGCAGAGGTTGTCCTTGAAAGGGCAGCTGCTGTGAGAGCCCTCTCCAGCCCCACCCACCTCACAGGGTATCTGTTGTGGGGGAGGAAGGTAAAGGAGATTGTGAGCCGCTCTGAGACCCTTCGGAGTGGAGGGTGGGATATAAATCCAATATCTTCATCTACCTCACAGGGTGTCTGTTGTGGGGGAGGGGAGGGAAAGGAGATTGTGAGCCACTCTGAGACTCTTCGGAGTGGAGGGCGGGATATAAATCCAAATTCTTCATCTACCTCACAGGGTGTCTGTTGTGGGGGGGGGGAAGGTAAAGGAGATTGTGAGCCGCTCTGAGACCCTTCGGAGTGGAGGGTGGGATATAAATCCAATATATTCATCTACCTCACAGGGTGTCTGTTGTGGGGGGGGGGAGGGAAAGGAGATTGTGAGCCGCTCTGAGACTCTTCGGAGTGGAGGGCGGGATATAAATCCAATATCTTCATCTACCTCACAGGGTGTCTGTTGTGGGGGAGGAAGGTAAAGGAGATTGTGAGCCGCTCTGAGACTCTTCGGAGTGGAGGGCGGGATATAAATCCAATATCTTCTTCTTCTTCTTCACATATACACACTGTGGCTAATAGCCACTGATGGACCTCTGCTTCATATTTTTATCTAACCCCCTCTTGAAGGTGGCTATGCTTGTGGCTTTTTTCCTACAAAAAAGCCCTGTGTGAAACAATGGTGATGTCATGGGGTGTGGCCTAATATGCAAATGAGCTCCTGCTGGGCTTTTCCTACAAAAAAGCCCTGTGTGGAACAATAGTGACATCATGCGGTGTGGCCTAATATGCAAATGCGTTCCTGCTGGTAAAAAAAAGCCTTGAGTGCATCGTATCAAGTGTCTCTGCAGCCAAAGCCCCTCCTGGGTGCATTTTAAAGATGAGAAAACGTGTCTTCTTTCGGCTAAAGATGTCCTGACAAAATAGATAGATAGATAGATAGATAGATAGATAGATAGATAGATAGATAGATAGATAGATAGATAGATAGATAGATAGATAGATAGATAGATGAATTTATTGTCATTGTTCTCAACAAAAAGAGAGCAACGAAATGAGGTGCTCTTCCACAAACATACCAACACATCAAACACACATATTCATAAACCATTTAAATACATCTAAAACCATTAAACCATTTAAACCATTAAAACCATTTAAATACATCTAAAACGGATAAACATTCATAAAACCATTAAAACCATTTAAACCATTAAATAAACATTCATAAAACCATTAAACATTCATAAAACCATTAAAACCATTAAATACATCTAAAACAGATAATCCTTCATAACCCTGCATTTAACCTAACCACAGCACTTGGATAGAAACTGTCCTTAAATCTGTTTGTCCTAGCCTTCAACACTCTATATCGTCTACCTGACAGTAAGATCTCAAAAAGCAAATGGCCCAGATGTGTATGGTCCCTTAGGATCATTTGTATCTTCCTTTTACATTCCATATTATACAGATCCACCAATGAGGGGAGAGAACATCCACAAATCTTTTGTGCTCTTCTCGTCACTCTTTGGAGCACCCTTCTCCATAGCATGCTCCTATGACATTTGCAGACCTTCAGAACCAGCATTGGCAGCTGCATGGACTGAAATGCCAAACTATCCTGCTTGTGCTGCCTTTGTGTTCATCTGTGTGCATTTACATGGACGCATGCCGATGTTCCCTTTAATTCTCCCCCCGCACCTCTACTGAGCAGAGCAGTTCACACCCTGAGCAGAATAAAACTGCTGTAATCTTAAAATGGACAATGGGGCAGTGCAGGACCCTGCATGGCTCCAGAATGCTGCTGTGTGGGGCTTCCTGGGTTACAAGCACAGCCAGCCTCAAGAGGGGATTGGCTAAACATCTGGAGCAGAGGTCCATCAGTGGCTATTAGCCACAGCGTATTGTTGGAACTCTCTGCCTGGGGCAAGTGATGCTCTGTATTCTTGGTGCTTGGGGGGAGCACAATGGGAGGGCTTCTGGTTTCCTGGCCCCACTGGTGGACCTCCTGATGGCATTTGGGGGTTATTTTGGCCACTGTGTGATGCAGAGTGTTGGACTGGATGGGCCATTGGCCTGATCCAACATGGCTTCTCTTATGTTCTTAATGAGCAGCCGTTCATGCACATAGCTTAGAGCAGGGGTGGGCAACGGTAGCTCTCCAGATGTTTTTTGCCCACAACTCCCATCAGCCCCAGCCAGCATGGCCAATGGCTGGGGCTGATGGGAGTTGTAGGCAAAAAAACATCTGGAGAGCTATCGTTGGCCACCCCTGGCTTAGAGGGAATATTGTACACACTATACCGGGGGGGCCAAATGGTGGCTCGGGAGCCACATGTGGCTCTTTCATACATATTGTGCGGCTCTCAAAGCCCCCCCAGTCCCATCAGCCAGCTTGGAGAAGGCATTCGTCTCTTTAACTCACTTCTCCAAGCCCAGCCAGCCAATGGCTTGCATAATGTGTTTAAATTTGTTTTCTTTCCACCTCTCCCTCCCCCATCTATTTGCCTTCCTTCCTTCCTTCCCATCATGTGGCTCTCAAACACCTGACATTTATGCTGTGTGGCTCTTACATTAAGCAAATTTGGCCAGCCTAGTGCTAGAGGTTGTAGGACATATGCCACACTAAATGAGAATTTACGCAGAGGAACAGACTAGAATTACTTCTCCTGCTTTTCGAGACAGCAAAACCGCTGTTATTAGCAAAAGGATTCTTCTACCACCGAAAAGAAAACACAGGATTCAACCCATAATGTACAAAATACATTTTTTTATTGTGCACGAGAAATGTAACATGAAAAATGACAAGGTATGTGTAGGGGAAGAGGGAAAGTCATTCTCCTCTAGTGACGTTACAGGTATTAGCCAATACCTGATGGCCTTTCAAGCTATAAAGCACTTGAGAGGAGCCGCAGAAGACCATGGCGAGATGGAATCTGGCAGTCCAGGGGAGAAACCTGGTAGGACATAGATTCAACTAAGACAGAATCTGGAGTCTCGTCTTCAGTCTTCCAAACTGGTGTTCCTTCAATATATATATTTTTACTAATTAGCCCAGTAAGAAACAATCCATGAATCACAGAATCAGAGTGGGAAGGAGTCATAGAGGTCATCTAGTCCAACTCCCTGATCAGTGCAGGATCAGCCTAGAGCAGGGGAGTCAAAATCATTTGCTATGAGGGCCGAATCTGACATAAATGAGACCTTGCCATGGTGGGCCATATCGGACCGGGCCATGTGTGTACCTATTTAAGATTAGGCAGCAGAGGCATAAATTTTATAAAGGACACAAACACAATTAAATGGTTTTTTTAAAAAAAAAATCTTAAAACATTAGCATTGATCTTAAAGGTGCTTCCTTTGTAGCTCTCCCATGGGATCCAGGGAGAGAGGGGGAGGAACCTCAGCCAATAGAAGGAAGAGAGGCTTGACTCAGTAGCTCTGCTGTGCGATTGAGAGAGCCTGGTAAAGAAAGCTATCCCTCCCCACTTCCTCCCCAAGGGAGGAGCCTCAGCCGATGGAGAAAATAGCAGTTTTGCTCTGTACCTCCTGTGCGACTGAGCAAGTCTTGCAAAGCAAGAGAGGGAGAAGGAAGCAGATGACAGCTAGTTGCTTGGGGGCCTGATAGGAGCCCTCTGAGGGCCTGATTTGGCCCCTGGGCCGCATGTTTGACACCTCTGGCCTAGAGCATCCCTGACAAATGTTTATCCAGCAGCTGCTTGAAGACTGCCATGGAGGGGGAGCTCACCACCTCCCTAGGTAGCTCATTCCACTGCTGAACTGCTCTTACTGTGAATTTCCCCCTCTAATATTCAGCCAGTATCTTTCCACCTACAATTTATCCCCATTATTGTGAGTCCTGTCCTCTGCTGCCATCAGGAACAGCTCTCTGCCCTCCTCTAAAGAGAGAAATCACGTCCCCCCTCAACCTCCTCTTCTCCAGGCTGAACAGTCCCAAGTCCCTCAGCCTTTCCTACGAGGGCTTGGTCTCCAGGCCCCTGATCATCTTTGTTACCATCCTCTGTACCTGCTTCATTCTGTCCTCGTTGTTTTAGTGGTGGTGGCTACAAGCATAGACAGCTTCAAGAGGGGACTGAATAAGCATCTGGAGCAGAGGTCCATCTGTGGCTATTAGCCACAAGGTATAGATGGAACACTCTGCCTGGGGCAAATGATGCTCTGTATTCTTAGTGCTTGGGGGGCAACAGTGAGAAGGTTTCTAGAGTTTTGGCTGAGCTGGTGGACCTCCTAATGGCACCTGGGTTTGGGCCACTATGTGGCACAGAGTGTTGGACTGGGAGGGCCATTTGCCTTATCCAATATGGCTTCTCTTATGTTCTTGTGTCGGGGGCAGTGATGCTCTGTATTCTTGGTGCTTGGGGGGCAATAGTGGGAGGACTTCTAGAGTTCTGGCCCGGCTGGTGGACCTCCTGATGGCACTTGGGTTTTGGCCATTGTGTGACACAGAGTGTTGGACTGGATGGATCACTGACCTGATCCAACATGGCTTCTCTTACGTTCTCTTAGCCACAAGGTAGGGATGGAACACTCTGCCTGGGACAGTGATGCTCTGTGTGCTTGGGGGGCAACAGTGTGGGGACTTCTGGAGTTCTGGCCCCACTGGTGGACCTCCTGATAGCACCTGGGTTTTGGACACTGGGTGACACAGAGTTTTGGACTGGATGGGCCATCGGCCTGATCCAACATGGCTTCTCTTGTGTTCTTAACCTTACAAGCGAGGAGAGAAAGATTACATTTTCCCCAAAACCAAGGCACTGGGTGGGTGGAAGCAATCCACAGTTCCCATCTGCTACACTCGAGTGCCATTTTCCCCACAGAAGAGGCTTTGCCTTGAGAAAAATCATCAGGATCCTACGCCATATGGAAAAGTTACTGCACCAAGGAACAACGGAAGTTCTTGGAGTTCCATTTGGGAAAACTCAGACTGGGTTCGGGTGTTTTGCTAGGCCACTCGATGGAACCAGAACATCAAACTGTCAGTACGGAAGGTCTGTAGTTGACGTGAGCTTTCGCTCTACCCCTGGAGACCAGCACGAAGGCTGCCAAAAATAAGTTAAACTTTCCAGAAGAAAAGACTTTGGGATCCACATAGTCATCGCTGCCAACTAGCCAACAGCCATTTGGGGAGAAGGATTTTTCATCTGTAATTTAAATACCAATCCAGTAGAAAAGCTGACCTACGGCGTCCGCCACTTGGTGGTCACACCATCTCTCAGGTTGCCAGCAAAATGGTCCACACATCCAACAATAAGTTTAAAAAAAGGTCAGTAGGCCACAAGATGACCTCACAGCCAATCTGCGAGGGTTTCCTTCATTCCACGGCCAATACTGCTATCTCCACGTTTAGCTTAAATTCTGCTGCTTCGCCTAGGAGCTGGCGTTTGTGCTCTGACCACGGTCCTGGGTTTTGCTCAGTCCAGCTGGCAGATGGGTTTACAAATCTACATAAGCAGAGTCGGTGTCCATTCTTTGGGCTTTCCCGAAGACCAGGAATGTACAAAGTCCGAGGAGATTCACCGTCGCCACGAGATGGAACATTGACGCCCAGGATCCCGTGCTCTCTATCAGGTGGCCAGCCAAGTACACACAGACGACACCTATGTGCAGACAGGAAGGAAGCGAGTCAGGGGCTGAGGAGGCAACTCCCTAACCAGTTCTCTGGAGTAAGAGAATGCCTATTAAATAGGGTTACCAGCAATTTTGTGGGTGGAGCCAGGAGGCTTTGGGGGTGGAGCCAGGAGCAAGGTTGTGACAAGCACAACTGAACTCCAAAGGGAGTTCTGGCCATCACATTTAAAGGGACCGCACGCCTTTTAAATGCCTTCCCTCCATTGGAAATAATAGAGAACAGGGGCACCTTCTTTGGGGGCTCATAGAATTGGACCTCCTGGTCCAATCTTTTTGAAACTTGGGAGTGGGGTGGGGGTTTGAGGAGAGGCCTCAGATGCTATGGTGAAAATTAGGTGCCTTGACCTCAAAAAACAGCTCCCTCAGAGCCTCAGGTACCCACAGATCAATTCTCCATTATACCCTATGAGAGAACCAGTCTCTATAGGATATAATGAAGGGCCCAGCAGACATTTCCCATCCCACTCCCGGCTTTCTGATAACCCTGAAATGGGGGGAGGGCTTCCAAGCCGGGGGATCCCCAGTCGCCAATTGGGGATTGGCAATTCTGCTATTAAACCATTTGATTGTGTACCTAATGGAGGTTTATTGGAGTGAGGAACCAATTTCTGGGCGATCACTTACCTAATAAAGCTCCACCAGTGTTGGCCACACCTATGGAAAGAAGGAAAAGAAACCGAGAGATGTAGGATGGGTCTAATGCCACAGCCCTTCATTTCTCCTCAGTGTGGACCCAAGGAGCCTCATATCATTCACCATTTTATTGTCACAACAATTCTCTGAGGTAGGTTAGGCTGAGTGAGTGTGACTGGCCCAAGATCACCCAGCAAGCTTCCACGAAATGAGTGAAGATTCAAACTCAGGTCTGCCAGATACTAGTCCCAGCACTCTGAATCATGACCCCACATTGGTTTTCGAAGGTTGCCAACCTCCAGGAAGGGAATCTCCAGATGACAGAGATAAGTTCCCCTGGAGAAAATGGCGAAGAAGAAGAAAGATTTATACCCTGCCCTTCTCTCTGAATCACAGAGTGGCTCACAATCTCCTTTCCCTTCCTCCCCCACAACAGACACCCTGTGAGGTGGGTGGGGCTGGAGAGGGCTCTCACAGCAGCTGCCCTTTCAAGGACAACCTCTGCCAGAGCTATGGCTGACCCAAGGCCATTCCAGCAGCTGCAAGTGGAGGAGTGGGGAATCAAACCTGGTTCTCTCAGATAAGGGTCTGCACACTTAACCACTACACCAAACTGGCTCTCTGTGGCATAATACTTTGCTGAGGTTCCACCCCTTCCTAAGCCCACCCTCCCAGACAGCCAGTTTGGTGTAGTGGTTAAGTGCGTGGATTCTTATCTGGGAGAACTGGGTTTGATTCCTCACTCCTCCACTTGCACCTGCTGGAATGGCCTTGGGTCAGCCATAGCTCTCGCAGGAGTTGTCCTTGAAAGGGCAGCTGCTGTGAGAGACCTCTCAGCCCCACCCACCTCACAGGGTGTCTGTTATGGGAGGAGTAGATATAGGAGACTGTAAGCCGCTCTGAGTCTCTGATTCAGGGAGAAGGGCAGGGTATAAATCTGCAGTCTTCTTCTTCCCCAGATTCTATTCCCCAAATTTCCAGGAATTTCCCACCTTGGAGTTGACAACCCTATTTGTCTGCTCCATAAAAGGCCACCTTTCTGCCAGCCATCTTGGATCGTCTTCTCACAAGACTTTGTTCGTTCTCTCTCTCTCTCTCCATTAAATCGTTCTTTAAGACCCCCCCCTTCTTGTAGCAAAGCCTCCCCTGAACCTCCCTAGTCAGGAGCAGCTGCCGGTGCATTCCCACTTCACACTTGACTGGCCCAAGTCTGCCCATCCAAGCTTCTCCCATTTGTGGCAGTTCACCAGGGGGCCACAACCATCGAGCCCTGGCTCCTCCCATCAAAAAATGGAAATAACTGGCACTCACCAAACAACAGGCCAGCGCACGATGGGGCTAGATCCTGTACGTTGACTGCGATGCCGCTGTTCAGGAGGAAGGGAAGGCATAAACGTGAGAAGGAGTGCCGCAGCTTTGAAAAGGAGCTACAATAGGGGATCACTGAAGCAACCTTACATCAAGTTGGACCACTAGTTGTCCGTCTGGCTTGCCACGGCCCACTCTGATTGGCTGCAGCAGCTCTCTATGGTCTCGAGCTGGGAAAAGTCTACCCCAGCACCTGGTGCATGAAGGCCAAACTACACCTTACAGTAAACGTGGATCCAGCCCATGGCCACTGATACCATTTTTGGTGAGTATTTTGTGGGTATGTATATATACGTGCCTGGAAGTCATGGTTGACTTCTGGCAACCCTAATGGGGTTTGGATGTTTCAGAAAAGTGGCTCTTTTGCCTGCCTCTGCCTCCCAGCCCTGGTATTCTTGGGAGGTCACCCATCCAAGTACTTGCCAGGGTCAACCCTGCTTAGCTTAGAATCATAGAGTTGGAAGGGACCTCCAGGGTCATCTAGTCCAATCCCCCGCACAACGCAGGAAATTCACCAATACCTCCCCTCCTATACACACATACATCCCCAGTGACCCCTGCTCCATGCCCAGAAGATGGCAAAAACCTCCAGGATCTTGGGCCCAATTTGCCTGGGGAAAAATTACTGACTGACCTCAAAGTGGCAATCAGCATTCCCCTGGGTGGGTAAGAAAGGGCCATGAGGTCAGGAGGGAAATTAAGCACTTCTTCACATACCCACATACAAGACAGAGTTATTTTGTGGAATTCAACAGGAGAGATGCCGGAAGATTGGAGGTGAGCAAATGTTCCCATCTTCAAGAAGGGGAAAAAAGAGGATCCGGGTAATTACCGACCCGTCAGCTTGGCGTGTATATCTGGAGGTGATATGATCACCATCTTCAAGTCCTTGAAGGGCTGTCATATAGAATATAGTGCAGAATTGTTTTCTGTGGCCCCAGAAGGTAGGTTCAAAACCAATGGGTTGAAATTAAATCAAAAGAGTTTCCAGTTCAACATTAGGAAGAACTTCCTGACGGTTAGAGCGGTTCCTCAGTGGAACAGGCTTCCTCGGGAGGTGGTGGGCTCTCCTTCCTTGGAGGTTTTTAAACAGAGGCTAGATGGCCATCTGACAGCGATGAGGATCCTGTAAATTTAGGGGGAGGTGTTTGTGAGTTTCCTGCATTGTGCAGGGGGTTGGACTAGATGACCCTGGAGGTCCCTTCCAACTCTATGATTCTAAGCGCGGATACAACCCTTTCTACCTTCATGATCCGCCTAATTCACAGGATCTTCATTGCTGTCAGATGGCCATCTAGCCTCTGCTTATAAACCTCCAAGGAAGGAGAGCCCACCACCTCCTGAGGAAGCCTGTTCCACTGAGGAACCACTCTAGCCTCTGTGATCTGACAAGATTGGGCTTTCCTGGGCTATCCAAGTCAAGGGTGTGCTGACAACCATTTTAGAGGGAAATTTAGGAGTTTTGAAAGTTGCCGTGTCAGGGAGGGGCTGCTTTGTCACTCTATTTTAATTCATTTTTTTAAAAATGATATTTACATTCTTTATAGTCTGCCTTTCCCACAGAGACTCCAGGCAGGGGAAAACCTCATGAGCCATCTCAGTCAGCAAAATGGGACATTCTGTAACTGATGCGTTCGGATTTTAGAAGTCTGGGACCACCAGAAAGGACAGAAGCACTGCATAAGTATTTTCAAGACACATGACGCGGCACAGAAATGACCTAAAGAGGATCCAACTTACAATCAGCTAAGTGCGCCACTGTTAGACCACAGCCCTTAAACAGTGTGATGCGGCAGCTAAAAAGCCAAATGCAATTTTGGGCTTTATCAACAGAAGTATAGTGTCCAGATCATGTGATGTGATGATATCACTTTACTCTGCTCTGGTAAGACCTCACCTGGAGTATTGTGTTCGGTTTGGGGCACCACATTTTAAGACGGATATAGACAAGCCAGAATGGGTCCAGAGGAGAGCCACAAAGACAGTGAGGGGTCTGGAGACCAAGTCCTATGAAGAAAGGCTGAAGGAGCTGGGTGTGTTTAGCCTGGAGGAGGTGGTTGAGAGGTGATATGATCACCATCTTCAAGTAATTGAAGGGCTGTCATCTAGAGGATGGTGAGGAATTCTTTTCTATGGCCCCAGAAGGTAGGACCAGAACCAATGGGTTGAAATTAAAAGAGTTTCAAGCTCATCATTAGGAAGAACTTCCTGACCATTCGAGCGGTTCCTCAGTGGAACAGGCTTCCTTGGGAGGTGGTGGGCTCTCCTTCCTTGGAGGTTTTTAAACAGAGGCTAGATGGCCATCTGACAGCAATGAAGATCCTGAGAATTTAGGGGGAAGTATTTGTGAATTTCCTGCATTGTGCAGGGGGTTGGACTAGATGACCCTGGGGGTGCCTTCCAATCCTATGATTCTATGTTTTATCCAAGCAAGTTTGTAAAACCGCTTTGTGCAGGTTTAGGTCTGCTGTTCCCGCCTTCTAGCAGCCTTTCCAATTTCATCTTTACAACCACCATTTGGGGTAGGTCCAAGGTAAGGGATAGGAACTTGTCCGAGCCCAAAAGCGATGGTCAAAAGAGAATCTGAACACAAATCAACCCAGACTTTCCCAGCTAAGCAAACGGACCCGCCTGCATCTGGTAGGTTTCCTATAATAACGAGAGGCTCGTGGGGAACCTTACCTGTGGTTGAAACCCTGAAGCCCGATGCAAGCCGAGGCAAACACAACCGCTCTGCAGAAACTGGAGGTGTGGCCGATGCACAAGGCGAAAATGCTGGACACACCAGAGCCAACGATCTAAAAGAAAAAATGTCAGAAACATTAGAGAGCTGCTGCCAGTCTGAGTAGACCAGAGGTGGGGAACCTCTGTCCCGTGGGCCGTATGGGGCCCTCGAGGTCACTTGGTGCGGCCCTCGGGGATTGCTGGACCAAACTGAGCCATGTGGCAGCCTTCCTGGGGCCTGGCTGGCCAGCAAGGATCGTGGGGCCCAGCCACGCTGTGCAGCAGCCTCCCCAGGGCCAGGCAGGGATCACAGAGCCCAGATGTACTGTGCCGCAGCCTCCCTGGGGCCTGGCTGGCTGGCCAGAATTGCTGCAGGGCCTGGAAAAGTTACTGTCACCATTCAGATTATCCCAGATGGTGTGGCCTAATATGCTAATGAATATGTAACCTATTATGCTAATATTAGGGGATGTGGTCTAATATGCTACTGAGTTCCTATGTATTTGCCTAGGGCGGCGGGCTGTGTGTGTGTGTGTGCGCCAGATTAGGCTCTCCCCACATGACTTCAAATAGAAAAACAATTATTTGCATTAATTTTGCTGACCTGAATCATTCTCCCTCGGCGGAGCACTGTTTTTTAAGTTGATAATTTTTATGGCCCACGAATGATGTTATAAATATCCATATGGCCCTTGTCAGAAAAAAGGTTCCCCACCCCTGGAGTAGACAATACTGACTTTGATGGACCGAGGGTCTGATTCAGTAGAAGGCAGCTTCATACGTTCAACAGGATTTTTGGCCTCCATTTTCGCAGCCCGAAGTCGGACAAACTTTCCATTCCCACAAAGAACGCTTGGAGATCTTTCCATATACGTCCCCCCACCCCCTCCAACAATTGTGTTACATCTTCCTTCCTCACCTGCATCATCTTCCGAGTGGTGATTGTTTTGTATCCTGAAAGCAAAAAGAAGGATGGTCAGAAAGCTGAGACAAGGTGAAATGCAAGCAAGGCGTTGCTCAGATTGCAAAGACGCTACTAAGTTTGTTCTACTTCATTTATACCCTGCTTTTCTCCCCTGCCACCAAGCACAATACATCATTCTTCTCACCTTGGTTTTAGCTTCACAACAGCCCTAGGAGGTAGGTAAGACTGAGTGTGTGTGATTGGCCCAAGCCCACCCAGCCAGATTCCATGGCAGAGCTGGGATTTGAACCCGGGTCTCCCAGATCCTAGACTGACAGTATATCTGCTATATCACACTGGCTCTCACAAGAGGCAGCTTCAAAGTGAGTTTTGAACTTGCGATTCCTCAAACCATAGCTTTTTAGATGAAATTGGGGGTGGGGGGAGACAGGGTGGTCTAGAGACACAATACCAGAAGGGGAGCTGTATGAGAAGAAGAAGAAGAATTGCAGATTTATACACCGCCCTTCTCTCTGAATCAGAGACTCAGAGCGGCTTACAAATCTCCTATGAGGTGGGTGGGGCTGAGAGGGCTCTCACAGCAGCTGCCCTTTCAAGGACAACCTCTGCCAGAGCTGTGGCTAACTCAAGGCCATTCCAGCAGCTGCAAGTGGAGGAGTGGGGAATCAAACTCGGTTCTCCCAGATAAGAGTCCACGCACTTAACCACTACATCAAACTGGCTCTCATGAGTCACAGGCAGCAAAAATAAACAGGAGTTTTAGGGCCAAACCCAGGGGTTTTTTTGTAGCAGGAACTAATTTGCATATTAGGCCACACCCCTGATGTAGCAATCCTCCTGGAGCTTACAGTAGGCCCTGTACAAGGAACCCTGTAAGCTCTTGGAGGATTGAACATAAGAACATAAGAGAAGCCATGTTGGATCAGGCCAACGGCCCATCCAGTCCAACACTCTGTGTCACACAGTGGCAAAAAAAATTATATATACACACACACTGTGGCTAATAGCCACTGATGGACCTGTGCTCCATAGTTTTATCTAAACCCCTCTTGAAGGTGGCTATATTTGTGGCCGCCACCACCTCCTGTGGCAGTGAATTCCACATGTTAATCACCCTTTGGGTGAAGAAGTACTTCCTTTTATCCGTTTTAACCTGTCTGCTCAGCAATTTCATCGAATGCCCACGAGTTCTTGTATTGTGAGAAAGGGAGAAAAGTACTTCTTTCTCTGCTTTCTCCATCCCATGCATACATGGGATTGGCTACATCATGGGGTGTGTGGCCTAATATGCAAAGGACTTCCTGCTGCAAAAAAAGCCCTGGCAACTCTGGATTTCCTTTGTGGTCTTCCAGCCAAGGACTAACCAGGGACAACTCATCTTAGCTTCTGAGATCTGAGAAGATCAGGCTAGCCTGGGCCATTTAGGTCACGGTAGAAAAAGAATACCATTTCCTTTTTTTCCAAAAGAAAGCTGTATTTCTGCTCCTTCCTCTAACTGCGCTCTGAGCAAAGAACAGGAGGACAAAATTACCTTGATTGATAAACTGATCGGAAAGGAATCCACTCAACAAGCTCGCTGGAATCGCCACCAGCCAGGGCACGACATTAAAGACCCACCCCTGGAAGAAGTAAAGAGGAAAATACAACAATCACAAAGACTTTACTTTAAACCAGGGGTCATTTCGTAGAAATAGAGGTGCCGGAGCTCATTAGCACAACTCATCTGCATAACGCATTTGCATATGCCACACACCCCCTGACATCACCGGAAGGCATACTAAATCATATTAGCTCAGCGTCTACCTTAAAATGCTTCTTGAATTATAATTGTCATAATAAAACCTTACTCCCATCGTACTTTTCAAATGACTTTCTCCTATGTGGCCCCAGTGACACGATGAAGATGTCCGTCTGTCTGCTTTATACGTTTTGTTTGGTTTCCCATTTTTTGTGGGGGGAAATATTAGAAGGTTTGTCAAATATGCCCCGTGGCGCAGAGTGTTAAAGCTGCAGTACTGCAGTCCTAAGCTCTGCTCACGACCTGAGTTCAATCCCCAGTGGAAGCTGGGTTTTCAGGTAGCTGGCTCGAGGTTGACTCAGCCTTCCATCCTTCTGAGGTCGGTCAAATGAGTACCCAGCTTGCTGGGGGGAAAGTGTAGATGACTGGGGAAGGCAATGGCAAACCACCCCATAAAAAGTCTGCCGTGAAAACGTTGTGAAAGCAGCGTCACCCCAGAGTTGAAAATGACTGGTGCTTACGCAGGGGACTACCTTTACGAGCCCATGGCACAGAGTGGTAAAGCTGCAGTACTGCAGTCTGAACTCTATGCTCACGACCTGAGTTTGATCCCGGTGGAAGCTGGTTTCAGGTAGCCGGCTCAGGTTGACTCAGCCTTCCATCCTTCCGAGCTTGGTAAAATGAGTGCCCAGCTTGCTGGAGGGAATGTGTAGATGAGTGGGGAAGGCAATGTCAAACCACCCCGTAAAAAGTCTGCCGTGAAAACGTTGTGAAAGGAACGTCACCCCAGAGTCGGAAACGACTGGTGTTTGCACAGAGGGCCTTTCCTTTCCAAATCTTAGAGTTCAGCAAAATTCTCACAGGGGGATTGAACAATGGAGCCCAGAAGCAAGTATTTTTTTTGGGGGGGGGGGGGGAAGAAAGAGCACAATAAAATGTGGAGGTTCTGGAGCTCCGCTCCTGTGAGCGCCTGCCCAAAATGAGGCCTGAAGCTGGGTATGTTTATCTTGGAGAGGAGGCAGCTGACAGGTGATATGATCACCATCTTCCAGAACTCGAAGGCCTGTCATATAGAGGATGGGGTGCTCTTGCCATGCCCTAAATGAATTTTTGCAAGCTGGAGAAAGTGCAAGTGAAACGGGGGATTTGAAGTGCTACCTCCTTGCGGCCACGGCTGCCAAGCTGTCTACAGACTGAAGAAATTTGCAGTTTGAAGCTTTTGGAACTTTGGCAACACTTTAAGGCGACGGTCTATTTCAGCCTGGACCTGGCGCAATGAAACTGGACGTTTTCTTTGTTGAATTGAATTATTTACGCTTGTGAATGGTGTGTTCCTATTTGTAAGGGTATGATTATAAGGGGAGATCCCTTTGCCAGCTCTTGAGGGGGTGTCGCTAATACCGGACCCTAAGGTCAAGAGCTGGGGAGTGCTCCTGGAGTTCTCTCTGACAATGGAGGCCCAGGTAGCAGCCACTACCAGATCCGCCGTTTTTCATCTCCGGCGGGTACGGCAGTTGGCCCCTTTCCTGGAACATGACGACTTAGCAATGGTGATCTACGCTACCGTCACCTCGAGAATAGATCGCTGTAATATGTCCCTCAGAGAGCACTGAGATCTAGCTCTCAAAATCTTTTAAAAATCCCTGGGCCAAGAGAAGCTAGACTGAAGGCAACCAGGGAGCAAGCTTTTTCAGCAATGGCCCCTCGATGGTGGAATCAACTTCCAGAGACGATGCGAGCCCTGCGGGACCTGAATCAATTCCGCAGGGCTTGCAAAACTTTTCTCTTCCAGCTTGCTTTTAAGATAGAACCTGACTAAACTGAAATTGGAACTGACCTGTAACCATCTAGCCATCTTATGTACGATTGTGACCTATAGCACCTTATAGTACCTGTTTTTATCTATTTTAATTAATTTATGTAATTGAATTGTATTTTAAAATTCTTGTTTACATTGCATTCTATCTAAATCACGGTTTCCATGTCTGTGAGCCGCCCTGAGCCCGCCTTTGGCGGGGGAGGGCGGGATATAAAAATAAACTTACTTTACTTTACTTACTTAATGCTCTCTGCATGAGCTACCCTTGACCCTGGCTCCACTAGTGCAGAACGCTGCAGCACGGCTGTTAATGGGGCTCCCTCGATGGAAGCACATTCAGCCAGTGCTGAAAGAGCTGCACTGGCTACCTATTGTGTTCCGAGTCCGTTTCAAGGTGTTGGTGTTGACCTTTAAAGGCCTTTATGGTCGCGGGCCTGCCTTTCTCCGCTTGTTCCCCAGAGAGCACTGCGTTCAGGGACACAAAACCTACTGTCCATCTCTGGACCAAAGGAGGCCAGGCTGTGCTCTACACAGGCTAAGGACAGAAGGCTGAGTCAACCTTGAGCTGGCTGCCGGAAACCAGCTTCCGCTGGGATCGAACTCAAGTCATGAGCAGAGCTTGGACTGCAGCTTTACCACTCTGTGCCGGAGGGCTTCTCTTTAAGGTACTACTGGACTGATTTCTTCAAGAGTTCATTCGTAATGTGCCTGTTTGATCAATAGGTGGCAGTGTTCTACCACACTCTGCCTTTCTCCGCAGGATTTACATTTTCAGCCTTTACCTTTCAAGGTGTTCGGCATGGATGAAGCAACCTGCAAGGGGTAAGCAAACTGTCTTCTGTAAAACATTAAACGGGGCTAGCGCTCAGTCGGCCATTCTGTCTAGCGATGTTGGCGGCGCTTTTTTTTGCGGGATGCATGTTTGATTAACATGGGCATGGGTGGGCGGGTGCTGTATTAGTATCCGAGTTTGCCCCGAGCCTAACACAGCCAGAACCAGCATTCATAGAATCACAGAATCATAGAGTTGGAAGGGACCTTCAGGGTCATTTAGTCCAACCCCTGAACAATGCAGGAAACTCACAAATCCCTCCCCCTAAATTCACAGGATCTTCATTGCTGTCAGATGGCCATCTAGCCTCTGTTTAAAAACCTCCAAGGAAGGAGAGCCCACCACCTCCCAAGGAGGAAGCCTGTTCCGCTGAGGAAACTCACAAATCCCCACCCCTAAATTCACAGGATCTTCATTGCTGTCAGATGGCCATCTAGCCTCTGTTGAACAGCCTCCAAGGAAGGAGAGCCCACCACCTCCCGAGGAACACTGTTCCACTGACGAAACTCACAAATACCTCCCCCTAAATTCACAGGATCTTCATTGCTGTCAGTTGGCCATCTAGCCTCTGTTAAAAAACCTCCAAGGAAGGAGAGCCCACCACCTCCCAAGGAGGAAGCCCGTTCCACTGAGGAAACTCACAAATACCTCCCCCTAAATTCACAGGATCCACATTGCTGTCAGATGGCCATCTAGCCTCTGTTGAACAGCCTCCAAGGAAGGAGAGCCCACCACCTCCCAAGGAACACTGTTCCACTGAGGAAACTCACAAATACCTCCCCATAAATTCGCAGGATCTTATTTGCTGTCAGATGTCCATCTAATCTCTGTTGAACAACCTCCAAGGAAGGAGAGCCCATCACCTCCCGAGGAAACCTCTTCCACTGAGGAACTGCTCTAACGGTCAGGAAGTTCCTCCTAATGTTGAGTCGGAAACTCTTCTGATTTAATTTCAACCCAATGATTCTGGTTCTACCTTCTGGGGTCAAAGAAAACAATTCCACACCATTCTCTATACAGCACTGTGTGTATGGATCCAGAATATAGCCTTCTCTTTAAACCCCAGCAATTAAGGAAAATACCAACAATACCTCAACTAGAGAAATCAGCACACAGACCAGGGGTGGCCAAAGTGCAGCTTGGGAGCCCTGTGCAGCTCTTTCACACATATTGTGTAGTTCCCTGAGGCTGAGGAGGAACTTAATGCAGGCTTATTTTCAAGCAAGTGTGCTTAGTATCGGCACCTCAGTCAGCCTCTGAGTGCTGACCCATAGGTAGGTGGCTATTTCCGCTGTGTGTGAAGCAGGGACGGAGGGGAAAATAGGCAGGCTTGCAAGCTTTTCTCCTCCACCACAGAGGTCGCCTGGAGACCTAGAGTGGAGAAAGTTAGAGTAAAAGCCGAGGGAGCCACTGGAAGGAGGGATGGAATTAAAGAGGGCAGCACAGGGTTCCCCTTAGTTTCGAAGCTCTTGTAGGACCTGTATTTACCAATCTTGGTGTCGAGGCGAAGAGAGATGCCTAATGATGCAAACAGCGGTCAGCTATTTATATGGTACATGTGTGTTTTCTTCTCCAACTGGTGCAAAAAAAAAAAATCCCTAACCTTTCCCTAGGCTGGTCTTATGAAGACTGTTATTCCCAGCTTTTTTTTTTTTAAGGAAAGTCTCCTTCTAGCATGGTTGTGTTGTAAAGTGCATACGTGTGAATCTTATCTTACTGTGCAAAGAAAGCATTAAAAGAAACAGGGCAGGATACTCAGGCGCGAGTCTTCACTGGCCAGAGACCCCTTTAAAGGAACGGATGGGGTATTCCGAGTTGCTCTCTGGCCTTTACAACTAAGCAGGAAGCCAGATTTATGCCTTGGAGACCCTGTCACAGCGTCGGGGCTTGCCTTTCTGTCGTGTATGTGGACTTATGATACGATCCTGTATTACCATTCCTGCCTGGATCATTTGGAGCCTTTGAACATATGAAGCTGCCTTATACTGAATCAGACCCTCGGTCCATCAAAGTCAGTATTGTCTTCTCAGACTGGCAGCGGCTCTCCAGCGTCTCAAGCTGAGGTCTTTCACACCTATTTGCCTGGACCCTTTTTTGGAGATGCCGGGGATTGAACCTGGGACCTTCTGCTTTCCAAGCAGATGCTCTACCACTGAGCCACCGTCCCTCCCTTTAGGACTGTCAGCTTGGGGACTCTGGAACAATGGGCAGTAGGATCCAAACCCCTGCCTCCCAGGCCTAATCAGAGCCCCCTGGTGGTTCAAACGACCCAACGGTGTTCTAGTGCAGGAACCTTGAGCTGTATATAGTTGGCCCTAGTCTGCAGTCCTCTAGTTTGCGCATTACCAGTGCTCTTGTCTTAGCAGGAGCTCCTCTGCATATTAGGCCACGCCAATCCTGATGTAGCCAATCCTCCAAGAGCTTAGAGGACTCTTAGTGCAGGGTTTACTGTAAGCTCCAGGAGGATTGGCTACATCAGGGGGGCGTGGCCTAATGTGCAGAGGAGCTCCTGCTAGAAAAAAAGCCCTGCGTGACGTTACCATGCTGTTACTAATAAAGAGAGCTATGATCACTGCAACCGTGTCTCCTCCATGCACTGAACCCCCTATATTCCACTTTCATTTCCCTCCCCTCTGACGGGACAGGAACTTACTTTCGAATCCGGGAACGTTTCCTTGAAGAAAGTCGGCAGCCAGGAGAGGAGGGTGAAGCAGGTGCTGGCGGCGGTGAGCTGAGCCACTATCACAGCCCTGCAGGTGCACAATGGGAGAGGGAATCTTTACATCGGGCAAACCGGCAGGGTTGCTTAAGCTTAGGTCGCCAATCTCCAGGTGGGGAGCAAGAGAAAGCGCAAGGCTTCCGTGATTACCAGCCTCAATAATTAACAAATCCCAAGCAACTATCAAAACTCATATAATAATCATTTAAATATAACAACAGCTCAGAAGACCATCAGAAATAAAGTCCAACTCATAAGCAATTCAGTGCTGTCTTCTTGTCAAGAAATGGTGAGAAGAAGAAGGATGGTGCCCCAACAGTCCAAATTTGATTTGTACGTCAGCCAGCAGTCCAGTTATTGCAACAAGGCTGTACTAATGTCCTTGTTTCACAGTTGCTTCTTCAAGCTTAAGAACATAAGAGAAGCCATGTTGAATCAGGCCAATGGCCCATTCAGTCCAACGCTCTGTATCACACAGTGACCAAAATACACACACACACACACACACACATAGTGGCTAATAGCCACTGATGGACCTCTGCTCCATATTTTTATCCAATCCCCTCTTGAAGCTGGCTATGCTTGTAGCTGCCACCACCTCCTGTGGCAGTGAATTCCACATGTTAATCACCCTTTGGGTGAAGAAGGACTTCCTTTTATCCATTCTAACCTGACTGCTCAGCAATTTCATTGAATGCCCACGAGTTCTTGTCTTGTGAGAAAGGGAGAAAAGGACTTCTTTCTCTACTTTCTCCATCCCATGCATAATCTTGTAAACCGCTATCATGTCACCCCGCAGTTGACGTTTCTCCAAGCTAAAGAGCCTCAAGCGTTTTAACCTTTCTTCATAGGGAAAGTGTTCCAACCCTTTAATCATTCTAGTTGCCGTTTTCTGCACTTTTTCCAGTGCTATAATATCCTTTTTGAGAATATTATAGCATTGGAAAAAGTGCAGAAAAGAGCAACTAGAATGATTAAAGGGTTGGAACACTTTCCCTATGAAGAAAGGTTAAAACGCTTGGGGCTTCACAAATCCATTACAGATAACGCCAAAAATTCTCTCTCCATTCATTTTGTAGCAAGTAAATGCATTTGGCCTGTTGGGACACCATCCTTCTTCTCACCAACGGATTCCTTGACAAGAAGATAGCATTGGATTGCTTATGAGTTGGACTTTATTCCTGAAGGTCTTCTGAGCTGTTCAGTTATATCTAAATGACTGCATTGAATTTTGCTGATTTTCATGATATATTATATGAGATTTGATAGTTGCTTGGAATTTGTTAATTATTGATGCTGGTAATCCCAGAAGCCTTGTGGTTTCTCTTGCTACCTACTACTGTGATTCTCATTTTGGTTTACTCTCCAGGTGAGGCCTGGAGAAGATCCTACTATTACCACTGGCCTGCAGAGGAGGAGGAGGAGGAGAAGGAGAAGGAAGAGAAGAAGAAGAAGAAGAAGAAGAAGAAGAAGAAGAAGAAGAAGAAGAAGAAGAAGAAGAAGAAGAAGAAGAAGATGATGATGAAGATGAAGATATTGGATTTATATCCCACCCTCCACTCCGAAGAGTCTCAGAGTGGCTCACAATCTCCTTTCCCTTCCTCCCCCACAACAGACAGCCTGTGAGGTGGGTGGGGCTGGAGAGGGCTCTCACAGCAGCTGCCCTTTCAAGGACAACCTCTGCCAGAGCTATGGCTAACCCAAGGCCATTCCAGCAGGTGCAAGTGGAGGAGTGGGGAATCAAACCCGGTTCTCCCAGATAAGAGTCCGCACACTTCACCACTACACCAAACTGGCTCTAGAGATCAGTTCCCCTGTTTCAAAATGGCTGCTTTGGGAGCTCTCCAGAACCATCAAAAAGCAGGCAGAGAAAAAAGCTTTTGGCCTTAAGATCATGGTCCAAAGATCCCCACCTGCCAGGGTTGCCAACCTCCAGGTAGTGGCTAGAGATCTCCCGCTATGTGATTCCCAGGAAACGGTTTTGCAAGAGCTTCTTCCAAGAGCAAGTAGCATTACAGAGCTCAGGAATCAGGCTTCCAAGCAGTTGCCAACTCTGGTTTGGGGAGGTCCTGGAGTCCAGCAGGGATGTGACGCCTAGGATCCCCTCTCCAAAGGTGCCGTTTCCTCCAGGACGGTGATTACACCAGCACTGCAACAGCAGGGAGATGCGCTGATGGGGAAAGCTACACCTGCTGATTTTCAGCCCATCGTGCTGCTTTGAAAGACATATCGCCTCAGACTACTGAAATAACAACTGGGAGAACAAGCTGAGTGGTAGAACAGACTGGAATATCTTGGCAGTAAGGTTTACCATCCTGAATACAGTTGTTATCTTTTGAATCGTTCCACTAGAATTCCACCAACAAACTTCAGCGTTTGTGAAACTTGAGGTAATACAAATTTTCAAATACAAATTCAGTATTTCAAATATATATATATATATATTTAATGGCTGCTTTGGAGGGTGGCCTGCAAGGCATCGTACCCCGCTGAGGTCCCTCTCCTCCCTAAACTCTGTCTGAAAGCTCAAGGACATTCAATGAAATGGCTGAGCAGTCACGTTAGAACGGATAAAAGGAAGTCCTTCTTCACCCAAAGGGTGATTAACACATGGAATTCAATGCCACAGGAGATGGTGGCGGCTACAAACATAGCCAGCTTCAAGAGGGGATTGGATAAACATATGGAGCAGAGGTCCATCAGTGGCTATTACCTACAGCGTATAGAAGGAACTCTCTTTCTGGGGCAGTGATGCTCTGTATTCTTGGTGCTTGGGGGGGGCATCAGTGGGAGGCCTTCTAGTGTCCTGGCTCTACTGGTGGACCTCCTGTTGGCACCTGGGTTTTTTGGCCACTGTGTGACACAGTGTTGGACTGGATGGGCCATTGGCCTGATCCAACACGGCTTCTCATATTTTGTTATGTTCTTCACCTCCAAAATCTCCAGGAATTTCCAGACCCAAAGCTGGCAACCCTAGCTGAAACGAGGGGGGAACAATGGAAGAATCAGGGGTGTTCACATGTAAACATTTCTCTCCCACCTTTCCTCATGGTCCAAGGCAGCTTACAATAATAGTTAAAAACATTTTCACTTCAAAGCCAAAAACAAAATAACAAACCCCAAACCTCTCTGTCACTCAGAGACTGCAAGCTCTGCCCCATAATGTCAGCGCTCGCACTGTCACCAAGATGGAGCTCACAGCCCTGTTTCTGGAGCCGCTAAGTCCGGGTTGTGAAACTCCTGGAAATTTGGAGGTGGAGGCTCTTTTTTGTAAGCTCGTGGAGGATTGGCTACATCAGGGGCGTGCGGCCTAATTTACAAAGGCGCTCCTGCTAGAATTCTACCCCTGGGTTCTTGGCACGAGGAAAGAGCCACTGTTAGTGGAATGGATCTTTGGGAAAGGTTCAAACGCTTGGGGCTCTTTAGCTTGGAGAAATGTCGACTGCGGGATGACATGACAGAGGTTTACAAGATTATGCATGGGATGGAGAAGGTAGAGAAAGAAGTCCTTTTCTCCCTTTCTCACAATACAAGAACTCATGGGCATTCGATGAAATTGCTGATCAGTCGGGTTAGAACGGATAAAAGGAAGTACGGTACTTCTTCACCCAAAGGGTGATTAACACATGGAATTCACTGCCACAGGAGGTGGTGGCAGCTACAGGCATAGCCAGCTTCAAGAGGGGGTTAGATAAAAATATGGAGCAGAGGTCCATCAGTGGCTATTAGCCACAGTGTGTGTGTATATATGTATATAAATTATTGGCCACTGTGTGATACAGAGTGTTGGACTGGATGGGCCGTTGGCCTGATCCAACATGGCTTCTCGTATGTTCTTATGTTCTTAACCCATCTTTTAACTAGAACAGGAGCCCACCAAGTCGTTTTGGAAAGTAGGTGGGGTCATAGGGCACTTTTGTCCAGCACAGCTTCCGATTGGCCACTGGAGATCTGATTGGCTGTGCAGGTCTTGAGAAATGCTGGATTTCACAGAGTCTTTGAGTTTCTGACCCCCATCTGTCAGTCAGGGTAGACAACTAGCAAAAGACACTTCAGGAACCGAAGCAAACTTTTAAAAGTCAAGAAACGGGAAAACTGCAGCGGTAGCCATGTCCTCAACTTACCATACAGGGGCCTTTTTAAATAACTGCTTCCAAGGCACTTTGGGCTGCTTTGAAATGGAGAGGCTCCTGGCTAAGTCTTCGAATGGGATGATGATTTCTGCACACAGGAAACAAAACAAGTCTAAGCTGATGAAGACCTCTGCTGAAGAGCTTGACGGCGGCGCCGCCTTCTGCAAAAAAGATGCGTTGCTTCTGACCTTTACTTCAAGAGTCACTAGAACACTTATTGTGTCATTTTGCCCACTAGGACAGTCCCTGTGACTTGAGTATTAGAATAAACTATGTCAAGCAAGCTAGAGGGCAGCAAGTTTGTTCAGTTTATTCAGTTGTAATTCTGGGATACCTCCAGGCCCCACCTGGAGGTTGTCTCCTGGTGGGGCCTGGAAATATCCTAGAACAGGGGTGTCAAACATGCAGCCCAGGGGCCAAATCAGGCCTTCAGAAGGCTCCTATCAGGCCCCTGGACAACTGGCTGTCATCGGCTTCCTTCTCCCTCTCTCTTGCTTCCTTCTGCATCACAGCTTGCTTTGCAAGGCTTGCTCAATCGCACAGGAGCTACAGAGCAAAACCTCTATTTTCTCCATTGGCTGAGGCTCCTCCCTTGGAGAGGAAGGGGGGAGGGAGAGCTTGCTTTGCTAGGCTCTCTCAATTGCACAGGAGGAAATACTTCTATTATCCCCATTTGCTGAGGCTCCTCCCTTGGAGAGGAAAGGTGGGGGGAGGGAGAGCTTGCTTTGCCAGGCTCTCTCAATCACACAGCAGAGCTATTGAGCCAAGCCTCTCTTTCTTCTATTGGCTGAGGCTCCTCCCCCTCCTGGTCCCCTGGGGAAGGAAGGAAAGAGCCAGAGTGGATCCCATGGAAGTGATATAAAGAAAGCACCTGAAAGACCAGTGAGTGCTAATGTTTTAAACATGTTTTATTTTTAAGGGTTTTTTTTTTTTTAATCTTTAACTCTGTCTGTCTGTGTTCTTTATAAAGTTTATCTCTCTGCTACATTTTGTGACAGGCATGGTATGGCCTGACAAGGTCTCAGATCTGGCCCCCAAAACAAATGAGTTTGATACCCTGTCCTAGAACTACAACAAAGCAGCTATTTCCTCCAGGGGAACTGATCTCTTCCCTCTGGGGATCAGTTGTAATTTCAAGAGACTTCCAGGCAGGGTTTTTTTTGTAGAAAAAGCCCAGCAGGAACTCATTTGCATATGAGACCACACACCCCTGACATCACCCTTGTTTCACACAGGGCTTCTGTTGCCAAAAAAGCCCAGCAAGAACTCATTTGTATATTAGGACATACCCCTGATCACTGTTCCCTCTAAGCTGCAGAGTCTTGTGAGCAAAAATTCTGCTTCGTGCGCTACTGGCATCAAAGTTGTGAGCGACTGCATCAATGAGTGTGCTCTGGGGCCATGTTTCCTGAGCTAAGACAAAAATGTGTGAGCTGGAGGCTAGAAATCTGTGAGCTAGCTCATGCTAGCTCAACTTAGAGGGAACACTACCCCTAGGCTTCCCAATCCCCAGGTCCCAGCGGGGGATCCCCCATTTTCATAGGCTTCTCTCTGCCCCCAGCCAGCTGGCCGGTGGGGGAAGCCCCGCCCCCTATAAACAGCATGTAGTTTTAGAGCTCCTGCAGGTCCGTTTTTAAAATATGTGCCTTTAAGGCTGAGCAGGAAACAGGAACGGCTTCCGAGAAAGCCCCTCCCTTTGTTTTGCTTTTGTTTTTAGATCAAGTAAAGTTCTGCAGGAAGAAGACCCAGTAAGTATTTGTGTGTGAGAGAGAGGGAGGGGGCAGGGGATTCCCTGGAGGCCCTCCCCCCCCCTTTTGAAAGCATGGGGGGGAGGGAAATGTCTACTGGGCACTCTATTATTCCCTATGAAGAACGATTCCCATAGGGAATAATGGGGAATTGATCCGCGGGTATTGGGGGCTCTGGGGGGGGGCTATGTTTTGAGATAGAGGCACCAAATTTTTAGTATAGCATCTAGTGCCTCTCCCCAAAATACCCCCCAAGTTTCAAAACGATTGGACCAGGGGGTCCAATTCTATGAGCCCCAAAAGATGGTGCCCCTATCCTTCATTATTTCCTATGGAAGAAAGGCATTTAAAAAGGTGTGCTGTCCCTTTAAATGTGACGGCCAGAATTCCCTTGGAGTTCAATTATGCTTGTCACACCCTTGCTCCTGGCTCCGCCCCAGTGTTTCCTGGCTCCACCCCCAAAGTCTCCTGGCTCCGCCCCCAAAGTCCCCAGATATTTCTTGAATTGGACTTGGCAACCCTAATTACCCCTGACGCCAAGCTAGCCAGAACTGCGTTCCTGTGTGTTCCTGCCCCAAAAAAGCCCTGCTTCCAGGACACTTGGAGATCAGCAACCCTATAAAGCAGGGGTGGCCAACAGTAGCTCTCCAGATGTTTTTTTGCCTACAACTCCCATCAGCCCCAGCCAGCATGCTCAATAGCTGGGGCTGATGGGAGTTGTAGGCAAAAAACATCTGGAGAGCTACCGTTGGCCACCCCTGCTATAAAGGAAACCCAATGACACAAGAGAGAGACAGACAGCGACAGAGAGAATATGTGTGTGTGTGTGTGAAGGAGGTCTAACCTAATTTTCAGGATCAGGGCCTGCACTTCCTATACCTCCTGCAAAAATATATTCTTCTGAGGGGGTCCCTCCCCTAACCCCGCCCTTCACAGGCTCCACCCTCAAATCTCCAGGAATTTCCCAACCCAGGGTTGGCAACCCTCATGATTTTCCATTGGGACACTTTCTGCTGCAAACCTTAAGTGTTACTTTTAAAAGTTAGCACCCCCCAAAGGTTCACCCAGCGTTCATGTTTCTGATCATCGGCCCGCGCCAATATGAGCCCTGGAGTGGGAGGAGAGCAGGAAAAGGGTGACTCACCTTTTTCATGGAGGAGGTATTTGCACACGAAGTACACCCACAGCAGTGTCAGCAGGCCCGAGAAATAGAAGACGCTTTCCCACCCGTACCACTCCAGGAGGACGGATCCTGCCCCCCCCATCACCAGCGTCCTGGAAAGCAAGTAAGGTTTAAGACGGTGCGTGGGCCCTTCTGACATCACACGCGGAACTGGGGAAGAGGCCAGGAACGAGGACAACCCGGAATGTACACCCCCATTTGCTGTTTGGTGGAAAGTGCCAACAAGTCCCAGCTGACTTATGGTGACCCCGTAGGGTTTTCAACGCAAGAAGAAGATGATACTGGATTTATATCCTGCCCTACACTCTGAATCTCAGAGTCTCAGAGCGGCTCACAATCTCCTTTATGTTCCCTCCCCGCCCACAAAAGACACCTTGTGAGATAGGTGGGGCTGAGAGAGCTCTCACAGAAGCTGCCCTTTCAAGGACAACTCTGCAAGAGCTATGGCTGACCCAAGGTCATTCTAGCAGGAGGAGGAGGAGAAGAAGACAACGACAACGACTGCAGATTTATACCCCGCTCTTCTCTCTGAATCAGAGTGGCAAAACAATCTCCTATATCTTCTTCCCCCACAACAGACACCCTGTGAGGTGGGTGGGGCTGAGAGAGCTCTCACAGAAGCTGCCCTTTCAAGGACAACTCTGCAAGAGCTATGGCTGATCCAAGGTCATTCTAGCAGGAGGAGGAGAAGAAGGAGAAGAAGACAACGACTGCAGATTTATACCCCGCTCTTCTCTCTGAATCAGAGTGGCTTACAATCTCCTATATCTTCTTCCCCCACAACAGACACCCTGTGAGGTAGGTGGGGCTGAGAGAGCTCTCACAGAAGCTGCCCTTTCAAGGACAACTCTGCAAGAGCTATGGCTGACCCAAGGTCATTCTAGCACGAGGAGGAGGAGAAGGAAAAGAAGAAGACGACGACTGCAGATTTATACCCCGCCCTTCTCTCTGAACCAGTCTCAGAGCGGCTTACAATCTCCTTTATCTTCTCCCCCCACAACAGTCACCCTGTGAGGTGGGTGAGGCTGAGAGGGCTCTCACAGCAGCTGCCCTTTCAAGGACAAGTCCTGCGAGAGCTATGGCTGACCCAAGGCCATTCCAGCAGGTGCAAGTGGAGGAGTGGGGAATCAAACCCGGTTCTCCCAGATAAGAGTCTGCACACTTAACCACTACACCAAACTGGCTCTCAAGGAAGGCTGAGGCCTTCCTCTGATGCTGCCTTCCGGCTCTGGGATTCAGAGGCTTAACACCTCTGAATATGGAGGTTTCGTCTTAGTCACCATGGCTAGTAGTCATTGATAGACTCGTCCTCCATGAATCTCTCTAATCCCCTTTTAAAGATGTTCATTCCTGTGGCCCTCACTGCATCTGATGGCAGCAAACTCCACATTTTAATCACTCTCCGTGTAAAGAAGTATTTCTTCTTGTCCATCCCGAACCTCCTGCCCATCAGCCTCATTGGGTGCTCCCAAGTTCTAGCATTTGGGGAGAGGGAGAAAAATTGCTCTTTGACAACTCTCTCCAACTCTATCATGTTCTCTCTGAGTGGTCTTTTTTCTAAACTGAAAGGTTCCGGACTCTTCAGCCTTTCCTCATAAAGAAGGAGTTCCAGCACACACACACACACCCCACCAATCATCTTGGTTGCCTGCCTCAGGTTTGCCACTGCCAGCTTGGTGTAGTGGTTAAGTGCATGGACTCTTATCTGGGAGAACCAGGTTTGATTCCCCACTCCTCCACTTGCAGCTGCTGGAATGGCCTTGGGTCAGCCATATCTATCGCAGAGTTGTCTTTGAAAGGGCAGCTTCTGGGAGAGATCTCTCAGCCCCACCCACCTCACAGGGTGTCTGTTGTGGGGGAAGAAGATAAAGATTGTAAGCCGTTCCCGTAGGAGTGGTCCTTGAAAGCGCAGCTGCTGTAAGAACTCTCTCAGCCCCACTTACCTCACAGCGTGTCTGTTGTGTGTGGGGGGGGGGGGGAGGTAAAGGAGATTGTTGTGACCGCTCTGAGACTCTGAGATTCAGAGTATAGGGCAAGATATAAATCCAATATCTTCTTCTGCCTCCTCAGCACAGCTCTGGTATTCCTTGGAAGTCTCCCATCCAAGTATTTGTCAGGGCCGACTCTGCTTAGCTTCCAAGATCTAACGAGTTCCGGCTAGCCTAGGCTATAGGAACCCACCTAACAAGACAGAACCATCTGCTTGTGTTGGCTTTGTGGGAGGGAAATGCAGTGAAGTTAGTGCTGCTGTGACTGAGTGCCATTGTACTCCACCTTGAGTGCACAGGGGAAGGGACAGAGAATGACAGAAGTCAGTTGGGGTTTGAGATTTTTTTTTTTTCCCCACAAGGAAAATATGCACGCTTAATGGATCTGCAGTCCACAGAGATAGGGTTGCCAATCCCCAGTTGATACGCCCTGGAAATGAATTTCTCACAATACAAGAGCTCGTGGGCATTCGATGAAATTGCTGAGCAGACAGGTTAAAACGGATAAAAGGAAGTCCTTCTTCACCCAAAGAGTGATTAACATGTGGAATTCATTGCCACAGGAGGTGGCGGCTACAAGCATAGCCAGCTTCAAGAGGGGGTTAGATAAAAATATGGAGCAGAGGTCCATCAGTGGCTATTAGCCACAGTATGTATATATGTGTGTGTGTGTGTGTGTATATATATATATATATATATATATATTTTTTTTTGGCCACTGTGTGACACAGAGTGTTGGACTGGATGGGCCATTGGCCTGATCCAAGATGGCTTCCATCCAGCATCCAGACAAGAATAAAAGTACATGAAAGACACTGCAGACTTTTGCCGACCTGAAAAATCAGCCGTGGCTGAACATAAAGGTAAAGGTTGTCCCCTGTGCAAGCACCAGTCGTTTCCAACTCTCGGGTGACGTTACTTTCACAACGTTTTCACAGCAGACTTTTTACAGGGTGGTTTGCCATTGCCTTCCCCAGTCCTCTACACTTTCCCCCCAGCAAGCTGGGTACTCATTTTACTGACCTCAGAAGGATGGAAGGTTGAGTCAACCTTGAGCCGGCTACCTGGCCCCAGATTCCTCAGGGATCGAACTCAGGTTGTGAGCAGAGCTTAGGACTACAGTACTGCAGCTGTACCACTCTGTGCCACGGGGTTCTACGTGGCTGAATATAGCCTAACTCAAACAGGACACAGCATCTTATTCCAGGACACTGTAATGCTGGACAACACATCCAATCACCATGTTAGATTACAGTGTTCCCTCTAAGCTGAGTTGGTGTGAGCTAGCTCACAGATTTTTAGCCTCCAGCTCACACATTTTTGTCTTAGCTCAGGAAGGATGACCTCAGAGCACCCTAATTTATGCAGCAGCTCACAACTTTAATACCAGTAGCTCACTAAGTAGAATTTTTGCTCACAAGACTATCCAGCTTAGGGGGAACACTGATTACACAGAGAAGCCATTGGAATCCAGAAACATAAACACAATTTCAACAGGAAGGAAGAAAGTTTAAAAATGAATAGGGTATGGCTTCCAGTTCTGAAAAACGCATAATGCCCTACAGCTTACAACAGCACTACAGATAAGATTAGAATTTCAATAGCCAATCCATATACAAAAGAATCCCCCCCCAGGTAAGCTCCTCCATTAGCATGTCACAACCCAGGAAGCTCCCACAAGATAATGACTCAGTCCTACCCCACCTGCCTGAGTAAGTAACATGCCTACCATCTTCTTCTCAATTTGACCAAGAGAGACTCCAGTTCTCTGGGTTACACCTCTGAGGATGCCAGTCACAGTTGCTGGCGAAACATCAAGTCTCACAATGCCAAGACCACAGCCACACAGCCCAGAAAATCTACAACAGCCAATGAAGAGAATCACGGAAAGAGACTGAGATAAGCGAAGAATCCATGACAAATAGCTAATACAATTCCAGCACTAATTCTGACCAGTGTTCCCTCTAAGCAGTGTGAGCTAGCTCATGGTTTTTTAGCCTCTGGCTCACATTTTTGTCTTAGCTCAGAAAAAAATGGCCCCAGAGCCAACAGATCTATGCAGTAGCTCATAACTTTAATGCCAGTAGCTCATGAAGTAGAATTTTTGCTCACAAGACTCCGCAGCTTAGAGGGAACCTTGCTTCGGACCAATTCGTACAAAGTGTCTGGACAACATGAGTACACATATAAAAAAATCAAGTCACCAAACAGCACACAAAATTTGTAAGTAGCTGCAAGCTTCACAATTGATTTTTGACAACAAAGTGCTTGGGCAAAAAGTCTCAGTAATACTTTTGAAGTCTGCAATGTATCCAAATCTGGTGAGCAAACGTCCCAGTCAATGTTCCCTCTAAACTGAGTTAGCGTGAGCTAGCTCACAGATTTTTAGCCTCCTGCTCACACGTTTTTTTGTCTTAGCTCAGGAAGGATGACCCCAGGGCACAATAATTTATGCAGCAGTTCACAACTTTTAATGCCAGTAGCTCACAACTTTAATGTTAGTAGCCTCACAAAGTAGAATTTTTGTTCACAAGACTTTGCAGCTTAGAAGGAATGTTGGTCCCAGTATTGGTCCCTCGACATGGATTGCCAATGTATTCTGCTCTTTCCTCTCGAGAGATTTTTCTCCATTGGAAGGACATTGTGCTTGTTACTCTGTTGACGACTATGAATGGATCTGGCGAGATCGGGCTCGCCTGGGCTATCCAGGTCACAAGGCAACACTTGCTATTTGCTATATGTTACTGGGCACCACCTGTTAGGGCTTGCCCTTTTCGGCATGTCCTTTCTGATGGTCGCTGAAGATCCTGTCTCTACAACGGTTGCTATGTTCCTAGCAATTATGACTCAGTTATACCTGTGGCTGTAAAGTGGCTGGGTTTACAATGAATCTTTGTTTGTGAAAACTATAACACCTTGAACGTGGGTGTGTTTGTTTCCCCATCAAGCGATTTCACAAGGGTGTTGTCATTTATTGATTTGAATCCCCCACCTCCACCCCTCTCCAATCGTAGGAGATAATTCAGGAGAGAAATATAAGTAGTCAGGATTCCACTGGGTTATGCATGCAGCCCCCAATAAGACAAACAACACCCCCTGAGCCATTTCAGGTCATTAATATAGGGTTGCCAAGCTCTGGGTTGGGAAATATCAAGAAGAAGAAGAAGAAGAAGAAGAAGAAGAAGAAGAAGAAGAAGAAGAAGAAGAAGAAGAAGAAGAAGAAGAAGAAGAAGAAGAAGAAGAAGAAGAAGAAGAAGAAGAAGAAGAAGAAGAAGAAGAAGAAGAAGAAGAAGAAGAAGAAGAAGAAGACGACGACATTGGACTTATATCCCGCCCTCCACTCTGAATCTCAGAGTCTCAGAGCAGCTCACAATCTCCTTTACCTCCCCCCCCCACACACACACACACACCAGACACCTTGTGAGGTGAGTGGGGCTGAGAGAGCTCTCTCAGAAGCTGCTCTTTCAAGGACAACCTCTGCCAGTGCTATGGCTGACCCAAGGCCATTCTAGCAGCTGCAAGTGGAGGAGAATCAAACCCGGTTCTCCCAGATAAGAGTCTGCACACTTAACCACTACACCAAACTGGTTCTGGAGATTGGGGGGTGCGGGGTGGAGCCCAGGGTAGGCGGGGCTTAGAGAGCGGAGGGACTTTAGTAAATTCAATGCCACAGAGTCCACCCTCCAAAGCAGTCATTTTCTCCAGGGCAACTGATCTCTGTAGTCTGGAGATCAATGATAAAAATAGGAGGTGTCTAGGCCACACCTGGAGACTGGCAACCTTAGGCACAGGGGGTAGGCTTAAGCTTCTTCTCTCTGGGTCCACACACATCTGGGATGCACAGAATTTCAAAACATTCTTCTCCACTTGACCAGGAGACATTTCCTGGAGAAAAGGTGTGGTTAGGCCCACAGAAAACCAAGAATTCTATGAACATAAGATAATAAGAAGAGCCCTGCTGGATCAGGCCATCTAGTCTGGCATCCTGTCTCAAAGTGGCCAACCAGTTCCTTTGGAGCCTTTGGAGTGCCAACAACAGGGCAGAGAGGATGAGGCCTTCATAAGAACATCAGAAGAGACCTTAATCCAGTAACCTGTCTCACACAGGGCCAACAACAGACCTTAAAAGCCAAGGCCTTCATAAGAACTTCAGAAGAGCCCTGCTGAATCAAACCAGAGGCCCATTTAATCCAGCATCCTGTTTCACACATGGGCCAAGCAGTTCCTTTGGAGGGCCAACAAGAAGGCAGAGAGGCCAAGTAGGGTTGCCAAGCCCAATTCAAGAAATACCTGGCGACTTTGGGAGTGGAGCCAGGAGCAAGGGTGTGACAAGCATAATTGAACTCCGAAGAGAGTTCTAGCCATCTCATTTAAAGAGACCGCACATGTTTTAAATGCCTTCCTTCCATTGGGAATAGAGGATAGGGGCACCTTTTCGGGGGCTCATAGAATTGGACCTTCTGGTCCAATCTTTCTCAGACTTGGGGGGGTGTTTTGAGGACAGGCACCAGATGCTATATTTGTGCCTCTGTCTCAAAAAACAGCGCCTCCAGAGCCACAGATCAGTTCTCCTTTATTTCCTATGAAAACTGGTCTCCATGGGGTATTACGGAGTCCCCAGCAGACATTTCCCTCCGCCCTCCCCGCTTTCTGATGACCCTGAAGTGGGGGGAGGGCCTCCAAACTGGGGAATTCCCTGTCCCCACCTGGGACACAATTAACTTGCTGACCAGATGGAGGCAGCAGCGTTTCGATTCTGTGCATGAATCTGTGAAAGATCTGAGCATTGTGAATATTTTCTACACATATACCGCATGTTTTGCAAGACAGTCCCTGGAAGAAGGACCTGGCCATCCGAAACGGGCTTTACTCTGCTAGTGATCCGTATGAGCTCTTTTTGGATTTATGATTTGGACTTATTTATGATTTGGACTATTTGCACACTGTTGTATATAAGTGCATAAATATGCACATGCAGTATGTAAAATGATGAGGTTGCTGACATGCACTTTTTCCCTTGTATGAATTATGTTTTGTAATAATATTTTGCACAGAATGGTTTTGATTTATTTGGTCCCACCTGGGGATTGGCAACCTTAGAGGCTGAGGCCTTCCCCTGATGTTGCCTCCTGCTTCTGGGATTCAGTCCCTCTGAATGTGGAGGCTCCCTTCAGTCACCACAGCTAGTAGCCATTGATAGACTTCTCCATTCTGCCTGTTACTGTCAAGGCAGCCTCAGATAAAAAAAGATTGCTCAACTAGAATTTCATTTATATTTACAGCTACGCCATCTGTTCAAGGAAACTCACCCAACTTGAGATCCTGTTCCTACTGTGCTACAGGTGAATGCTCTTTCGCTCTCCCGCACCTTCTGGGAAAACAAGCTGGCGAGAGCAGGAAAGAAAACCCCTGATAATAAAAGGAGAAAGAATCAGCAAAGTATTGTGGGCAAGGTCTTCAAGCATCCTACAACATTTTTTGGTCTTAGGGTCATTCTTAAGGCTTTCCTTGGAGGAAAATGGACATTACAGTGCAATCGTCCTATGCAGAGTTACTCCTTTTTGAGCCCATAATCTGCATAGAACTGCATTACTGATTTCCTAGAGAAGTTGTAGTGTTTGCTAAGATTCTTTTGCTGACAACTTTCTCTGTAACATCTGTAGTGGTTGTGAACATACCATTTTATTTAGTTTTCTTGGCCTTATCTGTGGCAATTTGTTGTTTTAGCACAGGGGTGTCAAACATGTGGCCCGAGGGCTGAATCAGGCCCCCGGAGGGCTCCTATCAGGCCTGTGAGCAATTCATTGTCATCTGCTTCCTTCTCTCTCTCTTGCTTCCTTCTGCATCACAGCTTGCTTTGCCAGCCTTGATCAATTGCACAGGAGCTACAGAGCAAAGCCTATATTTTCTCCAGTAGCTGACTAACACATGAAACAGTTTATGTACATAAGCTCGCAATGCCCAGCCAGTTCATGTTTTCCCTTGGGTCTTAGGCTCAAAGCATTGACCATGAGATTTCTGTAATGAATGTCAAAAAATCAAAAGCAGGTTTGCAACTTACACATACTCAAGATTGCTACAGCACAGACATTGTCTGCAGATTGCGATGCAATAATCAAAGCAAGAGGTGTCAGTTATCAGAGTCTGTTAAACAAAATATTGCAAGGGTGCTGATCTTTTAAGCATCTTTTTTAAAAAAAAAATCTTTGTGTTTGTCTGTGTCCTTTATAAAGTGTATATTTCTGCTGGCTGCCATTACATTTTATGACATACATGGCCTGGCCCAAAAAAGTCTAATTTATGTCAGATCAGGCCGTCATAATAAATGAGTTTGGCAACCCTGTTTTAGCATGTTTTTAGTGTACTGTTAAACGACCATGTAGGGCAGGGGTGTTGAACATGGAGTTTGGGGGCCAAATCAGGCCCCCGGAGGGCTCATATCAGGCCCCCAGGCAATTGCCTATCATCTGCTTCCTTCTCCCTATATCTTGCTTCCTTTTGCATAACAGCTTGCTTTGCAAGGCTTGCTCAATTGCACAGGAGCTACAGAGCAAAACCTCTGTTTTCTCCATTGGCTGAGGCTCCTCCCTTGGGGAGGAAGGGGGGGAGGGAAAGTTTGCTTTGCCAGGCTCTCTCAATTGCACAGCAGAGCTACTGAGCCAAGCCTCTCTTCCTTCTACTGGCAGAGGCTCCCCCCCCCAGGTCCCCTGAGGAAGGAAGGAAAGATCCAGAGTTTCCTTTGCACAGTTCCCTGGATCCCATGGGAGAAATACAAAGAAAGCATCTTTAAAACCAGGGAGTGCTGTTAGTGTACTGTTAAACGACCATGTAGGGCAGGGGTGTTGAACATGGAGTTTGGGGGCCAAATCAGGCCCCCGGAGGGCTCATATCAGGCCCCCAGGCAATTGCCTATCATCTGCTTCCTTCTCCCTATATCTTGCTTCCTTTTGCATAACAGCTTGCTTTGCAAGGCTTGCTCAATTGCACAGGAGCTACAGAGCAAAACCTCTGTTTTCTCCATTGGCTGAGGCTCCTCCCTTGGGGAGGAAGCGGGGGAGGGAAAGTTTGCTTTGCCAGGCTCTCTCAATTGCACAGCAGAGCTACTGAGCCAAGCCTCTCTTCCTTTTACTGGCTGAGGCTCCCCCCCCCCAGGTCCCCTGAGGAAGGAAGGAAAGATCCAGAGTTTCCTTTACACAGTTCCCTGGATCCCATGGGAGAAATACAAAGAAAGCATCTTTAAAACCAGGGATTGCTAACGTTTTAAGCATTTTTAAAGTTTTTTAAAATATATATTGGGGTTTGTCTGTGTTCTTTAAAAAATATACATCTCTGCTACCTAATCTTAGATAGGTACACCCATGGCCCGGCCTAGCATGGCTTGGCCCAACCCAACATGGCCCGGCCCAAGAAGGTCTCATTTATGTCAGATCAAATGAGTTTGACACCCCTGTAGGGTTTTCAAGGCAACAGATGTTCAGAGGTGGCTTGCCATTGCCTGCCCCTGCATCACACCCCTGGATCTCCTTGGCAGTCTCCCATCCAAAGACTTGAACAGCATATTCAAGATTGCTACAGCACAGACATTGTCTCCAGATTGTGATGCAATAATTCAAAGCAAGAGGTGCCCGGTATCAGGTGTCAATTATCTAAAGACTAATCAGGGCTGACCCTGCTTAGCTTCTGGAACTGGGCTAGCCTGGGCCATCCAGGTCAGGGCATGCAAATCAATTAGTGGGGTGTGGCCTAATATGCAAAGGAGCACCTGCTAGAATTCCACCCCTGCCTGTCCCCATTCCTTGGGAGTCAAAACTGGGACAAACGGATCTTCTTACCTTGCAAGAGTCCTATGAGGAACCGAGAGATGGTGATGAGAACGAGGTGGGCAGAGCCGAGGTAGATGAGCAGAGGGGTGAGGGCAGTGATGGATCCCCAGGCGGATGCTGAAAGGAGGAGGACTTTCTCTCCTCCTATCCTAGAAAGACAGAAGGGAATCAGGACATGTCCGCAAGGGGGCTTCCCAGATGTCTGAGCTGGAGCTCCGACGCAAGAGGAGGAGGAGGACGAGGAGGAGGAGGATCTGGAGACTTTGGGGGTGGAGCTGGGAGAAGGCAGGGCTTTTTTTTGAGCAGGAACGCAGTTCTGTCTGGCTTGGCGTCAGCAGGTTTGGCCTAATATGCAAATGAGTTTCTGCTGAGCTTTTTCTACCAAAAAAGCCCCGGGAGAGGGTGCGGTTTGGGGAGGGGAGGGGAGGGGCCGCAGCATGGTCCAATGCCATAGCACCCACCCTTCAAAGCAGCCCTTTTCTCCAGGGGGGCTGATCTCTGCCAGCTGGAGATCAGCTGTGAGAGGGGGAGATCGCCAGGCCCCACCTGGAGGCTGAGCAAAACAACAGGAGCAGAACTAGGCTGAGTAAAACTAGAAGCAACCGTGCCATGATAAAGACATAATAAAGACAAGACTATAATGTAACGTAATCATTGCTGTGTGAGACAGGATATTTCTGCATTGCTGCCTTTTTCAAACTTGGCATTTTGAACTCTGAAGATGGACTTTCTCTTATGATGGACTTGCAATCAATCGTTTATTATGGAACCATATATTGTGTTCACAGTAATGTTTTGCATGATTATGTTGCATTAGAGGAATAATCGCTCAGAAAAGTTTTGGTGGTTATAAGACTTGACTTTATTGTGTCTATTATAGCAGAGGTCCTCAACCCCTGGTCCATGGACCGGGACCGGTCCATGGCATGTTAGCAACCAGGCTGGGAGTTGTTAAACTATTTCATTATATATTACAACTAGGGTTGCCAAGTCCAACTCCAGAAATATCTGGGGACTTTGGGGGTGGAGCCAGGCGACACTGGGGTGGAGCTAGGGGGAGGGGGGGAAACGGCGCTGGGGAACGTGGCGAGCCGCCCCATCTCGGAGCGGGCGACGCCGCTGCGCAGCTGCCGCCTCTTCTCCGCTCGCCGTGGCTGCTCCTCCGAGATGGTCTCAGGCTGGGCCCATCTCGGAGGAGCAGTTGCGGTGGAATCAGAGGGGGGGGGTGGAGGCGGGCCGGGGCATGGCGAGCCGCGAGTCCGGGTCCTAGAAGGGCCCAGATTCGCAGCTCGCCATGTTCCTGGCCTGCCTCCGCACTCCCCTTCTCTGGTTTTGCCTTGGAGGCGGGGCGGGCGATGCCGCTGCGCAGCTGCCGCCTCTTCTCCACTCGCCGTGGCTGCTCCTCCGAGATGGGCTCAGCCTGGGCCCATCTCGGAGGAGCAGCTGCAGTGGGGGAGAGGGGGCGGCAGCAGTGCGGCGGCGCCGCCCGCTCCGGGATGGGGCGGCTCGCCATGCTCCTTGGCGCCGTTTTCCCCCTCCCCCGCTTCCATTTTTGGGGGGAGCGGGGGAAGAGGCTGGAAATCCTGGGGTCCCCCGCCAGGGCGGGAGGGTTGGAAAGCCTAATTACAACGTGGTAATAAGAAAAATAATAAAAAGACAACATTGGATTTATAACTTTCCTTCCGCTCCCAATCTCAGAGTGGCTCCCAATCTCCTTTATCTTCCTCCCCCACAACAGACACCCTGTGTGGTGGGTGAGGCTGAAAGAGCTCTCCCCAGAAGCTGCCCTTTCAAGGACAACTCCTACCTGAGCTATAGCTGACCCAAGGCCATTCCAGCAACTGCAAGTGGAAGAGTGAGAAATCAAACCCGGTTCTCCCAGATAAGAGTCTACACACTTATTCACCACACCAAAATAAACTGCACAACTGTATCAACCGGAAACCATGCCCCCTCCCCTGGTCCGTGGAAAAATTGTCTTCAGCACAAAACTGGTCCCTGGTGCCAAAAAGGTTAGGAACCACTGTATTATAGTACGGTTTCCTCCAGTTTTGCCCCACCTGGAGATTGACAACTCCACACTACACTAAAAAAAAATGTGATTTTTGCAATTAGATTCTTACTGTGTAAGAATAGCAAAAATCCACGTGCAAAATGCATTATTTAGCAAAGCGTGAATGCACCCTGAACGTTCTAGGCAATTTCAAAAGAAGGTAAATTCTTATTTCAGCATGAGAGTGGTCGTAAGGCATGAAAATGGCGTGTTTTCCATACCGGTCGCTCAGGTGACCTCCAATGACCTGAGTTAAACAGTAGCCCCAGAAAAAGCTACTGAGAACGAGGCCCGACTGTTTCTTGTCCCAGTCGAAGCGAGCGCTCATGGCGACGGCACAGATGGGCATAGCAACCCTCGTGCAGTACAGAAGGCAGGTTCCCAAGAGCAGAATCACGGTCCAGATGCGAGACTCAGGCCTGCAAACAAAAAGGTCAAGAAACAAAATTCAAATGGGAGATATCAGAGAGTGGTCAGGTCTTCTGGGTTTGATTCCTCCACATACACCTGCTGATTTCATTCAATTAAACTGCTGAAGAAGATGATTTTGGATTTATATCCTGCCCTATACTCTGAATCTCAGAGTCTCTGAGCGGTCACAATCTCCTCTACCTTCCCCCCCCCACACACACACACAACAAACGCCCTGTGAGATAGGTGGGGCTGAGAGTGCTTTTACAGCAGCTGCCCTTTCAACGACAGCTTCTATGAAAGCTATGGCTGATCCAAGGCCGTTCCAGCAGCTGCAAGTGGAGGAGTGGGGAATCAAACCCGGTTCTCCCAGATCAGAGTCCGTGCACTTAACCACTACACCAAACTGGCTCTCTGTCGGGTTAGAACTGAGCAGTCGGGTTCGAACGGATAAAAGAAAGTATTTCTTCACCCAAAGGGTGATTAACACGTGGAATTCACTGCCACAGGAGGTGGCGGCAGCTACAAGCATAGACAGCTTCAAGAGGGGATTGGATAAGCATATGGAGCAGAGGTCCATCAGTGGCTATCACCTACAGGGTGTAGATGGAACTCTCTGTCTGGGGCAGTGATGCTCTGTATTCTTGGTGCCTGGGGGGGCAAAAATGGGAAAATGTGGCAAAAAATCACCATCACTGCAATAGAAGTGAGGATCCCCTGAGGATCCCCTAGAATTGCAGCTCATCTTCACACTACAAAGACCAGCTCCCCTGGAGAAAATGGAGGCTTGGGAGGGTGGACTCTATGGTGTTGTGCCGCACTGCAGTCTCTGTCCTCCCCAAGCTCCATTCCTAAATCTCCAGGTGTCTCCCAACCTGGATCTGGCAACTTACCCCCATCTCAAACCAGTGGCCAGGGCCAGAGAGGACTTGGCAAAAGTATCCATCAGTCAGTATTGTCTTCTCCGAGTGGCAGCGACTCTCCAGGGTCTTATGCAGAGGTCTTTCACATCACGTACAGCCAAATTCTTTTATACTGGAGATTAGGGCTTTTTTGGAGCAGGAACTCCTTTGCATATTAGACCACACCCCCTGATGTAGCCAATCCTCCTGGAGCTTACAGTAGATCCTGTAATAAGAACCCTGTAAGATCTTGGGGGATTGGCTACATAAGAGGGGTGTGGCCTAATATGCAAAGGAAGAAGATGATATTGGATTTATGTCCCGCCCTATATTCTGAGTCTCAGAACGGTCACAATCTCCTTTACCTCCCCACCACACACACACACACACACAACAGACACCCTGTGAAGTAGGTGGGGCTGAGAGGGCCCTTACAACAGCTGCCCTTTCATAGACAACTCTTGTGGAAGCTGTGGCTGACCCAAGGCCATTCCAGCAGGTGCAAGCGGAGGAGTGGGGAATCAAACCTGGTTCTCCCATATAAGAGTCTGCACACTTCACCACTACACCAAAGCATTCCTGCTATCAAAAAAAAGCCCTGCTGGAAATGCCAGGGATTGAACCCAGGCCCCTCTGCGTGCTGAGCCGCAGCCCTTCCTTCCAAGTACTGACCCTATTAAGCTTCCAAGATCTGATGAGATCAGGCTATCCCACACCACCTTCCCTCCCAAGGGAGACCTTGCCCTCCTATATATTAATGAGATATCACGGGACTCATTGTTAACAATGATAACTCCGTATAAACTAAAATGCATTTCAGGTCTTCAAAGCACTTTGCAAGAATCCCCATTGGGTAGACCAGCCTTAATATCACTCAGTCCCAAACGGATAGCTGGCTGGCTTAAGAACACTCAGTGAGTTCACATCTGGGACGACATTTGAACCCAGAAGAGGTTTTTTTGGGGGGAGGGTTGCATTTTTGTATCTGTGTGTGTGTGTGAGAGAGTGTGTGTGCACCTGGAAGTCATGGCGACCTCTGGGGACCTGCAGGATATTTAGGGAGGTGGCTGAGTAAAGCCTGCCCCTGCCTCCCGACTGCTGGTATTCCATGGGGGTCTCCCATCCAAGTACTTGCCAGAGTCGACCCTGCTTAGCTTCTGAGATCTGGGCTATCCAGATCAGGGCAAACCGGGAACATTTCAGTTCACCAATCAGTTGCTTGCAGGGGTGGGATTCTAGCAGGAGCTCCTCTGCACATTAGGCCACACACCCCTGATGTAGCCAATCCTCCGAGAGCTTACAAGGCTCTTTTTTGTAAGCTCTCGTAGGATTGGCTACATCAGGGGCGTGTGGCCTAATGTGCAAAGGAGCTCCTGCTAGAATCCCACCCCCGGTTGCTTGGCCGCTGTGCTCTTGCAGTGTGTGGCTTTCCTATCCCCAGCCACCCTTCATGCTTGTTACACCCAATCTGATTCACATCACATAAACACAGGCAATGCTGGATAGGCAGGCTTCCTTCAGGGCCTCCCCGTGCCCGTCTCCACCGTGCAGTGCCACATCAACGTCACTGCCCCCCGGGCTCCTCGCGTTGTCACAGCACTTCAAACAATCTGCCACTCACCTGTCATTCCAAACCGAGCTGGTGCGTTTGCCTCCGCAGTGAAGGAACCAGCCGCCCTGACAATAACTTGGCAGGACTGGAAAGGTTTTGCTTCAAGCGAATGGAGGAGCCTCTCTCATGCCACCTGCAAACATGGTTGCTGGCAACAGATGCCCTCTCTAACCACGTTTCCAAGCGTCCTGGAGGGGCCTGGACATGAGGCTGCCAGTCTCCAGGTGGGGCCTGGAGTTATCCTGCTTTTACAACTGAGCTCCAGATGCCAGAGATCGGCTTCCCCGGAGAGAACGGCTGCTTTGATGGGTGAATTTGATGGCATTGGACTATGCTGAGGCCCGGGGCCTTTTTTGTAGAAAAAGCCTACCAAGAACTCATTTGTATATTAGGCCACACACCCCTGACGTCAGCATTGTTTCACACAGGGTTTTTTTGTAGAAAAAGCCCAGCAGGAACTCATTTGTATATTAAGCCACACACCCCTGACATCACCATTGCTTCACACAGGGCTTTTTTTGTAGAAAAAGCCCACCAGGGACTCATTTGTATATTAGAGCGCCAGTTTGGTGTAGTGGTTAAGTGTGCGGACTCTTATCTGGGAGAACCGGGTTTGATTCCCAACTCCTCCACTTGCACCTGCTAGCATGGTCTTGGGTCAGCCATAGCTCTGGCAGAGGTTGTCCTTGAAAGGGCAGCTGCTGTGAGAGCCCTCTCCAGCCCCACCCACCTCACAGGGTGTCTGTTGTGGGGGAGGAAGGTAAAGGAGATTGTGAGCCGCTCTGAGACTCTTCGAAGTGGAGGGCAGGATATCCAATATCTTCTTCTTCTTCTTCATTTGTATATTAAGCCACACACCCCTGACGTCACCATTGTTTCACACAGGGCTTTTTTTGTAGAAAAAGCCCACCAGGGACTCATTTGTATATTAGGACACACATCCCTGACATCAGCATTGTTTCACACAGGGCTTTTTTGGTAGAAAAAGCCCACCAGGAACTCATTTGTATATTAGGCCACACACCCCTGACGTCACCATTGTTTCACACAGGGCTTTTTTTGTAGAAAAAGCCCATCTGGAACTCATTTGTATATTAGGCCACACCCCCTGACACCGAGCCAGTCGGAACTGTGTTCCTTTGTGTTCCAAAACTGGCAACTCTAGAAAACAGTGGCAAATCATACCAATACAGCTTTTAAAAGGCACTTTTAAATAGCTAACACAAAAGAGTGGAAAAGATTTCCAGTGACAGGTAACAAAAAAAAAAAATAGGGACAGGTTGGGTTGCCAACTTCCAGGTGGAGCCTGAAATTCTCATGGAATTACAGTTGATTTCTAGACTGCAGAGATCGGGGGCCCTGCTGAAAATGGCAGCTTCGGAGGGTGGAATCTATGACATCACATCCTTGCTCGGCTCTCTCCTAGGGTTGCTGGTCCCCTCATTACTCCAACAGGAGGATTTGGGGAGCATTCTCAGATGTCCCTGATGTAATAACATTGCCCAGAAGCGTCATCATCACATCAAGGATGTTGTGTGGCGACACTCCGGTTTGAGGGCAAAACTCTATGGTAAAACCAGCTTCAAACCATAGAGTTTTGCCCTCAAACCAGAGCATCACCATGCAATATCCCCTGACGTAATGACATCACTTCTGGGTGATGTCATTGTGTCAGGGACATTGCACAGCGATGTCGCTGTTTGGGGGTGAGGTTTCCCCCACGGCCAGCAGCAGGGAGAAGCCCCCAAATACAGGGAAACCCCCCATCAGGATCTGGGGACCAGCAACCCTACGCTCTCCCCTCTGCCCTCCCCAGGCTCTGCCCCCAGACCACCAGGAATTTCCAAATCCAGATGGGAAAACCTAGACCAGGGGTGGCCAAACTGTGGCTCTTTCACACATATTGTGCGACTCTCAAAGCAACTTGGAGAATGCATTTAAAGTCGCTTTATTTCCACCTCTCTCTCCCTCATCTATTTTCCTTCCTTCCTTCCTTCCTTCCTTCCTTCCTTCCTTCCTTCCTTCCTTCCTTCCTTCCTTCCTTCCTTCCTTCCTTCCTTCCTTCCTTCCTTCCTCCCTCCCTCCCTCCCTTCCGCTCTCAAACATCTGACATTCATGTCTTCCGGCTCTCAAACGCTATTCTATGTTGCTCTTACACTAAGCAAGTTTGGCCACCCCTGTCCTAGAGAGAGGGCATTTGTATTCTAGAGACAAAACACATTGGCATTCACAGAATCACAGGGTTGGTAGGAGCCCTCTGGGGGCCTGAAGGATAATGAGAGAGCGCTCACATGGTATGCGCTCACGTCTAGTCCCCTGCGCAACGCGAGATCCACTTCAAAGTATCCGTGACGGGTGTTAGTCCAGCCGCTGCTTGCGGTCTGCCTGTGAGGGGCAGTTCACCCCCTCCCCAGGCAGCTGATTCCACTCCTGAACTGATCTTCCTGTAAACAAATTTCCCCTAATATCCAGCTGGTACCTTTCCGCCCGCAATTTAAACCCATTCTTGCGAGTCCTTTTCTCTGCTGCCGTCCCATTCATTTATTCCGTCCATTGATTCAAGACTGCCCATTACGTCGGATCCCTGAATACGTCCTCTCCCACGGGCTGCGGTTCTATCCGGCTGCCGGAACACAACTACACACAAACAGATGTTAATCATTAACGAGCGACGTGTGGACCAAATCTTTTTTTTTTTCCCAGAGGAATGATTAAGCCAAGGCTTTCACGCGCTCAGATTTCACGCATCGTGTCTTGGCAAAGAGTTATCCAAAGTGCCCTTCGGGGACGGCCGAAGAGAGACAGGAGAGCCATATTAATGGAATCCAGAACAAAAATTGTACGCGCTCACAAGATTCTCCCTCCACCTGACAAAGTGACCTTTTTTCCCTTGTAACACTTCTGAAATCTGACTCAGACATGTAGCATGTGACCTAGTTTGTTTAATGTAACAGCCAGGGTTTTTTTTTTCCCAGCACAAACACACAGAGCACAGTTTGAGCTGGCTTGGCATCAGGGGTGTGGCCTAATATGCAAATGAGCTCCTGTTGGGCTTTTTCTACCCCCAAAGCCCTGTGTGAAACCATGGTGACACCAGGGGGTGTGGCCTAATAGGCAAATGAGCTCCTGCAGGGCTTTTTCTACCCCAAAAGCCCTGTGTGAAACAATGGTGACATCAAGGGGTGTGGCTTAATAGGCAAATGGGCTCCTGCTGGGTCTTTTCTACCCAAAAAGTCCTATGTGAAACAGTGGTAACATCAGGGGGTGTGGCTTAATAGGCAGATGAGCGCCTGCAGGGCTTTTTAAAAATTTATTTATTTATTTACTTTTTCTACCCAAAAAGCCCTGTGTGAAACCATGGTGACACCAGGGGGTGTGGCCTAATAGGCAAATGAGCTCCTGCAGGTCTTTTTCTACCCCAAAAGCCCTGTGTGAAACAATGGTGACATCAAGGGGTGTGGCTTAATAGGCAAATGGGCTCCTGCTGGGTCTTTTCTACCCAAAAAGTCCTGTGTGAAACAGTGGTAACATCAGGGGGTGTGGCTTAATAGGCAGATGAGCGCCTGCAGGGCCTTTTAAAAATCTATTTATTTATTTATTTATTTTTCTACCCAAAAAGCCCTGTGTGAAACCATGGTGACACCAGGGGGTGTGGCCTAATAGGCAAATGAGCTCCTGCTGGGTCTTTTCTACCCCAAAAGCCCTGTGTGAAACAATGGTGACATCAGGGGTGTGGCCTAATAGGCAAATGAGTTCCTGCTGGACTTTTTCTACAAAACCCCCCCTGGTAACAGCAAAGCTAGGAAACTCATCTCAGTGTCCAGTTTTGCAAGAGGTACAGAAAGAGGCTGGCGAGGGATATCAATGCTGGTCACCACACCTCAACAAAGATATAATGACATTGGGGGAAATGCAGAAAAGGGCAACTCAAATGATGGAACACTTTCCTTATGAAGAAACCTTTAAGACGTTAGGGCAGGGGTGTCAAACATGCAGCCCGGGGGTGTCAAATCAGGCCCCCGGAGGGCTCCTATCAGGCCCCTGAGCAACTGACTGTTGTCTGCTTCCTTCTCCCTCTCTCTTGCTGTCTTCTCCATCACAGCTTGCTTTGCCAGGCTCTCTCAATAGCACAGCAGAGCTACGGAGCCAAGCCTCTCTTCCTTCTATCGGCTGAGTCTCCACTCCCTCCTGGTCCCCTGGGGAAGGAAGCAAAGAGCCAGAGCTTCCTTTGCCCAGTTCCCCAGATCCCATAGGAGAGATACAAAGAAAGCACCTTTAAGATCAACAAGTGCTAATGTTTTAAGCATGTTTTATTTTAAGTTCTTCTTGTTGTTGTTGTTTTAAAAAAAAACCCTTTGTGTTTGTCTGTGTCCTCTATAAAGTTCATATCTCTGCTACCTGGCATTACATTTTATGACGCGCATGGCCCGGCCCAGCAAGGTCTCACTTATATTAGATCCATCCCTCATAACAAATGAGTTGGACACCTCTGATCTATAGAAGAAAAAAGAAGAGGAATGCAGATTTATACCCCGCCCTTCTCTCTGAATCAGAGACTCCGAGTGGTTTACAATCTCCTCTATCTTCCCCCCCCCCCCACAACAGACACCCTGTGAGGTAGGTGGGGCTGAGAGGGCTCTCACAGCAGCTGCCCTTTCAAGGACAACTCCTACAAGAGCTATGGCTGACCCAAGGCAGGTGCAAGTGGAGGAGTGGGGAATCAAACCCGGTTCTCCCAGATAAGAGTCTGCACATTTAACCACGACACCAAACTGGCTCAAATAGCCACTGATGGACCTCTGCTCCCTAAAACTAAGATGCATATGTAGGGTACGTGGGAAGTCTTTTAATTTAAAAAAAAATAATCAGACAGACAGAAAGGCACAAACACACATGAAAATTAAAAAAACTATGAATTTGCAACACTGCAAAACAAACCGACCCAAACCTGTAGACTTGTCCATTATTTGTCCTGCCGATGCATGACAAACATTTCCTATTTGTCCACTCTGTACTTTGCTACTTGTTCTTCAATCACAAGTTACCTTTGACATTACCCCCCCCTCCCAGCTTTATATATCAATCTGAAACAGGAAGTGACTGTGTTACAGGGGTGCCAGCCTCCAGGTGGGACCTGGAGATATCCTGGAATTTGAACTGCTCTCCAGATGGCAAAGATCCATTCCCCTGGAGAAAACAGCTGCTTTGGAAGGTGGATGCTATGGCATTGTTCCTCGCTGAGGTCCTCCCTAAATCCCTCCCTCCTCGGTTTCCAGCTTCTAAATCTCCAGGTATTTCCCAACCAAGCATGAAGAGCCCTATCAGATCCAAGTTCAATTCAAAAAATATCTGTGGACTTTGGGGGTGGAGCCAGGAGACTTTGGGGGTGGAGCCAATTGTGCTTGTCACAACCTTGCTCTTGGCTCCACCCCCTAAAGTCTCCTGGTTCCACCCCCAAAGTCCCCAGATATTTCTTGAACTGAACTTAGCCACCCTACTGCAGGGTCAACAAGGTTAAGAGATCCTTCGGTTAGATTGTCAAACTAGGACTTGGGAGACTCAAGCTCCAAACTCCATTCGGCCAGGAAATGTACTGGGTAGGGTTGCCAAGTCCAATTCAAGAAATATCTGGGGACTTTGGGGGTGGAGATAGGAGACTTTGGGAGTGGGGTCAGGAGACATTGAGGGTGGGGTCATGAGCAAGGTTGGAACAAGTACAATTGAACTCCAAAGGAAGTTCTGGCCATCACATTGAAAAGGACTGCACACCTTTTCAATGCCTCCCGTCCATTAGAAATAATGAAGGATAAGGGCACCTTCCTTGGGGGCTCATAGAATTTGCCCCCCTGGTTCAATCCTTTTGAAAGTTGGAGGGTGTTTTGAGGAAAGGCATCAGCTGCTATGCCGCAAATTTGGTGCCTCTAACTCAAAGAACATCCCTCCCAGAGCCCCAGATACCTGTGGATCGATTCCCCATTATTCCCTATGAGAATTGTACTCCATAGGGTATAATAGAGTGCCCAGTAGACATTTCCCTCCCCCCACCATTTTCTAAAGCAGGGGGGGCCTCCAAACTAGGGAATCCACTGTCCCCTCCCTCCCTCACACTCACGCACACACTTACTGGGTCTGGTTCCTCCACAACTTTACTTGCTCTGAAAACAAAAGCAACACAAACAGAGGGTCTGTGCTCTGATGAAGCTGCTGCTGACCCTTCCCCATGAAGCGCTTCCTGTTTCCTGCTTCCTGCTCAACTTTAAAGGCACACATTTTAAAAACGGACCTGTTTGCAGGTTTCTAAACCTGCTGGAGCTCTAGAGGTACATGGTGACTGTGAAGGCGGGGCTTCCCTCTGCCGGCCAGCTGGCTGGGGATGGGAGGAAGCCTGTAAAACCAGGGGATCCCCTGCTGGGACCTGGGGATTGGGAAGCCTAGTACTGGGGGACATCTCAGTCATAACCTGCCTCTCAGGGTTGTGAGAATAACAACAAGGTGGAACCCGTATTCACTGGACAAAAGAGGAGTGAAAAAAACAATAGAGAAGGGCCTCTGCTCCATTTCGCACTACAGGAAAAACGTCAGGCTACTCAGTCTGAGATAGCTTAGGCTAGCCCAACGTCATCGGATCTTAGACATGAACCAGGGTCAGTCCTGAGGAGTTCTAGGGTTGCCACGCGGAAGCAGGCAATGGCAAACCACCTCTGGTTGTCTCTGACTTTGAAAAACCCATGAGGTCCGCGACGACTTAGAATCATAGCGTTGGAAGGGACCTGCAGGGTCCAACCCCCTGCACAATGCAGGGAATTCACAAAGACTTCCCCCGAAATTCACACAACCCACATCGCAAGATGGCAACTCCCACCACCATTACCACCAGCTAGGGTTGCCAATCCCCAGGTGGGGGCAGGAAATCTCCTGGTTTGGAGGCCCTCCCCTCCCCAATTCAGGGTCATGAGAAAGCAGGAGGGGGGGAATGTCTGCTGGGCATTCCGTTATTCCCTATGGAGACTGATTCCCATAGGATATAATAGAGAATTGATCCACTGATATCTGGGGCTAAGCGGGGGGAGGCTTTTTGAGATAGAGGCAGCACATTTTCAGCATAGCATTCAGTGCCTCTCCCCAAAGTATCCTCCAAGTTTCAAAAGGATTGGACCAGGGAGTCCAATTCTATGAGCCCCGAAAGAAGGTGCCCCAATCCATTATTTCCAGCGGAGGGAAGGCATTTAAAAGGTATGCGGTCCCTTTAAATGCGATGGCCAGAACTCCCTTTGGAGTTCAATTATGCTTTTCACAACTTCACTCTTGGCTCCACCCCCAATGTCTCCTGGCTTCACCCCCAAAGTCCCCAGATATTTCTTGAACTGGACTTGGCAACCCTACCACCAGCTCAGCTTCAAGTCCAGAAACACAGGCATGATGCACCTCTCTCACCCACACAGAGTGCCTAACATCCTCCACGACCTCTCTCACACAGGCTCAGGCTTACGGGTAGGCCAGGCAGTCACATATCACTACCTGCCTTGCCTCTTTTAAACATATATGGAGAGCCATGATTATTTCACACCCTGGAGCCTCCCTCTCACTCACAGACACGCTACCAGACAGGGTAGCCTAGTTCCTTTTCATCATCTCCCCTCACTCAGACACTGCACAGAGCTATTGGGGTTGGGGATTCAAAAACTATGTCATTCACATGCATATCCCAAAAATATACAGAGACTAGGGCTGCCAATTCCCAGGTGGGGGCAGGGAATCCTCCGGTTTAGAGGCCCTCCTCCTACTTCAGGGTTATCAGAAAGTGGGGGGGTGGGGAGAAAAATGTCTCTGGGCACTCCATTATTCCCTATGAAGACCGATTCCCATAGGGTATAATAGAAAATTGATCCGTGGGTATCCAGGGCTCGGGGGGGTGGGGGGTGCTGTTTTTTCAGGTAGAGGCACCAAATTTTTAGCATAGCATCTGGTTCCTCACCTCAAAACACCCTCAAGTTTCAAAAAGATTGGATCAGGTGGTCCAATTCTATGAGCCCCGAAAGAAGGTGCCTCTATCCTTCATTATTGCAAATGGAGGGAAGGCATTTAAAAGGTGTGCGGTCCCTTTAAATGTGATGGCCAGAACTCCCTTTGGAGTTCAATTGTGCTTGTGACAACCTTGCTCCTGGCTCCACCCCCAAAGTTCCCAGATATTTCTTGAATCAGACTTGGCGACCCTAACAGAGACTGAGATCTTTGCTTGTTTGTGTGTGTGTTTCTTTCCCTGAGACAACCAGCCCACAGGGTGAAACAGAAAGGAGTTCACTTCTATTTATGATTTGAAGAGAACACTGAAAAAGTCAAGTGGAAATTACAAAACTTCTTTTCAATTGAACTTTTGAACCGTTTCCCCCATTCCAGTATTTTGGGATATTTCGTTAGAAACTGAACCTTTTCAGTCAGCGTTAAGCTGCTGCTCTCCACAGCTTCACTCAGCCAGACGCAATCTCAGCTCCCTAACAGCTGCCTTCGGCTCACTTAACTGCTGTTTTCTGCTGTTCCTCTCACTAACACTCCACAGCCACCACAATAATTATGCTTTCATAGAAAACATGGGCGAGCCCTGTCTGTCTGCTTCCTCCTACCCATTATGCCTCAAAAAAGTGGCAACACAGTATATGACAGAAAAAAAACAACTGTGTACAAAACACACACTCTCTGTCTCTGTCTCTGTCTCTGTCTCTCTCTCTATATATATAGTCTCTCTTGTTTGTCTCTGTTTTCAATAATACCAAATACGCAGTATACAAAAATATGTGAGATATTTTTGAGCACTGTGTATTTGGTATTATTGAAAATGAACAGAGACAAACAAGAGAGACTTTCTATATAACTGAAAAGTCTCTCTTGTTTGTCTCTGTTCACTTTCAATAATATATATAATACTGTGTGTTTTGTACACAGTTGTTGTTTTCTTCCTCCCCATTATGGACAGAATGCTCTGAATAGGAACAGTCTCGCTCAAAATGCCAAATGTGCCACAGCCTTTCACTAGCCTTGCTGTGGGTGGGTGGGTACAGATGCGACACATGACGAGTGTGTTTAATATAAGGGAAGGCGAGCAGAAGGAAAGAGAAACAAAAGAGGAAGCGGCATGGCCCAGGAAGAACAAAAAGAGACAAATAGACCAGCAAGAGTTTTCCTGCTTATCTCTCTGGTTACACCGTGGATGCACACGCGGGGTTTGGACAGTGGCCCAGTTCTGCTTTTGTTCCCCAATCAAAACAGAACATCCTTCAAAACCTTTATTTCGTTTCCATCTCCAGACAACCCTGTAGCTAAGAGTCGGGGGGGGGGCACAGGGGGCCCATAGTAGGCGGGGCATGGGGGTAAGAGCAAGAAGCTGGAAAGGGTGGGGGCCACCCCTCTCCCTCCCCCCTCCAGTGTGCTTTAAATCGCATGTAAGCGCCGATCCCCCTTCTACCTTTCCTGGAGCTCAGCCTGCAGTGATCAGCTTCCGATCCTGAAGTTCAAAAGATTTGTATCTCTGCGCTCCTTACCCATTACTCTGCTTTCCTGTGCCTTTCCCCAACCGGGAGCAGTAGGGAACGCATGCAGGTTGTACACGCTGTCTGGGGGAGACATGTCCTGGTATTATAACTGATTCCCCACTCTTCCACTTGCACCTGCTGAAACGGCCTTGGTCAGCCATAGCTCTCGTAGGAGTTTTCCTTGGAAGGGCAGTTGCTGGAAGAGCTCTCTCAGCCCCACCTCATTCACAGGGTGTCTGTTGTGGGGGGGGGAAGGGAAAGGAGATTGTAGGCCGCTCTCTGTCCTTGAAAGGGCAGCTGCTGTGAGAGCCCTCTCCAGCCCCACCCACCTCAGAGGGTGTCCTGTTGGGGGGGGGGGCGGAAAGGTAAAGGAGAGTGTGACCGCTCTGAGATTCAGAGTATAGGGCAGGATATAAATCCAATACAATCTTCTTCTTCTTTGCATTTCTGGCTTTCAAAGCCGCCTGGAAGTTGGAACCCCAAGGAAATAACAAAAGACTGGCTTGAAGAAAGGCAGAGATAATCCCCCTCCTGCCCCCATTCGCTGAGACAGACCACCGGAGCCTTACCTGGACCAGAAAGCATCCCCGGCTCCATCTTTCTTCATGCCTTTGTCGGGATGGTGGTGAAGGTGATGGGCACATCTGGCGGGCAGCAGGGGCTGGTGGAGGTGAGCGAGGAGCTGGCCGCCGTGCACCTGCGCTCCGCCTTTCCCGGGACCCAAGGCCATCCAACTTGGAGCCGAGGCGGAGCGATGCCGACCAAAAGCCCTCCTCTCTGCTGCCCGAAAGCTACCAGGATAACGGAGCGAGAGGCGCAGAAAGTCAAGAGAGAAAGAAAAAAAACGAGTGACGTTTTGCACTCAGTACTTTCCTGACTGCTTCTCTCTTTGGGATGCTTGGAAGGGGGGGGGACACCCAGCGTTCCCTCTCAGCTGAGTGAGTGTGAGCCAGCTCCCAGATTTTTAGCCTCCCGCTCGCACAGTTTTGTCTTAGCTCAGGAAGGACGACCCCGGAGCACAATCATTTGTGCAGCGGCTCACCCCCTTGAACGCCAGGAGCTCACCAAGTCGCATTTTTTTGCTCACAAGCCTCTGCAACTTGGAGGGCACGCGGGGAGGGGGACCCAATCCTAACTCGCCAGACGCGACTGATTCCCGAGGACAGCTACACCCGCCGAGGAATCCTTACCCGGCTAGCCGATTGGAGCTGCGATGGGAGCTTTCCCCGGCTGCAACGAGAGACATACGCGCCACCAAGTCCACGTGTCACTTTCCGCGGCGTCTCTTCCTGTTTGGGACTTTTCCAGGAAGTCTAGGGGCAAGCGGGGCTAGCTCGAGGCGGTTCTTCCGAGGGGGGGCGAAAGCAGCAGCGATCGTGCGCCCGGACGCAGGAGGAGAGAAGATCTTCCCGGGAAAGGAGAGATCCACTGGATCCCCCGAGAAGATCCGGAGCTCCCCAGGCTGCTGCAAGTGCCGGGGAGAGAAAGAGATGAGATCAACGGGGGAAGGGGGGGGGGAATACCCAACCCAGCGAAAGAGGACGTTTCCTAACAGGTAGGGTTACCAAGTCCAATTCAAGAAATATCTGGGGACTTTGGGGGTGGAGCCAGGAGACACTGGGGGTGGAGCCAGGAGACACTGGGGGTGGAGCCAGGAGACATTGGGGGTGGAGCCGAGAGCAAGGTTGTGACAAGCATCTTTGAACTCCAAAGGGAGTTCTGGCCATCCCATTGAAAGGAGCTGCATTCCTTTTAAATGCCTTCCCTCCACTGGAAATAATGGATAGGGACACGTTCTTTGGGGGCTCATAGAATTGGACCCTCCGGACCAATCTTTTTGAAACTTAGAGGGTGTTTTGAGGAGAAGCACCGGATGCTATGCTGAAAATTTGGTGCCTCTGCCTCAAAACCCAGCCCCCCCCCGAACCCCACAGATCAATTTTCCATTATACCCTATGGGAATCGGTCTCCATAGGGAAGTTTCCCTCCCCGACCCCTGCTTTCTGATGACTCTGAAGTGGGGGGAGGGTCTCCAAACAGAGATCCCCTGCCCCCCATCTGGGGATTGGCAACGCTAGGAGCAAGATTGTGACAAGCATATTTGAACTCCCAAAGGAGTTTTGCCCATCACATTAAAAAGGGCTGCACTCCTTTTAAATGTCTTCCCTTCACTGGGGAGGGACGGTGGCTCAGTGTTAGAGCATCTGCTTGGGAAGCAGAAGGTCCCAGGTTCAATCCCCGGCATCTCCAAAAAAGGGTCCAGGCAAATAGGTGTGAAAAACCTCCGCTTGAGACCCTGGAGAGCCCCCTGGAGAGCTGCCAGTCTGAGAAGACAATACTGACTTTGATGGACCAGGGGTCTGATTCGGTATAAGGCAGCTTTATATGTTCAATGAAGGATAGGGGCACCTTCTTTGGGGGCTCATAGATTTGCAGGCTGCTTTGAGTTGAACCAGATGCATGCTGAAAATTTGGTGCATCTGCCTGAAAAAAACAGCTCCTCCCACCAGAGCCTCAGATACTCATGGATCAATTCTCCATTACACTCTGTGGGAATCGGTCTCCATAGGGAACAGAAGAAGAAGAATTGCAGATTTATACCCCGCCCTTCTCTCTGAATCAGAGACTCCTCTCCCCCCACAACAGACACCCTGTGCGGTGAGAGGGGCTGAGAGAGCTCTCACAGCAGCTGCCCTTTCAGGGACAACCTCTGCCAGAGCTATGGCTGACCCAAGACCATTTCAGCAGCTGCAAGTGGAGGAGTGGGGAATCAAACCGGGTTCTCCCAGATAAGAGTCCAGGCACTTAACCACTACACCAAACTGGCTCTTTTAATGGAGTGCCCAGCAGACATTTCCCTCCCTCCCCCCCCTCTTCTGGTGACCCTGAAGGGGGAGGGCCTCCAAATGGGGGGGGGAGAACCCTTCTACGAGTGCAGGGGAGGGAAAGAGATGAGATCAATGGAGGAGGGAGGGAAAAAACCCAGCCCAGCGAAAGATGGCGTTTCCTAACAGCCTGCGAGGCTGTGCATGTTTTACACGGGAGCAAGGCCTGGGGGCGTCATGGGGATTACTTTCCCAGCTGCCCTGTCCCTCTTTTTTTAGGGCCTGGCTCTGAAGCTTGAAATCAGAATTAAAATGCGTGGTGTCTTAAAGGTGCCACTGGACTCAGACTCCGGAGATCGGAGTTCAACTCCGCCCTGGCACTCAATTGCCATGCCGCTCGGAGGGCAAAGACGTCCCAGCCTCGGAAGCGAGCGGAAGACCGAAGGGGAAAAAAGGGGGCACCGCAGTTGCCACCATTTGAACAGCCATGGAGCCAAGAGGCAGCGTCAGGGAGGGTGAGGGACGGTGTGCTCCCTTCTCCCCCACACCTGTTCTCAGCCCCTGAAGGAAAAGGGGTCACAGGCAGGGGTCCTTTGGTATAAAAATAGAAGGTGGAGCTCATTAGCATATGCTGCCCCCCCACCAGCCAAAAGCGACCCGAGGCAAGAAAGGATAGCCCCAGGCTAATGAGGCCTACTTGGGCTGGCTAGAGATCCAGCCAGCCCAAGCAGACCTCGTTCGCCTGGGGCTCTCCTTGGCCGCCACCCCGTCAAAAGGCCAGCAAGCCACCTGCTGCCCAAAATCACATAAGAAGCGGAGACAGGGTGGGGTGGGCTTCTCCGGGGGTTAATGAGGGCTGCTGGGGGTGTGGCAAGGCCCCAGGGGCTGGCTGGCTGCCAACTCTCCTAAGCCAGGGATTGTTATGCAGCTGCACCTACTATTCAGTGGACAAGGTAGGTGGGGGGAGGAGGGGGAAACCTCAGAAAGGTTCAGGAGCTGTGCTCCTGTGAGCTCCTGCTGAATTCAAGGCCTGGTCATAGGACACAAAGCACCCCTTGGAGGTTGCAGAAATAGCCTCTTCCTCAGCCTACTTCTCAGCTTCACCACTTTTGTGGGAAGCGCAAGGGAGATCTGAGACAGCCAGGTTCAGACGACATCCCCAGAGCCAGAACCCTGTC